>NC_141537.1:66580000-66937500 GCF_021556685.1 Rattus norvegicus
TTTGTCCTATTACCTAATCTCCACTCTTGGCTGTGATACTAATATTGACAGGTGTTTCAAAATATTACTAAATTTAGTCAGAAGGTCCTTACACTTAAAATGAAGTTTTATCAGTATTCTCCAATTGAAAAGGGGGGAGAGGGGACCTTCAGAGTGTTTTAGTAAGAAGATACCTATGAATGCCCGACCTTTGGGAGAGGGAAATCTGTACTCTGAACAGCTGCCTCTGCTGTATCCTTGGAGGGTTAATGACAGAGGCCCCCCAACTCTGAGGGGTGAAGACTCATTCAGCACACAGAGCAGAATACATTTTCAAGGAGAACGGGGGGAAGGGTACCTCTATTTTTAAAATAAATACAGGACAGAGGAGATGGCTCACAGGCAAAGGCAGCTGCCACCATGTCTGGAGACCTGAGTTTGAGTCCCAGGATCTAGGTGGTAAAAGAGAGAGAATTGACCCCCAAAGGGTATCCTCTGACCTTCACATGTGTACCAAGGCAGCTATGATACACACACACACACACACACACACACACACACACACACACACACAAAGCCTTGCATACACAAAACAAAGCAAATAAATGTAATATAATACAAATGCTACATTTTCCCAAAACAGAACAGTGAAGACCCCACAGCTTTCCCTGACGATGGCCGGACTGCATCTGAACTCTGAAAGGGCACCAATATTGACTCAAGAAGTTATGGGTATAATCTGAGCGACACGAAATTAAATTATAAATATTCTCATGCCGAAAAGGGGAAATTGCATTAGCTGCAGGCTTCCTGACTGGCTTGTTCAGCAAAGCTCTCACCAAGGCCAGTCAAAGGGAGACCATCTCGGAAAGTTGTGAATACAGTGAAACCAAACAGAGGCTTCCACACAATTCCCACGGAATACACCACCGACTCGGAGGTCTCCTCCTCTGTTGTAAATACAATTAGAAAGTCTGCTCTCTGTGTAAGTCCTTTCCTGCTCATGTTCATGTGTGGGCAGCACATGCATTTACTATTACCCCACCCTAGAGACCTAGAGAGAGAGAGAGAGAGAGAGAGAGAGAGAGAGAGAGAGAGAGAATGGAACTCCACCTCTGCCTGGTCCAGGGGTGTTTTTCCTTCCAGCGGTCCCACATGTCTTCATCGTCAGTGAGTAGACCATTCCAGGTCCCTTTACTGAGTAACACCTCTTCCGAGACCACCTTGTGGGTGGGCAGACGTAGCTGCCATGTGGGCCTATGACTCCAGCTTGCCTCACTCCCTCCTTTAAATGCCCCTCTTCTCTCTCAAGCTCCTGTGACAGTCCTATATAAAATGGAGGTGGGGGTGTCAGGGCCGAATGGGAAGTGGAGCAAGCCAGAGTCATGGTTTCTGTGATGTCATGGCACCACAATTACTGAAACAGGCGAGTCCATCCGCCATCAGCATCTCTGAACTAGTCTCAAGTGTTCCAGTCAGCGGGTTTTCCAGGCAGGCCTCCTGGGGTGGCTTCTGTTTTGCACACAGCTGGCTCAGACTCACAAGCAGAAGTACTCTGACTCACGTTGTGTTTCATTCCTCTTCCCCAGCCCCCGCAACGTTTAATACTAATGTGTGTCCAAAGAGCATTATCCCACCTCATATAAATCTGAGGGAGCAGGTCAAGGGTTAAGTTGGATCATGGAATCTCAGGGAAATGCACTGCAAGCTCAGGAGGACAGTAAGGAAACAATACTCAGAAAGTTCTTTCGAAGCCTGACAGACATTCCTCCCTCTGGACAAGCGAGCACTGGCCTCTCTGCAATTCACCAGTCTTTCCTCAGTTCCTGCCCGACCCCTCGGTGATGCCCCTTTCTTGCCTAGACTCTGTATGTCTAACCAGCAAGGTAAGGATAAGAACAACCATGGTACGAAACTCCCAGTGAATTATAGGAATTCACACGAGTGCCTGAATTCATGCTCGCTTTGGAGTTTCTACTTCTCGGAGACAAAAAAGGCAAGTACACACGTCAGTGTACATAACAGGAGACCTGTGTACTTGCTTTGTAAGTGGACAAAACACCGCTCATCCTATACATTGTGAACTGACAATTCCTTCCTCCCCTAGAAGTCTATCCTACAGCAGTATCCACTGAGCTACAGAGAGGTGTTAAGAGGTTATGTGGGCGCCGTTACTTATAACACCAAAGCAATGGGAGAAGTTACATAGTAAAGAACACTATAAATGAAGGCATTGTACATACTATGAGGTAATGTCCTGTAACAAGGAACAATGGCGTGGATCTACGAAGTTCTCGTATGAAGAAACAATCAACTGGCACTAGAGAGGTGGCTCAGCAGTTAAGAGCACTAGATGCTCTTCCAGAGGTCCTGAGTTTGATTTTCAGCACCCACGAGGCAGCTCACAGCCAACCATAACTCCAGTTCCAGGGGAGCTAGTTCCCCCTCTGATTTCTGTGGGCTCCCACACACATACATGCTACCCATACATAGTTCCGGCACACACACGTAAACACAAAATTAAATAAATAAACCTGTGTAACCAACAAAAGGGCATTTTATTTATTTTGTATGTCTGTGTCTGTACAGGTTCTCTCCGAAGCTGTAAGAGAGTGTCAGATCCCCCTGGAGTACAGGCGTGGACGCTGAGAAGTGAACCTCGGTCCTGCGTAAGAGCAGCAAGGGTAGTGAATCACTGGACTCTGAACACCTTTCCAGCCCTGAAAATATATCCTTGAATAAAAGAAGCAAATAAAACAGCCCAATGTGGAGCCCAGTGCTTATTAATGCAATGCATGAATCACTGGTGCAGATTGATGTTTTTCCCTGTTTTAAATCACAGTTGATATGGAACTATCAATTAGCTAGAGACAGCCACATCACCAAACAAAGGACCAAACCAACTAAGAATCTAGAATCTATTAGACTGATGTGGCAAGCCAGTTACCTTTAGCTTGGTTCCCCCTAAGAGGCAGTTACACTAATGTCAGCTTACTCCCATAATAAAAGAGCGTATTTTTAAATGCTCAAATGTCTGTTTACATATCTCATATTTCAGGGTTCGATGCTTTCCCAGTCACCTTACTACGTGTGTTCATTCATAGAGACTTAGAGAAAATGGGTGGAATATGAAAACAGGCCCCACGCGGGAAAGCGGTGCTAGGGAAGTATATTCGGAGCAGATGTAGTTAACGATAAAGCTTTTGTTTTTAATTTTATATCTTTATTTCATGTGAGTAATACGCTTATTGTTATTACTATATATTGTCATTATTACACAATAAAAGTTGGAAAGAGTGCTCATGTATACACATGTGCATCTACACATCAACCCGGAGTCTACCATGATGATTTCAATGGAACTGTAGTACAGAGGTTGGTTTTGTTTGTTTGTTTGTTTGTTTGTTTGTTTTTTTAATGGTATGAGACGCCTTTGAGGTACATGAGAAGCTCAGGAAAGCAGGTTTTATGTGAGAGGGGTTCAAAGCAGCATGGTAGGGGGCTGTTAACCTGTGGGTAACGAGCTAGGCCATTCCCCATCAATCTCTAAGAAGATGCTCTACCTGGCCCCAGGGTCATGAGAAAGGAAGAACTGGGCTGCCCCTCACAAGCTACAACACCGGGCCCTACACCTCACCTGGGTAGCAAAGTAGAGCTGACCACAGTTGGGTGTGGGGAGTTGAGGGTAAGCCACCCCCAATGGTGGAAGGACAATGGAAGAGCTGGCTCTACCTCATACTGGCTGTGGCACTGGATGAACCTGCAGAGTCAGAGCTGGGGCGCTCGCCTTGGTGATGTGGGTGCAGGAGAGCTGGGGGGGGTGCTAACCAGTTCAGATACTTCTCAGATCCAGATCTAAGGATTTGAGCTGACCGCCCCCCTAATATCTACCCCATCTATCAACTGTTAGAACCCGTGAAGGAGCTGGTCCTGCAGATCCAAAACTACAGGATCTCAACAAGAACAGAATATCCAAGAAGACCCCCAGTGAGAATCCAGTATTGAGAGAGTAGCAGAAGCCATAGACCTCAAACTGGACCAATGACGCGCTGCAGTGAACTCTTGCAAGCAAGGAAGTGTGGACAAAAGTGTATACCGTGGGATACACTGCTGCACACTGCAGCTTCCACACTGAGATTTTTTTCCTTGTGGTAAGGAGGCTGCAAGAGTGGAGAGTGGGTGCGAAGGGAGGGGGAGATGAGTGGGTTTGGGGCACATGATGTAAAATTCACGAAGAACCAATAAAAAGTTTAAAAAGAAGAAAATGTTCTACAGCAATGGTTCTCAAACCTGTGGGCTGCAACCCCTCTGGGGGACACAATCCTTTCACAGGGGTCACTGAAGACCCTCAGAAATCATATTTTCATTATGATTCATAACAGTAGCAAAATTATGTTGTAACGTAGCAGTGAAAGTCATTTTATGACTGGGGGTCACCACAGCATGGTGACCTCTCCCTCTCCCTCTCCCTCTCCCTCTCCCTCTCCCTCTCCCTCTCCCTCTCCTTTCCCCTCTCCCTCTCCCTCTCCCTCTCCTTTCCCCTCTCCCTCTCCTTCCCCTCTCCTCCCCCTCTTTGTGTGTGTGTGTGTGTGTGTGTGTCTGTCTGTCTGTCTGTCTGTCTGTCTGTCCATCTATTTCCTGCTTATGGATCAGAGCTAAGCTCTTATCTACCACCATACCTGCCTTCCTGCTGCCGCAGTCCCCACCATGGGGGTCATGGACTCTAACTCTCTGGAACCATGAGCTCCAAATTAAATGCTTTCTAAATTACCTTGGTAATGGTAATCTTTCACAGCAACACAAGTAACTAAGAGAGACAGTCAGAAGCCCTGCTCCTAAGAAGAGGTGGTTAAACAACTACCCACACATTACACTGTGCAACGATTGGCTACACAGAGGAGGGGAAAAACTCCCCACCAGCGGAGTTCCCCTCTAAGAAGCTGATCCTTTCGAGAAGAGTTCTGAAATGCTGTGGGCCTGACCAGGCTGAATGAAAGGTGAAGATGGAAAAACTTCTGTCAGGCCCCAAAACACAGGCATGGGTGGGAAATCTGCAGGGCAGGGAGTGCCTCAAGAACACATACGGATTTCAACCAGAGAGTGTGGATAGGAAGTACGGAAGGATCTAGAAAAGGAAGAAGGACACTATGAGAACAATGGACAAATGTGTTAGCCAGAGACAAAGGAAAGGAGGACACCATGGTATGGTACCTAAAGTGTTCTCTGAAGATCTGCAGCTTGCTCTGAGTGATGGCTTTACAGGTTACAATCATAAAAACCAGAATAAAGGTGGTGCCAGTGTGTGTGACCAGCGCACACGAGCTGATGCTGGTCATCTTCCTCTGTTACTTGCCGCCTTTTATTTTGAGGCGGAGTCTCTCTGTTGAATCCGGAATGTGCGTTTTAAGCAAAAATGAGCCAGTGAGCCTTCTGACTCTACCACACTTCTAAGCACGGGAGTTATACATGAATACCACCATGCCTGGCTAAGCCCTCTCCACAGCTACAAATATTTGTCTTTGAAAACTGTTGAAAGCATCAGAAAAACACCTATGGCCAGGCAAAAACCAGAGCAGAGACTATCACCAGAGAGGACATTGCATGAGCAAAAATTATGTTTGAAATTCTTGCCTCAAGATTTTTTTTAACTCTTTATTGATTTTATTTATTGATTGATTGATTGATTGATTGATTGATTGTGATTTTCACATCAGGCACCACAATCCCACTCATCTCCCCATGCCTTCTTATTTGTCCTCTGCCTAACCTCCCCTCTGGAAGAAAAGAAAATAGAAAAAGAAATAAACAAAAGAAATAAAGAAAATAAAGACAAAACCAAAAACCACATCTTGCCATAGTAGCTACATGACACACTCCTCTCAAATGTCCTGCTGTTACCCTGTGTCATGGAGGTCCCACAGCTTTGAATCTGCAGAACCAGTCCCTTCATACTCTCCAGAGGTTCATAGATGGGGTAGATGGTGGGGTGGACCAACTCAGATCTGGGTCTGGGTGATAGCTGAGTTGGTCACCCCTCCAGCACTCCCTGACCATACCAACAGGGTGAGCTCTACCGGGCTCTGGTGAGGGACTTGGGGCAAAGGAGCATCTCTGGTTGGGACCCATGCCCTCAGGGCTAGCTCACTCCCCAACACTGCAACCCCCCCACCCCCTACCACCAGGGCCAGCTCTACTATGCTGCCCAGGTGAGGTGCAGCTGCTCCCCAGAGTGTTGCAGCAGACAAGGGCTCTCCCTGTCTCACACCCTAGGGACTTGCTCACCTGCAGATGGCCAGGCTCCATTGGGGAGGTCTGGGATCAGAGCACCCAATCCATACCAACCTGTGACCTCAGAAAACCTCAATTTCCTGAATTTATTGAGGTGTCAGGTGAATTTTGAAAAAGCAGAAATACAGAAAGTCAGAAGGCAAATGTTAGAGCAAATCCAGAAAGGGAATGAACTCTGAAATCTTCAATAAATCTTTTATTTCAAATCCTTGAAAATCAGTAACCTGTATGTTCAATCTTGGAATTAGTAAGATCACAGCATAATCCCAGTACAGCTTTAAAAGTAAAGGTTGATTCGTGCACAAACACGCACAGGCATGAGCACATACACACACACACACACACACACACACACACACACACACACACATACATACACGTTCGTACATCTACACACGAACACACAAGCATACAGATGCACACACACATGCAAACACAGGCACGCACACAGTCATGCACACACACACACACACACACACACACACACACACACACACACACACGAATGCAACTGGGTTAGAATTTAACCGCCACTGTTAAAGCATGGAGAGATAAAATCCGTGAAAGGTAAAAGGGCCCCAGGAGCTCCCTTCTTAAGGGTAGGATTACCAATGGAGCAAAAGGTGAGCCTGACTTCCTTTTATCCCTTTACCTTTCTGACACGTTAGCATAAAGTAAGAAGGGCAGATATCAGCATCTTAGCCATGGATTTTCCTGTCACTGTAAACTCAGAACTGCAAGAAAAAAAGAGACATTCCTGTTCTTTACAAATTAACAAGGGTTTTGTTAATAGCAGAACAAAATGGGCTAAGATGGCATTTAAGCTTTATGCAAAGCTTATAAAGTCATCGATATCGGAGTGCACAGGAAGAAGAGAGTTGAGGAATTAGCTTGAAACTCAGAATTGGGCGATTTCACCAAAGCTCATTGTGTTACCTTCTTATGTATTTGAAATGTTCTGGGATATACATCCATTTTGTCTAACTTAACTGCATTATTTTAAGAAGACAAAGTCCTGAATGAAGAAAGTAACTCAAGTAAAATCCTTGGAAGGGAGTCTGACTGCTCATCAGTAATCTGTGACTGGTAAGGAAAGTACTGAGAGAGGCACTCTTCATAGATCTCATGCCATCCATGATGGACTGTTTCCATGCCACTGCATCCCATAATAGCCTTTTATACTTAAAAAAAATTAAGCCGCTATTTTGAAATGTGGACATGGAAACCACCAAACTGCTAACAAGTCAAGACATACAAGAGCTTAAGAATCCAGAGGCGGTGCCCGGGCCTTCAGTTTGAGCCTCTCCAGGGGATTTCTACGTACCAGTCAAGACTAAAGAGAAAGTGATGTGAAGATGAATGGCTATGTGGGGTAGGGGGATGGGGCCTAGAACAATACCGCGTGGTAAGCTTGTGATGTTTTAATAAGAGAATTCTAGCAGGCTGTCAGTTATAATCTGCCCGTGAAGAGTCAGATCTGGACTGAAATTCATCACCAGCATAGGGGAAACTGGTCATTGTAAACAGTGTTTGTGACAGATACAACTTCTCAAGCCGTGGTAGCCCAAGAAGGGAGTGTGTCTCTGGTTAAGGTACACATGCTGAGGCTGGATACAGCTACTCTTGTCATTCAGGGTAACCCATCCCTGGATGTCACTGATTCTGAACCCGTGGAACAATATATCCAAGTAGATGGAAATGTTTTAAAGGCGGGAGGACTACATTCATATAACAAGGTATTACCATGGATATTCCCTCTGAAGCTGTAAGGAAGGCGTGCTGTCTTTTCAGAAAAGAACTGGACCACTTGTGAAATTTGACAAAGAAGATGCCAATGGACTGTTTATAAAACTCTTAATTCCTTAACCCCAGGACAGGCTTATGAGCATATGGAATTGGTGTTTGGGGGAGGAGTTGTTCTAGGGGTTAGCGATGTGTTAAGAGGTAAATAGTCCTGAAGCCATGGAGGGCAGTGGTTAAGGATGCTTACTCCTTCTCCTCAGATCAAGAAACAGGAGCTTTAAAGTGGCAGAGAAGGGCCTTCTCCTTTGCCCTTGGCAATTCTTGCAGCTCAGGACACAGGTCAGTTTGCATCTGCTTTACCCAGCATGGGAAACGGGCTTGCTGTGCACTTTGAAGGAGAACAAGAACTTTGAAGAAGCCAAGTGTGCTTAGTGTCCCCAAAAAGGCTGTCATCACAAGACGTGGTGGCCATCACACAGTTGTCTAAGAAGTCTTACCACAGGACTGAGTGAAGTACAGCTAGGGTGACTACTATCCTTGTCTTGGGGAACCATGAGTATGAGCCCTTCGGCAGTGTGTTAGGAGGGATGCTGCAAAGCAGCCCCAGAAGTGAACTCAACTCCCTGCTGGGTGCAGGGACCTCTGACACCAGATTAGCAAGTCATCAGTTCCCAGGTAAAAACTCTACAGTTGCCCTTCTCTTTCCTCCATTTGATTTTCCCCACTTCCCCCTCCAGTTCCAAGGGGTGTAAAACAGAGGACAGCACATTAAGAGAATGGGTGAGATGCTGTGGTAGAAAAGGAGAAACGGGCTGTCCTCCACCTCCAATGGGGATTAAGGAGCTTCAAATCTAAATCAGCGTCGGGGCCTTTATTGTTGATTTTTTAGTTGCTGAATTAGATCGATGTTTTCCACATGAATGGCTTCTATTACCCAAATGACCAGAGTTGCCAGGGCAGGGCATGCCTCACTGTGCTGGTTAAAGACAAGTAGTGACCATCAAAGCTGTCTTAGGTTCTACATTCCACACACCCAACGTGGTTGTCTCAAGGACTGTTTAACCATAGTTACAAATCTTAGATCAGTCAATAACAACTCTAGTTTGATCGCATTCATACTGCGAAATCTAGTTCTTTAGAATTACGATGCTTGCAGACTGAAGAGATGGTTCAGTGATTCAGAGTGCTTGCTATTCAAGCATGAGGATCTGAGCTCAGACCCCTGGCACATATGTATAAGCTAAACCTTATACTCATACGACTGCAACATTAGCATTGACGGGGGTTGGGGGGGAAGCCAGGTAGACCTCTCACTGGCCAGACAGCCTACAGAAAAGGGGGAGCTTTAGTGACAGTCAGAGACCGTGTCATTGGCATAAGGTAGAAAGTGAATACAAAGGAAACTCTTCTGACCTCCACATGTGTGCGTGCACATGCATGCCTGCACACACACACACACACACACACACACACACACACACACACCATCCTTATTTCGTTTTACTTCTATTCTACTATGTCCCATGGACATGATAAAAAGTCCAATCAAAAGCAACTTGGGAATGAAAGAGTTTATTTCGTCTTATATCTCCAAGTAACAGTCCATCACCAAGAGAGATAAGGGCAGGTATTCAAGGCAGGAGCCTCAGAGGAATATTTTCTGCTGGCTGACTCTCAGGCTTACCAACTAGCTGTTTTATACAGCCCAGGACCACCTGCCTAAGGATGGTGCCACACACAAGGGGCCGGGCCCTCCCATATCCACTACCAAGACAATGTCCCACAGACATGCCCATAGGCCAATCTGACGCAGGTCATCTTTCAAATGAGGGGTCTCTCTTCCTAAACTGTGTCAAATTGACAATGAAAATTACCCAGGGCACACATATACACCAAACATGTATAAAGTACTGATCTTTTTTTAAGTGAGATGGCAGGTTGGGCACAGAGGGGTGTGTTGGTGAGTGGGGAGCTCCACTCAGGCTCTGGGTCTCCCCTCCTCTGAGATCAGCAATTCCCACCCACACATCCCCTTGCTCTACAGATCTTTCTGAAGGAGCTGTAATGTATTCTCCAAGTCTTCACATGCAACCCAAGGGGCCTCCATTCCATCATTTCGCTATGCATCTGTCTCACACACCATTAGCAGAAAGTTCTTTCTCAGCGCAAATGCTCCAGTTGTTCTCCTGCCTAAACCTTTCAGGAACTCACTATCTTAAATCTAGTCTCCAATATGATAGGCCCAGCCTATATTCCCAGAGTGGTCCAATACTCATGCACATAGCTCTTGAGTTCTTCTGTAGGTAGCCAAGGACTCCCTCACCTCTCAGAGTGGTCCAGATTGCTTGGAATGTGATATACACGCATGCCTACACCTCACTCCCTAACCAAAAGATTATCCATCTGTCTGCAAATCAGCCCAAATGTCATCTCTTTACAGAGTGTTTTCCCCCTATGTTTCACAGGCTGGATGGTTAAATATCTCTGTATCAGCACCCACAGTGTTTTATTTTAACTATTTCTTCACCATTGTGAGCACTCATCTATGTTCCCTAAGAAAAAGCTCTTCCAAAAAAGCCCTGTCTTATGCATTTTTGTATGCAAGCATGAACGTGTGTTAGCACACAGCATGTGCTCAACAAATTTCCTTAAGTGAATTAAAGTGAACCAAATGAATGGCTCCGAGTTATTGGCAATTTAAAAGGAAAAATAAATATAAATACTCTTCCTTGTTCATCTCTAATACAAAGTAGGCCCCAGTAAAAGTTTGCAAAATAAACCTTTATTTTTAACGAAAGAACAGATACAAAACAGGGTATCCCTTCAGAGAGTATAAAAGATGTAGATGTTTGATGAAAGAATACATGACACTTTTTTTTTCTGTTTGGTTTCTCAATCCGGTACCCTAAGCTGCCAAGTTTAAAATAAATAATTGTGAGAGGCTGGAAGTAGGAGAGGCCTTCTTTAAAAACTAAAGTAAAAATAAAAAGACTGCCACCCACTCCCCTTGCTGCCCTCCCACCAGAATGACTATGGTTTTAACATCCATAATGGGATTGTTGCAGTTTTGAGGGTGTTGCCATAGCAACCAACCTCAGCCCTTCCCCTAATATAAGATAAAATTTAGCAAAAGGCATAAATAACAGACTCCCATTAGAAACAATATCAGACCTTTCCATATAAATAACTCGGGTAATTAAATGTTTCAAAACAGAATATTTAAGGAGCTGTGAAAAAAATCTACAAAGTTTATTTTTAAATGAAGGGCTGCGCCTCGGGGCGGGGGGAGGGTATAAAACATCAGCTGGCACGCTTGGCTGCTGCATGGCTGCAGAGAGTCACCGTCTCCAAACTTGGCTGGATGAGACACACAGTCAGAACAGAGAGGCGAGGCGAGGCACTAGAACATAAAGGCTACATTCCTACCAGAACCTCTCTCCTTACCCTCAGGAGTCCTTTCAGCATAGAAGCAAGAAAAATCTCTCTCCTGGCTTCCCCAAATACAAAGGCCACCTAGAAAATATTGCCTCCTGTAGATTTCCTCGTACAGTTGCCCGGGGTACACCACCCTCTTCCTACACTCATGTGCCTGAGTTCTCTAAGGTTCTTTCAGGGGACAAGAGCAGGGTTCACGTGTTTATTCAGTTCAGGGACAGAGAACAACAATTCTAGACTTTGTGGACTTTGTGGCTTTGTCCCAGTGACATCTTACATTACCACTCACAAGCAGTTACAGGCAATACATAAAGGACTAAACATGGCTATGATCCAGTGCACTTTTATCTGCAAAGGCTGACATCTAGATCAAACCCGCAGGCCACAGTTTGCTGATTCTTTATTCACGTGCATCTTGTACACTCGAGGTTTCTACCGACCACGGAAAACCCTGGGCCATCATCAGCCCAGGAGGAAAGTTCCAAGCACAAGATGATGCAGGATTTGAAATGCAGGGGAAAGGCACCACCACGTACATTCTCAGATGGACTTAAGAGAAGCCTGCAACGATCTACTGAGAGAAACTGGGAACGGCCCTGGAGAAGTCTGAAGAGCTTCGGCTGAGGAGTCTAGGTAAGAACACATTCTACTCAAGCACAAGGAGCTGAGCTCAGAGCTTTGGCGCCTAGGTAAAAGGCCAGGCACGACCACGTGTATCTGCAATCTCAGGCCTGCGGTGGGCATGGCTGGAGCTTGCTGGACAGATGGTCCAGTGGAAAAACGGTGAGTTCCAGGTTCAATGAGGTACTCTGTCCCAAAGGAATAGGGTGGGAAATGATATACTAAAACAGTTGCCTTCCTTCTCTGTTCTCTGCACAAGGGCCATAAGCATCTGAACCTGTGCACACACATAGGTGCACAATGCACGTGCACATGTGCGCGTGCACACACACACACACACACACACATACACACACACACGCACACACATGAATTTTAGGAATGAATGGAGTCATGTATCATAGAAGGTCGGGTACAACAGTACTCAAAACTAATTAGACGCTGCTCTGTTTTCAATCAACAAGCAATGCCAGACGCCTGGCCCAGTGACACTCCTCTATTCAACAAAGTAAGCTACTATCACTCTAAAGTCTGGTGGAGTTTCAACATATTTGCAAACTTCAATGATTTTCTGAAGTTCCTTCAAGCTCCAGAATGAGACCTGGATGGAGAAATAGAGAAAGCAGGCCTCAGGAGATGGAGGACATGTGACGCCCAGCTCCCTAGTCACCCAGTAGCCCTGTTACCTGGCAAAATGGGACAGCAGTGCACATTACTGGATCTGTCAAGGACTGAGTTAGATAACCTGTGGAAGGCATCTGCAGTGAAATGAACACTGAATCCATATCAGTGGCCTTTCCTTCAGGGGATCAGGCAAACCCTCAGCCCGTGGCTTGGCTTTGTCTGCTCTCTCGTGGAGACATCACTTAGGCCAAGGCTGCTATAGTCCTAAGAACATGTTATTGTGGTTTTTTTTTCCTTTCTGGCAAATGGCTGGAGAAGGAGCTATGAGCAATGCCTAAGCAACTCATTAGCAAGAAAGCCAGTCCAAGTGGGCAACGGCCTGTGACAAGCACCTCACCTCTGCAGCTCGCACCCCGGTACTCACGAGCCGCCGCCTCGGATCTGCCACCGAAGGCCACTTTCCTCTGCTGACATCGCCTCTCCTAACCAGCCCATGTCTTCCTCCGTGCGTCCTCCTTCATCTCCTGCAATCCATCGTGACGTGATCTTGAAGGGCACTTCTGGTGGTTTCCCATTCCCTCCCAAGCAACCGAAATCAGGTTGCTCTTTCTAATGGTTGTCTGGTTAATCTTTCTGGAGAATCAGTGGTTCTGATCTGGAAAGGTTCTCCTAGCCTTGTACAAAGTCTTGGTAGCAAATCTCCAAAAGACTCACTACCAAGCACTGAAGGAAAACTTTAATGGCAAAAAAAAAAAAAAAAAGGCAAGCCGATTTTACACTGAAAGACCCAAAGACATCAGAAAAGCCAGTCGGACCTCAGGCTTCCACAGGCTTCAATAAGACCAAGTAACGTAAAGTTGGTAAGACTCTTCAAGATGCCTTAAGTTTGAAGCATGGTGGTGGCTGTTCATGGGCACTTCTCTTACTCGTTGCTGGGAGGCCCGAGTAATGAAGGAACGACTTCTAATTAGCTATGTGAAAATAGAGGCCACCTGGCAATTTTAATTCCACATTGACACTTGCTATCACACAGTGGCAGCTGTGGAGAAGGTTCCTGACTATCAGCGGCACACTTATTCATATCACTCGCCCTTTTGAACTGAATTATCTGTCTTCTTATTGTTGGGTTATGTGATCCTTTTTATTAATTTTTTAAAGCTGGCCTGCAAAATAACGGGTTCACTGTAGCTTTTCATAGATATATGCCTTTCTAAGTTTCTGACTCCTACTTTAAAGAATATTTTATCCTAGTGATAGATGAATCAACGGAACTAAAATACAAACCATTTAATTCTTCCCCTTTTTTTCCCAATCAGGCTATCTATAAATATCTAGAGGTTAGAGTTCATGAACAAATGTATCTGAATCTATTCTGCCACATAATAAAGACATTCAGCCACAGCTCATTAAACAGGTTCTATTGCACATCTTAGTGACCGTTCAAAGATAAGGAACTACTTAAAGGAGATGGATTACGTATTGAAGAGAAGAGAGCATATCCTGGTAGCACTGCTCTGAGGCTCCAGGCACAGGCCTGGAATCCACTGGTTCAACAATTAACACAGATACTTACAGAGCATCCGCCGCAAGACACACATAGGGAGAGATGGCTTCCAGGAATCCTCTACTGAGATCAAAATCTCTCAGAACGGAAGTGGAGGAAGAAAAGAGAAGGGGAGAGGAAATATTGGTGAGCGGGTGAGAGATCAATAACCACTTCCTTTTAATTCTCCATTAGGAGATCATATTTTAATAGGTATAAAAGTAAAATACAATTCTATTTAGAATCAACATATCTGGTTCCAACACTGGTCCACGTTCCCATTCATCCATTCACTGAGCCTTTACTGAGCATTTATTACAAACAGACCCTGAGCCGGGTGCTGGTTGTGAAGAAAGGAGAAGCTGTTGGGTAGAACTCGGGGGTCCTTCTTTCCAGGAAGCACGAGCTATTCACTAAGACTTATTGAGTGCTTGCCAGGTACCAGGCATTTTGCTAGGCAACTTACAAGAATTAGCTCATTTAGTTCTCACCGGCGCCTGAAGAGATTAGTGCTAGTGCTATTATTAGGTTCTCTTTCCTCCTCTCTTCTTTCTCTTTAATATAAAAGGCAAAGTGCTTGGTTAGATGCCTCTTCTTCATAATAGCAGGGATTTCCAGACACAACTGTCCTCCCTCCACCTGCCTTCATCTCAAAATTATGAACACAGAGGCCAGGGAGATGGCTCAGTGGCTTAAGGCTCTTGCAGCACAGACTGACAACGGGAGTTCAATCCCTAGAATCCAAACAATAGTAGAAAACTGACTCCCGCAAGTTGCCCTCTGATCTCCACAAGTACCTCACGGCACAGGCTGCTACTGCCAGGCACAGGAATAAATAAATACAATTTTTTTAAAAATTATAAAGCAACTCCTTGTTGGTCCACCTAACCCCATTCTTTGTCCTTCCCAACATAACTGCTATGCTGTAGTCATGTGCAAATACCATGACATCATCCCTCCTTAGTGCTTGCAATGCAGGGAAAGTCTAAGTGTATTACTAATATCCATTATTGCTACTCACCTCCTTTTTTCTCCATGATGCCTAATTCCTACCACATATTCTCAATGAAATGACCACATACATGGAAGAGACAACAAAGTGTCCAAAGATATTTTTTCCTAGAGCTTGAACATGACTATTTAACCTGTTAGTCATTTTCTAATAACAATTTCAAATAAACCTGCCCCAAGCCATCATGTCTTATTGAAGAGTACCTAACCAACTCCTACCAGGCCCTGGAGGTTTCCACCACTGGGCCACATTCTAGTCAACTTGTTAACAATGCCCATTGAGTCTTCTATAAACTCAAACCTTCAATTAAACTCATTGTTTCCACATTCCATTAGCAACAAACTTATACAAAATGCCATTTGATAAAGATAGATACAGCAAAGCAAGACATGGCTGATCATCTCTCCCAAAAACAGCAGTATAGAGAGCTAGTGCATGGTCAGCAATTCCCACCGTGGTTAAGTGAGCCGTGTCTCTCATCTGGCTGACGTGCACATACCCACTTCCCTTCCTTTCCTCAAAACACACATCAAATAATGTCCTTTCAGACCACTGCGACACATACATGTCCTTCTCTAATTCTCCTGAAGTTCAAGCCTTCATCTTCATTTACAAAGAAGACAAGACTGTACAAAGATTGGTAGTGTCTGAAGTTTTAGGAAATCAAGTAATGTTACTTTTGAAATTTGAATACATAAAAATCACCACTGCATAGAAGAAGTTTCACGGACAACCATAAAGACGTGTCAATCCACTACAGGCATGTACTCATCAAACTTGACAGTGCATATAAGTCCACTTGTTATGCTATGCATTCTCATACACTGCCGCAGAGGAACCTGAAATTCTGCACTTCTAGCATGTCCTCAGCATACTGATACTGTACTTTGTGAGCCACGGTTCAAGTAACAAGTTGACACAGAAAGTTTATCTTCAGTCCCCAGCAATCAAGTCAGAACAAACAGCCAATCCCCAGGCCTCCCTTCTGCAGTTCCTCTCTCCGACGTGCTCTCCAAAGGTTCTAAACTTTGTTTTCAGCCTCCTTCTTCACTGATCTCAAAGCTTAAAGAAAATGTCTAGGGGTAGTCCTTGTTCACACCGGTGTTAGGGACAACATTCCTCCAAGGCAGATAGCAATCTCTACGGGGAAGAGATGAGCACCCCCTAGTTCAGGTGGAGGCATTCAGCACACATATTTCCATTTTCCTAATGTCGCACCCACTAAACAACTTTCTGGTCTGAAGCTTTTAAGTCAAAATAGGTGACAGCACCTGTCCAAAATGAGCTGTTTCAGAAAACTGGAAATTAAATAAATGACTGGGATAGAAAATAACTTGTGCTTTAGAAGAGAGTGGGAGTTCTACAGCACCGAAGTCTTCCCCTGTCACTGTGATGGAAGCAAGGAAGGGTTTATCCAGCTTACAGTTCAAGGGCACAGTCCATTACAGCAAAGGAACCCAAGTAGGAAGAACTTAAAGAACGTGGTCGCATCGCACCCACAATCAGGCAGCCGAGAGTGAATGGAGGTTTTGGTAGCTCCCTCTCTCCACTTACATGATTCAGGATTGCAGCCAGAGTCCTACTTCCTGTCCTGTCTCTGTTCCTGGTTTACTGAGATATGAGCAAAGAGCTGGCAAACCATCTTGCTACCACAGAACCACCCATCACTATGCTTTCTCTGCCAATGTGCCTATGATAGACTATAATCTCTTACACTGTGAGCCAAAATAAATGTCTCCCCCCTCGTTGCTTCTTCTTCTGTGACTCTCCTTGGGGAATGAGGAACAAAAGCTGATTTGCCCAGATAGAGCATCAATGACAGATCAAAGAAAATATTCCACCCAAGTGGAACTTAGTAAGCCTGAGTGTTTATGGGGTTACTTGCAGGAATACAACTGATAAAGGGTTACTTAGAGAGGCCTGGGACATCTGTATCAATGAAAAACATATCCCAACATGGGTCTGAATGCTTCATCTGCGGATCTTCCTGCAATTCATGTAGGCTGAGTCACTTCAGCAATTGTCTTATGAGTCTTGTATACTTTGTCAGCTTTCTGAGCCTTCTGAGTTTCCTTTACTTCTGATTCTTATAAGCCTCCCTCCCTCCCCCCAAGTGGAGGGAAATGTCTCAATTGACAGAAACAATTATATAACACTTTCTGTTAATTATTTGGTCATAGCAATGAGAAAAGTGACTAACAGATATTTATATATTTATTGTTTTACTTCAACAAATCTGGTTTCCACAACAGAAATGAAATACATAATAAAAAGGTGTATTCTGAAAACAAAGAAAAATAAACAATAGACACTGCCACCAAGAAAGGCAAATATTGATCTCATACAGTTTTAAACTACCTGTATAAAAAAGGAGGTGTGTCTGTCTTAAAAACTAAAGAAAGGGTTTAAATGATATATAAAAATAACTAATTTCAACAAACATATCTTTGTCAAAGGAGTCAAACAGAAATTATGGCGTCCATTGACATTAAGATCCTATTCCTGGGGGCTGGGGATTTAGCTCAGTGGTAGAGCGCTTGCCTAGGAAGCACAAGGCCCTGGGTTCGGTCCCCAGCTCCAAAAAAAAAGAAAAAGAAAAAAAAATCCTATTCCTGAAAATACCATATTCTTTGGTCAGAAGACATGGAGAAATCAAGCTAGTACTGACCTGGAAGCTTCATCCCTATTGGCTAACTTGCATAGTTCCAGAAGTGTTATTCAGGCTTTAGAAAAGAAAGGTCATCAACAGCATTACCCATATATGACCCCTGAGGGCTACAATGATGTCCAGCCAGGGAAGATAGGCTCTGGGATGCAAATAATGGTATCGGTGTTATGGGGTAACCAACAGATTTAATTTAAGGTCCACTCCAAGGAAGAGACTTAACTCTGGTACTTTAAATCTGGCCAAGAACACAGGGTCAGGGATCTCACAGGTCCTAGAGGAGAACCAACTACTAATATTTTTATAACTGGGCACAGCATCAAACTATAAAGATATATGTATCTTTATACCCACAATTAGTATCTCTCAGACCTCATCAGAAGCTTTTTGTATAATGGACGGCTGCTAATTCAGAGGCTCATAACCGATCAAACTATAGAAAATGAGTGTCAGAGCAGTATTCAGTCATAAACAGGGCATCCATATCATGCTGCCACCCTACAATGTTCAGGTAACATGTGGAAGAGAGGGCAGAAAGATTACAATAGCCAAAGGTCAAAGAAAACTGGGGAGAGACAGAATCCATGACGGGATCATTGAACTCATGAATTCGCAGCACTATGAAAGCACAAGAAGTGCACAAGATCAAGCCAGTTAACATTCCTATACGGAGGGGAGGGCACACACTTCCAGCCCCAGCTGAGGAGCTAACAGTTGTTAGAGAGTTATGGCTGTCAGTTTTATATAGGGGTGTGGCCTCTAGTAGGCAAACCATCCCCCACAGTCATGGCCTACAAAAATTAAAAGACATTAAGTTTGAAAAAATGGGGGGGGGGATACCGGGAAGGAGTCAGAAGGGGAGTGAAAGATATACCGTACCCATATAGGAAATTCTCCAAATTCTCCAAATTCGAATGATTATGTTTAAATTTTTTAAAAAGAACATTAAAACTATACCCATCTACTAAACCACCTGATTCAGATACTCAGTACCCATGTGACTGGGTACTGGCAATGTGACTATACCTGTGGTCCTAGTCATGAGCAAACAGAAACAAGGATTCCTAAGGCTTGGTCCCCAGTCACTATAACTGAATCAATGAACTCCAGGTTCCCTGTCTGTCTTAGTTAGGATTTTACTGTTGTGAACAGACACCATGACCAAGGCAAGTCTTATAAAGGACAACGTTTAATTGGTGCTGGCTCACAGGTTCAGAGGTTCAGTCCATTATCATCAAGGTGGGAACATGGCAACATTCAGGTAGGCATGGTAAAGGAGGAGCTGAGAGTTCTACATCTTCATCTGAAGGCTGCTAGCAGAATACTGGCTTCCAGGCAACTAGGATGATGGTCTTAAAGCCCATGCCCACATTGACACACCTACTCCAACAAGGCCACACCCCCTAATAGTGCCAATCCCGGGGCTGAGCATATACAAGCCATCACACTGTCTTAAAAAGTAAGGTATAGAGTGATTGAGTAAAACTTCCAGCATTAACCTCTGACTTCCACAAATACCCACAATCAAAGGCACACACACAAATATGCCACACACACACACAGGAAAGGAGAAAGAACGACAGAGAGACAGACGGAGACAGAGAGTTACAAATAGTGAAGACTGGACGTTTTCATTCTTAGATCAGGAAGATGACAAGGATACTTTCTCTCACCACTGCCATCCATGACCCACCAGCCTATTGGTTTATCCATGCAGGTAAATATTACACACCAATTAAAAGAAAGGTCCTGATCCATGCTGAAACACGAATCAACTTTGAAAATATACTAAATGAAAGAATCCAGTTATAAAAAATCACATATGTGGTGTCTACTTGAGGAGTCCAGAACAGCACATCTATAAACAGAAAGTGGATTAGTCTGCCAGGGAATATGGAAATAGGGCTGGGTACAGAGTTGACTGGGGAATGATTATTCCAAAAATACACAGTGGTGATGACTGTTTAGTTCTGTGAATATACTAAAGTCTAATGAAGTGTACACGTTAAAGGCGTGAACTTTAGATCATGAAAATGTTATCTTAACCAACCTAGTATTTAAAAAAAAAAAGTCCAACTGCTCATTGAAGACCATAATGAGTTTAGCTATCACATCTAGAATCTATTCCTTGAAAAGCAATTGTTTGGAAATTACTGTTCATCTAATTTGGGCTGGGCTAGTTAGGCAATTAGTCATCTACTTCCCCGTATTAGTTTGTTTTATGATGCTGAGATAAACACCATGACCAGTAGACACTTGGGGGAGAAGACGGTTTATTTAGCTTATAGGTTAGTCCATTGTCATGGAAGCCAAGGCAGGAGCTCAAGACAAAAATCTGGAGCTAGAGACTGAACAGAGGGCACAGAGGAAGACTGTGGACAGGTACACTTCCCTCTGGCTTCCTCAGTTATTTTCTTATATAGCCAGGGCCCACCGGCCTTCAAAATACCCTGAGTATGCTGAGCCCTCCCACATCAATCAATTAGTAGTTAGTAGATCCTCACAGACATTCCCATAGGTCAGCCTGATGGAGGCCATTCCACAGTTGAGATTCTCTGCTCCCATGTTGACTATAGGACTGCATCCAGTTGATATCTAAAGTAATGACACTACGTAAAGAGAATTAATCAAATCTCCAAGACAGTTGATCTCCAACACTAAGATGGTGAATGGCCTTTGTCTAACCATTAGTCAAAGAGATGCTCGGAGAAAAGAAAGGCAGAGAGAGGTTTTTCCACCACACCCAGAGCATAGGTATCTTGTTCCATCAGTGCGGTATGGGTGAATCAGTCTTTAGCTGTCAAATTCACTGTTATTGGGAAATTTTTTTCATTTCCCTCTATAACAATTAGTTTGATGTTAATTATGCATATTTAATAGCATTCAAAATCACCGGCTTCACTTCTTTTTCAGTAGTTTTTATGTCAACACTTCCTGAAGCAATTAATTAATTAATAATTATGTTTCTTTTTGAGATGGGGTCTCATATATCCCATCCTAGTCTTTAACTCAATTGAAGCTAAGGAAAACCTTAAACTTTTGATCCTCCTGCCTCTGCTCCCAAGTGCTGGCTTCCTGCTGAGATTACAAGTATATGCCTAAACCCATGCCTAGGAATTGCACCCAGGGCTTCCTGCGTGAGAGAGAAGCGCTCTGCCAAATACACTACATCCCCAGCCTCCTGGCATCTATAAAGAATGATAAATATCTGGTGCTTAAGGGATGGGGTACCTTAGCTTGCCCACCCTAGAAGGTGGTCAGGTTGGGATGGGCTGAAATAAAATAGATAGATCACTCAATAGAGCTGGCAAATACCTACTAATCCCCAGAGAAAACTGGATTGACCCATTAGCCATATGACTTCTCATTGGTTTCAGGAAAAGAATGAAAAAGGTTGATAATCATTTTAACGAGTTTAAGACTGGACCTAAACTTGTTAAAGGCTGTCAGAGCAGAGGTATTCAGTTCCGTTGGCCCTTATTAGTGTTCAGGTCTTATTTCTGAGTAGTAGACTATTGGGTGTAATTCATACCATTTACTATTTTATCCCACATCTGACGCTTGTAATATCAGACTGAGCACCTGCCAGTTGGTCCTTAGTGACTACCACCGAGGTGAGGTTCTTGTGATGTCTGACTGAGGGAACACCTGCCAGTTGATTCCCCAGTGACTACCAACAAAGTGAGGGTCAGTTATAGACTCAATCCATCGTACTCTAAAGCAAGAATTCTGCAGAATTTGGAACAAAGAATTACTTTCCTCCCTTAAATAACAATCGTCAGGAACTTCACGTGGTTCAGTGGCTCAGTGTGTCTAATGCTGGCAGACACCCTTTCAGAAGTTCAAGGGTGAGCATTCTTGCACTAGCCAGCTGTATAGTTTCATGCCATACTGTCTAAGGGACCTCATATTGTTCTTATCCCCCCCTCTCTCTGTCTCTCTCTTTCTCCCTCCCTCCCTCTCTCCCTCTCTCTCTTTTTCTCCCTCTCTCTCTCTCCCTCTCTCTCCCTCTCTTTCTCTCCCTCCCTCTCCCTCGCTCCCTGTCTCTCTTTCTCCCTCCCTCCCTCTCTTCCTCTCTCCCTCCATCCCTCTCTCCCTCTCTCTCCCTCTCTCTCTCTCCCTCCCTCTCCCTCTCTCCCTGTCTCTCTCTCTCTCTCTTACTCTCTCTCTCCCTCTCCCTCTCCTCCTCTCTTCCCCTCTTCTTCCTCCTCCTTTTCCTCCATTTCACCTACGCTTTCCTTCCTGACTTCACTTTATCACTTTGGGGTGCTAGGCAAAGTTCAATGAGGCTCATGACTCAGGAACAGGAAAGAAGGTGCCAGAAGATGGGATGTCCCCTAATCACCCATCCCATCCAAATCCTCCTCCACAGACTTCCATTCCTTAATACTCTATTCACAGCTCTTTTATGATTTCATTACGCTTCAAACATATTCTTAGCGTTATACTGAACAAGAAAAATGGGGGGAGGGGGCATGAAAACAGAGGGAAGGAAAAAGGAGAGAAAAGGAGGGGAGACAAAGACGTATGCGGTGACTGAATGGATGATAATGAAGGCAACCACTCTGCCCCACCCACCCACCTGGACTTGCCTATGTTCCTACTCCCTGGATTGGGCAGTGGGAACAGCTTTCTGGATCCCATGACCTGCTTTTAAAAAAATAGGCTTTGAAAAGATAAGCAGCCAAGGGAAAGACTCTAGAAAAGTAAAAACAACGAGGGCTCTATCTTCATCATCATCATCTTCTTCTTCTTCTTCTTCTTCTTCTTCTTCTTCTTCTTCTTCATCATCATCATCATCATCATCACCACCACCACCACCACCTTCACCAGCATCTTTATTATACACAGTATGGAAATAAGCAATAACAAATATGTTAACCCACTAGATATGGGACTAAAAAGTACGTAAAAGCAGAAAGTGCTACATTCTGAAGCCCGGGACTCGCACAGGCTTCAGCTGGTACTTGGTGCTCTAATCCAGTCACCTACCGCATGCCTGACTGTGGGCCACACATCCACCCTGTAGAC
Source organism: Rattus norvegicus (assembly GCF_021556685.1). Taxonomy (NCBI): domain Eukaryota; kingdom Metazoa; phylum Chordata; class Mammalia; order Rodentia; family Muridae; genus Rattus; species Rattus norvegicus. The sequence goes on from NC_141537.1 coordinate 66,602,942, forward strand.
AGGACGGGGTGGCAATGTCTTTCTATATTGTGTGTCCACCCTGTAGACAGGACGGGTGACAATGTCTTTCTATATTGTGTGTCCACCCTGTAGACAGGACGGGTGACAATGTCTTTCTATATTGTGTGTCCAGCTCCTGAAAGGGAAAGAGCAAGTGTGTCTGTTGGCAGGGGTTTGCACCACGGGGTGAGAACCAGGGGAATTAGCAATGCTGAGAAGCCGTAACCTTCGTCGGAGACTGGGAGGGAACAGTCTGCGAGGATGAAGGCTCAGCGCTCTTCAGGCCCAAGTTGTTCTTTCCAAACCTGCTCCTGGTCACTTTACAGAAAATCCACACAACAAGCCTTCCTGGAAAAAACAAGGCTGTAACTTTATGCTACTGACGTCTTTCCCATGTGTGGCTGACCGCAGGCCTTTGCTCCACTTGTTTGTATAACTGAAACTATAAGCATCCTGTGTTTATGACACCTTCACTGTTGCCAAATAGCCAAACGTGATGTCATTATTACGGTTTTGGAAGGTGTGAAATTTGTTCATTAGCCTGTAGCAGTTCTGCCTAATAAGGGGGATGGTTACCCTCAAGAGAAGGGCAAAGGTGGCTTGTGGTGGCATGCGTATTCTCCGGGGCAGATTTGTGATTAGTGCCACATTGCAAAGGTGTCTCCTTTGCTACCTGCCCCCTCTCCAGCTCTCTCCCTTGGGTAAAAGCAGTTTACCCCAAATTCTGTGAAAGCCTGAAGCCTGGCTGTTCTGACTGCACACTGTACTCTGACCTTCACTCAACTAACATCTACCAGCATGCATTGGGGCAACTTGTGAAGCTCTTCACCAAATGCTACAAGGAGTAGAGTCTGATGACCAAAACTGTTGTGAAAATTATGGTTTAGAAGGTAGAGTAATAAAAGCACCAAAGGTTACAACTACAAGGCAAAGCAAAGACCCACAGGCAAATGCCACCGCTACAGACAGGACTCTTAACGAAAGGCTGGCCAGTACGTTATGTAAGTCAGGGGCTAAAGGCATGGCTCAGCAGTTAAGAGAACCAGCTGCTCGTGGCAGCTCACAACTGCCTATAACTCCAGTTCCAGGGGACTTCATCCTCTGGCCTGCCAGGGCACGACACACAAGTGGTGCACAGACGCAGGCAGGGAAAGCACCCGTAATCATAATATCAAATGCAAAAAGAAAAAAAAAAAAAGACAATGGATCACAAGGCATCTTGCATAAGTGAGTGGGCACCTGATGATTCTCCATTCATTTACAGAAAAGATGGAGGGTTGAGCCAAGAGGGAGCAGATGTGATACCAAGCAGGACAGAGCAGGGTCTGGTGAGGACACCAGATGTAGTGTCTGTCCAGGTAAACATAGAGGTAAGACAGAAGGGGGGTGATGATCAGCCCTCAGGGAGTTTGTACTGCGAGATAAACACTTTACACAAATTATAGAGCCCAAGACAAAAAGCCAAATAAGGTTTCTGTACAAGACCAGAGTGGTGCTTTATGACTCTAATATCGGCAAGGGTGTAAAACAGATCCTCCAAGGAGCCCTGCTCGCCAATTGCAAGTTTTTGAAAGAGTTGTGTTTACCACTTATCTCATCCAAAGCTTATTTCTACAATATTTTATTTTTTCCTGAAATTGTTCTTCCCTCTCTTGTCTCCCAGCTAAGCTCCTCCTGTTTATTGAGAGGCACGTGGACAGGACATGCATTTAACATGCGACACCCATCTAAAGTCTCTTGAATATTTTCCCTGTGGAAAATCAACAGCCCCCTACCCACCCACCCACCCATACATTTATTTACAAGTATCCTTAGAAATACAGTTTAACCCAGAGGAGCCTCAGTTAAAGTAGAAGTGCTTCTGTGGATTCAGGGTTTTATTTCCATAGCACGCATCTAGGGGAAGTTATAATAATCTATAATATGTACATGCTGGACAAAAAGCAAGGGTCTGCAGGCTAAAGATGCTCTTTTGGGCGTGAGTCCAGATCCCAGTCACTTGAGAATGATCTCAGCCCTGTGAGGCCAGCGGGCCAAGCATGTGTTTGTCAGTGCCTAAAGCTTTAGCTGCTACACGTGGTCCCGCTGCTCAGTTTTCTACTCTGGCACTTGACGCAGCCAGTGCCTTTGTGGGGGTGAATGAAAACAGCAAGCACTCAAGCCATGCTTTGTGACGTACTCAACTGTAAACATGGTTTTCTTCACATCCCCAGCACCTGGCAACATGCCGGGGAAATCAAGGAGGCACTGTGTTTGGACACCATCATTTCCTCTTTGGGACAATGAAGGTGATGGCCACTTTTTAGTCATTGTGAAAGATCCCATACAGAAAGTACTCAGGTTGTTCTAGGTATATGGGTCTAGGTTGACTTTCTGGGGCTGCTAAGAATAAATTATGACTCTTCTGTTTCCCCTCCGCAAGCAAGGTCCTTTCCTGCTTCTGTCTTTTCTAGTTGCTTCTGCAGTGTTGGGAATCGAACCCAGGCCCTCACACACTAGGTCAGACCCTCCCCCCACTCCCCCATTTCATCACATCCGCCACAGTCATCCTTTTAGTAAATCTCTTCGGTCCTTGTACACCCATTTAACATATATAAAACTATAGCAACCACTAGTAATTATCTAAAACAATTGTTCTCAACCTGTGGGCTGTGCCCTTTGAGGAGAGGGCAAAGACCCTCGTACAGAGTCGCATATCAGATATCTTGCTACAGTTATGAAGGAGCAACAAAAGGATGTTACGGTTGAGGGTCACCACTACGTGAATGGCAGCATTGGGAAGATATGCTAGCTAGAAGAGGACTCAAAGGAATCTGTGGACAAAGGTTTGGTAGACAACATAGGAGGCGAAGGAGGAAGCCCATGCTACATGTGCAACTCAGGTCAGCATGGAAGCAAAAGCCTGGGACCCCAGCAGGAGGATCACAAGTTGGAAGCAAGCCTGAGCTACAGATGACCTTGTCTAGAAAACCATCTATCCATAGCTTAGCCTGCCCGTGCGTGTGTGTGTGTGTGTGTGTGTGTGTGTGTGTGTGTGTGTGTGTGTGTGTGTGTGTGTGTGTTTACATGGGCCATGGCACGTGTGTGAAGGTCAGAGGCCAGATCTGCGTGTTTTTCCTTTCACCTTGATTGACACAGGCTCTCTTGGTCATAGATGCCCATGCCAGGCTAATTGTCTCATTAGCCTCAGGGATGCTGGTGTCTCAGCCTGCCAGCTCACCATAGGAATGCTGGGATTGCAGAGACCCAGAGTCTGGCCTGGCCCTCATCTATGCATGGCAAACTCTTCATCCACTAGCCAGCTTCCCAGCCTCTGAATCAGTGCTCCTACTAAACCCTAAATCCTCCCCCAGGGACCCAGGCTGCTTTAATTACTCGGATTCTAAAAGTGTGGCTTTCCGCTGTTCTACCAATGCATTCTCAAGTTGAGGAAACCCCCGGCAGCAGCTGGGCTGTGTGTCACCTTCTTGTTTATACATCCCTGTCACTAAAAACTACAGGTTGACACACATGGGTGATTCGGCTATTGTGCCGCTCTTTATTCAGCTCTCCTTTGCCGAGATGCTTTAAAAGGATAATTTTGTTCTATGTTTATGGTTTTTTTTAAAAAAAATATAATAGGCATCGGTTTGTGTTGTTCTCTGGTAAATCCATTTCTTTGTCTTTTCAGCTGTGCTTGGGGGAGGCTAGTGACTCATCGCGGGTCTGACATCTCTATTGAGTGTGACCGGATTGTCTTTACCTGCCTGGCATTCACCGGCGCCCGATCCTGGTGAGGAGTGAATGGGGATGGAATACCTACTGTCAAGGCTGCTGTCAGGGGAAGTGGGAGGTGACACATTCTTAGCCAGAGAGGGGCCAGCCTGGACTCATCAGAAATTGTTCAGGCAAACCACTGCCTTGAGAACTTCCTGGACACGGATCCAAAGAGAAGCAGCCCTAGCTGGGTTTCATAACAAATGTGATGTGTAACTGGAACAATAGAACACTGTCTCCACTACAAGCAACGGGGTTAAAAAAACATGCTGTTCAAGGGCAGACAAGGGCAGTTCATAAGCACACATGTGAACACTAGTGCAAACATCTGCCAGGAGGTTCTCGGAGCGTCTGTGGCTCGCATCTGCTCTGGCCGCCATGTCAAGCGCTCACATTGATTCCCCTTACGCTCAGATAGGAGTCACCTCTTAGAATGTTACCCCCGGAAATGGCTTAGTGATTACAAGGATTCATGCTTTCACTTTCAAGACCAGAAAACAAAACCTAAGAAAAGGGATACAAAGGTGGGCCAGTGTCATATCTGTGCCCTTGAGTGGGATTGATTCAAACACAAGAGGATAACTTCTCTGAGGCTAGACCACAATATAGATGGCACTTGAGTTGACAGGCAACAGAGGACTGGGTATTTTACTTTCTCTCCCCAAACTCATCTCCTATGAGTCTCATGCAAGCAAAAGCCATTACTCAGTCTTCTTGTTATGACCCACTGGAACAAGCTCTCTCCCTGATGGACAGGTGAAGGGGCAGGCTTCATAGGATAGTGAGTGAGAACAACGGAGAAAGTGTTCACTTCCATTGACTGCAGGTATATGCAAATGACTTGCAATTATACTCCATTCTTAGAAGACCCCACTAAGCCGGGTATCATCCCCCTGTTACAAACTGAGTCTGAGAGGTAAAGCAAAGGGCCCGATGTTATTTAGCAATTTCTCTGATGCATTCGCGATTTAAATCCAAATCTAGCTGATTCCAAAGACAATGTTATATTAGAAGAGAGGATTGAGAAACAACTTGAGCATCTGTGTTCAAGATACATTTCAACACCAGAGCCAGGCTTCTTGCTCACCAGCCCCCCTAACAGGCGTGACACCACCCAAGCCAGAGACCCACCTGAGACCAAGAATTGGAATTGGGAACTCTACAAAATATTTAAAGGACTCTTTTGCCACCTCCACATACCAACCTAAAAAGAAATCACAGGATTCAAAGAACAGAAGAATGACAAGGCAATTCAGGAACTTGCTTCCTCCTGCCCGGCATGGGTCCTGGAACAGGAACTGATATGGCCCGTGTCCTGAGTCACTGCGACAGCTTCCTGTGTGCCCTGCTCAGTCCCACTTCAGTGAAAACTCCTATTTTACCTTTGGTGAAAAGTCATCTATGAAAACCCAAAATATTGTGCATATGCTGTGTTGGAGGAAAGAGGCTCTCAGCCTCTGCTTCTTAAGAGTAATGCCTATTTCAAATACCTTCACCCCAGAGCTGTTTTCTTGTACATTTGCATGCCAGAACTGAAAGGACGCTAACAAAAGGGCTTCCAGGAACAGGCAATGCTCGCAAGTGAATGTCTTACTTAGTCACAGCAGCCTCTAAGTGTGCTTGAAACGCAGAAATACTGAACTTAAGCATGACCTCTATTGTATGCTGCCTCAGGCTGGGCAGGGGTCATATGACTTATTCATTCCCCTATATGGACACCATATCTCAGAAGAGGATCCTAAACAGGCATCATCACTAAGTAAGGACAAAGTAATCAGCACATGTGGGTCGGCGTGTCTCAAACTTGTACACACTCAGCAAGCCATCTGCAGACCTTGTTAAAATGCAAATTTTAGTTCGGCATGTCAGAGCTAGACCTGAGATCCTGTGGTCCCTGGAGGCTCGTGGGTGACATTGCTATTTTGAAGGGACATGCTTTGAGCACCCCAGTCTCAGAACTCACACCGACTCTCTAATTCATTCACTTCCCTATTTGCTTAAACCACATTTCTCAACCACCAAGTCATATATTCCTTTGTTACCATTTGTACGAGTGTGTGTATGGGGTGTCTGTGTGTGTGTGTGTGTGTGTGTGTGTGTGTGTGTGTGTGTGTGTGTGTTGTCTGCATTTGCCTACGTGAATGCGTCTCCCAAAAAGGTAAATCTCATCGCTTGAATCTTACTTATTCTCCCTTCCTCACCTTTGACCTTTGTTACGCAATGATTCCCGCTCTAGTATGCTTGGCTCATTTCCGAGCCATAATTGCTAGTGCTGATGTTGGCGGTCTGTAGGTGGAATCTTCTTAAGTTCTAAAGGATGAAATGGTCTATATTCCCCACAGTAATCAATATTTACTCAATAAGTACCTTCTGAAGTGTGAATTATGAACTCTACAGATAGGAAAATGTAGAGTGATGAATAGAATACTAGAATAGTTCAGTTTGAAAGAATTACATATGCAGATTAGCCAATGTGTGTTTGTTTAATAAAACTTGTAGGTGTCATTAATTGAGTTCTTCCCAGGCACCAGGCATTAAGTTGAGTGCCCTATATATATATATATAATCTAGCTTAAGCCACTTAAAACCATGGAAGCAACACTCCAGAACCCACACTCCCATCCTGAGGTATGACACATAGGGCTTCTCGCTGTGTGCTTGCTGTATCCTAAAGCTCGGTTTACAGAGTATGACAGGACCCAGCCTGCTCTCAAAATGGTTGCAGGAACAAAGAATGAGGCTAAAATATGCCAAGAATAGCAATGTGGGTCAGCACAGAGTGCAATGAGAGGTAAGGGACAGTCACCTGGGAATGTTGGAAAACACCTGTCTTCATTAGGGTTCCCATTGCTGTGATAAAAACACAAATTGTGAAGGAAAAGGGATGATTCCACCTTACAGGTCTACATCACAATCCATCGTCGAAGGAAGGCCCTGGCTTCCTTTGAACTCAATCAAGCAGAGCAAAACTCTGAAGGCAAGAACTGATGCAGAGGCCCAAGAGAGAGGCTGCTAACTGGCTTATTCCTCATGGCTCATCCCGCTTTCTTATACTATCGGGGATCATGGTCCCAGTGGGCTGGACCCTCCCACATAAATCACCAATCAAGACAATACACTATAGACATGCCTATAAGCCAATTTTTAATGATTACTCTTTAATTTACTTTTTTTTTATTTTACTTATTCACTTTACATCCCCCTCACTATCTCCTCCTGGTCACCCTTCCCACAAGCCTTCCCCCATCCCCCTTCCTCTCCTCCTCTGAGCCAGTGAGGGTCCCCTGGGTATCCCCCTACCATGACAAATCAAATTTCTTCAAGGCTATGAAAATCCTCTCCCACTGAGGCCAGACAAGGTAGTCCAGGTGGAAGAACATATCCCAGACAGGCAACAAATCGTGGAATAACCCACATACCCCGACCCTGCTCCAGTTGTCTGGGAGTCACATGTAGACGACGCTGCACATCTACTACACATGAGCAGGGAGGTCTAGGTCCAGCCTGGGTATGTTCTTCCGTTGGTGGTTCAGACTCTGAGAGCCCCAAGGATTCAGGTAAGTTGACTCTGTTGGTCTTCCTGTGGAACCGCTATCCCCTTTGGGGCCCTCAATCCTTCCCCCAACTCTTCCCTAAGAGTCCCCAGGATCCATCCGCTCTTTGGCTATTGGTGTGTCTGCATCTGTCTGAGTCAGCTGCTGGTTGGAGTCTCCCAGGGGACAGCCATTTTATGGAGGTATTTTCTCAAATAAGATTAGCTCTTTCCAGGTAAGTCTGGGTTTATATCAAGTTGACCAAAAAGCACCACAACACCAAACACTTGACTGACATTTAAACTAATTTATAAAACTGGCATAGGAGTGAGGCAAGCCAAGGCAGGAAGAAGGGCATGAAGTGAACGGGAATACAGACATAAAAAGCACAGGATGTAAGACTACATAGAGAGGTCAAAGAGCTCTGGTAACGTCACAACACACTGCACAGGGTCACAGCAGAAACAAGTGAGCCCAAGGGAATGGCTGGAGAAGGAACAAGTGGTCTCAGAACCACATAGAGAGCCTCTCAAGTGGCACCTCCCAGCCCACTCCCTTTCTCCCTACCCAAAACTTATCAGAAGCTCAAGGGAAAAAAGAGGTGGGCATGGAGAATTTACCACACCGTCCTGCAGACTCAGATATGACTAACATGAGTGAGACTCACACCTGATGAAGTGGACTAAGTCAGGGTGTGCCATTCTGTCCCCCAGGCAGTGGAGAGAGACAAGAAAGCATTCTACACAGAGTAAAAAAAAAAACAAAAGCCAGTCTATTTTTACAATATGCCAAGCATGGATCCAAGAGAAGAAAACCTGGAGAAGGGGAGAGCATGAGGCTGCAGAAACAGCACAAACAACGATAATAATAGCCTATGTTTATCGATGTCCCAGGATCCAGTCTAATTTAATAGTGTGGTGAACAGATTTGAGAACCGGAGCTGAAGCAATGATGGAGTGGAGGGAGGGAACTGACTCCAGAGAGAACTCCAGCAGGGCTGGACACTTAGTGCTGGAAGGCTGGTATCGGACACTGGGTTTCAGCCTGAAGTCTCGGGACGTCCTAACCCCAGTCACTCCCCCTCTCAGAAAAACTTATCCTGAGAAGAACAAGCTCAGAGGCAAGAAGTTTTCAAAAAAAAAAGAAAGAAAGAAAGAAAGAAATACAGAAGTGAAAATTTCTGAGGAGCCTGCAGCAGTTGACTGCTCTCTGCCCTGGGCCCCAGTGTGATGCAGAAGGGACTGGGCCACACTCTTGAGCAAGAGCCTCACCCATCCCTCCGTTTGCTAAAAGTAAAGAGCCCCATGCTGGTGTCCCAGAGAGGCCACTGGGAGGAAGGAGCCTGCGGCTCATTGGAGAAGCCTGGATAAGGGAAAATACTATGACCTAAAGTTGAATTAGGTGGAATAACAATTGGTGGCAGAGACCTGAGGGAGAGTAAGAACTCGTATAATGGGCACGATCCCTTCATGTCAATGGTTTTGTGTACACGTTTCCTCACCGCTCACATGTTGGGTGCCTGCTATGGGCCGGGCACAGCATTAAAGGCTAGGACAAAAAAGCTACAGGAAAGAGATGTTTGGAAGAAAAGAGAATTAGACTACAGACACTCCTGAGCAAATCTCATTGCCCCGACACATCTATTATTAAGCTCTTTCATTTTCTCAGACTCCTGGACAGCCTTCATGGTAAAGCAAAGCAGAGAAAACGGCCAAGGTGGTTACATCTTGACTGTCCACCCGAGGAACAGGTTGCTGTCCGCAGATGATGGCACGAGAACAAAAACTGTATTTCATTTACTAAAAGTCACTGCACTTTACCTAGGAAATGCTGCCTATGAAGCACTCGGGGGAGCCCTCAGAGACCTAAGCTGATAATGAAGCGCGTGTGATAATCGTAGAAGGAAAAGAAACCCCTGGAGGGACTTACATTGACAAATAAACATCCCATCCCACCAGCAGCTCACATCACTTACAGCGACAAAACACTGTAGAACTCGTCCGTGGCCCTAGCCAAATTTAAGGGCGCCAGGAAATACAGCCAGCCTATGTCCCCAGAGTGGGAAGAACCAGAAGGGTCAGCAACAGTCATCTCCCTACTGTAACTGTCTATAATCCCAAACGTTGGACCTATGCATCAGCCTGGATCAAACAGGCTGACATGTTCATCAGGGACAGATAATCTAAAGTTGCTGCTAAATCCAGCCCCTGAAGCCACAACGGACTGTCAGACGTTGCAGTGATAGGGACTGGAAAGATGGCGTAGCACTTCAGGCCGCATTCTGCTATTGTAGAGGACAAAGTTTGACTCTCAGCACTCGGGTCAGGCCGCTCACAACCATCTCTAACACCAGCTCTGGGGAACGCAGTGCCCCCTTGTGGCCTCCATGGGCTCCTGAGCTCGTGTGCGCAAACACGGTTTTAAAACAAAAGAAAGAGATGCGGTGATAAGAACAAAGGAGTCCATATGATAGCACATCATATAGCATCACACCCATTGGGGCTGAAAGCAGTCAGAAAGCAGCACCACTGAGCTGCCCCTGCTCCGTTTTGCCAGGAGGCTCTTCAGTGGGTGGCACATAGAAAGTACAATTCTGGTTCCATTTTTACCACTTTTACTAAGCACAGTTCTGGTTTGGTTTGGCTTTTTGTTTTGTTTTTTGGGGGGTTTTCTTTTTTAACTTTTTAAATTGATTCTTTGTGAGTTTCACATCCATCATGCACTATAGTCCCTTTCATCCCCTCATATCCACCCTCCACCCTTGAAACCTCCCCCCAGAATAAACACACAACCAATAAACAAAACAAAACACAGAAAATATCTCATAGTGGAAACTGTAGTATGCCACAGTATACCCCTCTGTCCACACGTCTTCACTTGGGAATGTCCATTGCAATGAGTCTGGCTTCTGGGACACCATCAATACTGGATCCTCAATGGGACTTCCGGTTACCTTGCTATTGCCCTGTGTCATTGGAGATCCCACAGCTTGGGATCAGCAGGACTGACCCAACCATGCTCCCCCTCAGTTCACAGATAATGTAGATTTGGGGTGAGCCAGGGTGGCAGCTGAGCCGGTCAGCCTGTCAGCTCTCCCTTTCCTGTAGCACCAGGACGAGCTCTCCAGCACTGCTCCCGCTAGCACAGGCAATGCCACAACCAGCAGGAGGCAGGGCCAGCTCTCCTGCTTCATTGTCTTGGGAATGGCTCACCTGCACCCACACCTCCAAAGCCAGTTCCACTGAGCTGCTCAGTCAAGGCTCAGTGCCCACTTTCCCGGGTGCTGCAGCCAGTGAAGGGCTGGACTAGCCCTTGCTCTCGCACCCCAGGAGGCTGGCTCACCCATGCCTTCACCATTTGGGCCAGCTCCACTGTGTTGCCCAGATAAGGCAGGGCTACCTCTCCCCACCGTTATGACCTTGGGGGCCAGCTCTCCCAACTACCACAGGAGGCAAGGGACAAGACAGCAAGGGCATCACACTCATGTCCACTCCACCTCGGGGCAGATGAGTGGTAGGTCACCTTTACTGCACCCACACGGATGGGGCAGCTCATCTATGCCCCCTCCACCAGGGTCAGCTCGACTGCTAAACCCAATTCTGACAGATTACACACACACACACACACACACACACACACACACACACACACACAGAGAGAGAGAGAGAGAGAGAGAGAGAGAGAGAGAGAGCAAAGCAAAATTCAATTTTTCAATTTTTGAAACTCAGAAAAAAAGAATTAAAAATACATACATAGATGTATATTATGTATTATAAAGTCAATTCTAAAATCTAGGAAATAGTGAGATTTGTCAAAGACTGTCAAAAAGAACTGAAGTCCCAAGGGCTGAATTCCACACCTAGACTGATCAGATTGACAAGACAAGGACTCCCTGGGTCTCCACCTAGAGACAAACCTGTTCCCTGATTCATAGGTTGTGTACACGTTTCTTCACTGCTCACATGTTGGGTGCCTACTATGGTGAAGAGCTACCCCACAGTCTGATCTGAGAATGAGCTGCCCATCTTCTGTTTACCTGTGTACAACACTAACACGGTACTGTACCCCAAAGAAACATCCACAGCCTTACTTCTCCAGGCTTTAATTACCAGAAGTCAGCCACAACCCAAAATTATAAAATGGAAAATTCTGGAAATAAAAATTCATCCACTTTTATCTAGGTGCCATTCTGAGTGTTACAAAGAAATGTCAAGTCTTCTTGGCTTGTGCTAGCATATCACACCATGTGCTCTGCCTATTAGTGGCTCAGTGGCCATCTTGGTTATCAGATATACTATCATCATGTGAGAATGCTTGTTTTCAAGGAAGCATCATTTTGCTGACAGAGTCCCCATGCAGTGAGGCCCTGAGAGAACAACGTATGGAAGAAAGAGCTTATTTATGTCTGCTCACAGTGTCAGAGGGTGAAGGGCAAGGTGACTTGCTCCCACCACTGAGGGCTTGTGGTGCAGCAGAAAATCACAGTGGATGTGGACAGAGCAGAGTAGATCAGGGATGCTCAGCTTTTGACAGTCAGAAGACGGAGAGAGAGAAAGACAGGATAGGATGGGCCATGGTAAGATATACCTTCAAAGATAGGTCCCCAGTGAGCAATTTCTTCCGACTAGGACCCGCCTCTGGTCTAAACTCACCAATGGTTTAATCCACTTATCCAGTCTTACCCACCATCTATGGCCATATCTTCAACATGTGGGCCTTTTGGGGGACACTTCAGAGACAAACCATTAGAATAAATGACCCATAAATGTTGGCTATCACCGTCACCATTATCTTAGCTGTACCCCTGAAATGCTGAAGGGCACTCAAAGGCGAAGTTACACTCTTAAGAGGTTTCAGGTGCCTATTTTCCTGATGTCGTAATGGGCGACAAAGTGCCCAAGCAGAATGACTAGTGACACGCGGGTGGGAAAGCCAGCCCTTTCGGAAGTAACTGCAAGGTCTCTGTGCTGAGCCCCAGCATCATCACCATGACCAAAACTTCCTTGATGTGGCAAAGGCAGTTTTAAGTTGTTTGCATTTACCATTAACTCACAATAACCCTGTGTGGTTAATGTCCCCACTTGATAGGTAAGAAAATCAAGGCCAAGAACTTTTGAAGAATTTGCCCAATAGAATACAACTAGGGATCGCTGGAGTGGAGATTTAGATGCAGAAAGACTGACTGAGAAGCCCGTGTTCTACCTGTCTGTGAAACGAATTTAGACGGACAACGTATTTGAGGCAGCAACAATTCAGGATGTGTCATAAGTACAGACAAAAAGACTTCAGTCTATCTGGTCAGTGCTGCCTAATGAAATAAAAGGCCATTAAAAAAAATAAACCAACCAACAAACAAATAAAAAATAAAATGCAGTACACAGAAGTGTGGAGAATGATAAGAACAGTCAAGAGGTCAAGCAAGCAGAGCCTCAAACAAGATGGCGAAAATATGTCTGGGACACAAGTTGTCACAACACTTAGGGAAGCAAGAGTCAGGAGGAGCTGCTACTACGGTGACCGTGGGTCCCTGTGACACTCAAAGGTCTCAGGAGTTGCATCAGGGAACTTAGAATACAAGGACTCTGATACCCACTTTACTTCATCTTTAAGGGCTGTTCCCAAAGACCTACAGTCCAGAATTCCCCAGCTCCTGAACATTTCACAGCGATGGCTATAAGACCTTTGAAGCCTTTCAAATGCTCTCAGCACGAGGCAGATGGAAAAATGCAGGGGTTGTTTTTGGCAAGACCCACTCAAATGTAGTGATTTGTCTCCAAATTAAATCTCAGCATTTCAAGCTGTATTTAGAACTGACAAAAAAACGCGACCTCCTGGCTCGGGGTATCTAATAGCTCTAATAGTTATTGAGTGAGGTGCGGGTAAATGTGACTAATCTCTGATATAATTCCCTAGAAATAACCTCGGAAGCGAAAGCCAAAAGGAAAATATGCTCATAATGAGGCAAAATGGATTTTTTTTTGCTAAACATAAAAACAATGCAGGAGATAGTGGCGAACCTCAAAGGACAACCTCAGTGCCTGTATTGATCGATCACTGCAGTCCCTCCTTCCCTCTTCTTCCAGATCTCTGGAGTGGAGTGAAGGAGGCTGTGCAGGAACAATGAGGGGAGGGAGCCGGGAGAACTGAGTGATCTCATCCACAGAAGCCCCTCCTGGTAACCAAGCTCTGCCTAGAGGCTCCTCAGCCCTGAACTGGAAGACTATTAAGCACTCCCATAAAATGAGAAAATGCCAAGAAGGGGTGAAATTCCACGTCGTCGACTCTACTTCTCTTAGGAGAACTGAACCTCTTGTACTCTTGAGCATTTGACAGCTTCTCCGACGACAGACACTTGAGCTTCTGTAATCTGGCACGAAAACTGAGGTTTGGAATGAGTAAGAAATGCCTCAGAGTCTGTAAACACTGCCGACTATTGTAAGCCTCACCAGAGAGCCAGTGTAAGAGAAGGCTGAGCTTGTAAACAATCCAGAGGTGACTGAACTTTATGTGCATCCCGCACACATAAAAAGAGAGGCCGTAACACTGATTTTAGACGGAGTAGGTATGCAAACCAGAAGAAAATATACACTCTGAGCAACACTTTCCTGCTTAAGCAACACCCAGAGTTTAGACAACAAAAGATTATGCTTTTCTTGGGCTAACTTGAATCGTGTTACGAATATAGAAAATCAGTAATTACCTTAAAGATTCGTTCTCCTTTTGATTCTTGGTAGAGAACAATGCTAAATAACATTGGCCTTCAATTCATAAAAGTAGAATTACTAGCTTTATTATGACTTTTCTTAGATATGTATAGAATCTGGATTCCTTCCCTCTTAACATTTCAAAAAGTCACCCTCCACTCTCTCCCTGGAAGAGCTATACAAGAGAACACACAGTATGACTCCAAGAGAAAGGCAAGAGCTCTCTGTGTGTAACGCCAACATATATCCAATCACTCTCCACTTCAGAAATCATCCAAATAATTTGTTTAAAAAACTGTGAGCTGAGTCTATTTTGGAATAGAAGGAAAGCAATCCAAGAGTCAATAGGTCTAAATTTTTCTTCAAACATGAGCTAGAAACATATTTTTAATAAAATGATATATTTCCTTTCCTATTAAATACTTTCCAACTGTTTCATTGAGGTTATTTAATTATGCTTTGGACGCCTACTAAATATTGGCCACTGATGTTGCCATGATATGAGGGAAAAGATGAGTATGAAGACTTTAAGTTTGAGGGTTGAACGACACTCATGAAAGTGGTCATCATCTCCATTCCCTCTCCCCTGGACGGACATGAGGCCCTCACTTGAATGACATCATTGAAAACTGACTGCAGCTCATCCCATGTCAGCTCTGTCTTCAGGAAATCCAGCTCAGAAGAGAGCATCAAGATCCCATCTTTCTTATTTGTTTGTTTGTTTGGATTGACTGATTGATTGATTGACTGATTGATTGATTCACTGTGAGTTTCACATGCACCCCAGTCCCTCTCAACTTCTACCCCCTTGTATTTGCCCTCTGCTCTTGCAACCTCTCTCCACCACCACAGAAAATAAAAAACAAAGCACAGCAAAACATCGCATCACTGAAGCTGTAGTATGTCACAGTGTGTCTCACAGTATACCCCTCCCTCCACACATCACTTGCAAAGGTTCTGTGCAATGACTCATTGGTCTGCTTCAAGGCCTCTGGCTTCTGTGATACCATCAATCTTGGGTCCTCACCGGGACTCCTCCCAGTTATCCTGTTGTCCCCCTGTGTCATGGGGATCCTGTAGTTCTGCATCAGCAGGACAGGCCCTTGCACTCTCAAACAATTCACAGATGATGTAGATTTTTGGGTGGGCCAACTCAGAACCCTGTATCTGGACCTGGATGGTAGCTAAGCTAGTCAGTATGCTGGCACTCCCTTGTCAACAACAAGCTCTCCAGTACTGCTCCTGCTAGCCCATCTGAGACTGCCAGTGACAAGCTGCCATCCAAGGAAGCAGAGTCAGTGCTCCCACTCTCATGCTCTCATGCCAGTTCACCCACACTCAAGCCTCTGGAGCCTGTGCTGCCCAGGTGAGGTGAGGGGCACTCACCCAAGTGCTACAGCCAAAGAGTGGCTGGGCTATCTCCCCCATCTCAGGACCTATATAGGGTCAAGCTCTCCCAACAACCCAACAATTTCGAGGGCCAGGACAGAGAAGGCATCACTCCTCACCCATTACACCTCATGCAAGTTCCTATTATGAGTAAAACATCAGGCTTTTTCCTCTTTCTGGTTTCAGTCTTAGTAACAGTGACCTAAGGATACTGTCCCATCTGCATCACCCTCTTATCTAATTCTAATTTGTCTTGTCAACAAAGAACTGTCTCCAAATTCTTTAGATGTAACCCCCTCTTTTCACCTATGCATGTGTAGCCCATACTTTGTACCTCATATTCAAAGCTCAACAGTATACTGCAGTATCATGTAAATAAGAAGTCATGAACTCAAAGTCAACTTGCTCTGCTTCACCTCCACTGTTGGAGAAAATGTACCAGTGACTCAGAGGACCTCTGGCCTCTTTTATCAACACCAAGACTCATCTGGCTCCAACTTACAGTCCTACCACTGAGCAAAGAAAAGAAGGAAGAGTTCGGTCCCCAGCTCCAAAAAAAAAAAAAAAAAAGAAAAGAAAAGAAAAAAGAAAAGAAGGAAGATACAAAAATGGGCCAGGCATCTTTCCTTCTTCTGAATAGTTGATGTCAAAAAACCACCTGATTCCCTACAGTACTAAACCAGGACAGCAATGTTATCTATAGGCTAGAAGGAGCCAGAGGAACACAAAGTCCCCAGGGCAGGAGGACTGAGGGTCTAAGGCTGTGCATTTGTGAAGCAAAGAGAAGCAGAAGCTCCATTGCTTACCACAGGAACTCACCTGAGAGACCTGAAACTTGTTATCCCACCCTAGGCTATCTCAGCAGCTTTGTTCTGGTGCAAAGCAGCCAGCAGAAGTATCAGAGGGGTCATGTCTGGATTGTCATTGAACATTGTCACAGTTTATGACACAATACTCCAAATCCAAAATTGCCTCGAAGGCCACAGCATGTCATATCCCACCCCTACCCCTACCCCTACCCTCATCCCCACCCACAACCAACACATTTTCCTTAAATAAGAGAATAGCAGCCATCCACTTTGACGCAATCAGGGCCATTACTCACCCTTACCAGAACAGCATATTCCAGATCCTGAAAGGTACTGATGTCTCCATTGCACCATCTTCTTTGTCTACCATTTGCTGGCCTGATTTCTACCCAACCACCTCACCTTAATGGCATCACTGTGTGGCGCAGAATTTTTTTCCACATCCAATCCACATTTTCCCCACCTGCACCCCCACAGTATTCTCAGAGCACTACAAATAGCACTTGTGGATACCCGAAGATCACCTGACACATCTTGCATCTTAAGCATTGCCGCTTTCTAGGTGTACACACTCTTGGGAAAAATACCTGATATGTCATTCTCAGTTTGGAATGGGAATAACCACACTCTCTACCCCTGTGGGATTATTTTAGGAATCGTATGAGCTCACACGCATAAAATTCTTCAAAGTGGCAGGAAGCAATAGTGGAAAGTCAATGTTAACTACTGCTGTTATCCCAACACCACAGGCTCTGAGTCCGATTTGTACCCATCCGCAGAGAGCTCCTGCACAGCTAACGTCTCTATGTATCACCTACACACCATACACTACCAGAGGGAACCGGCAAGAAAGTCAAAGCCCTCAAGGCATTTATATTTTAGAGAGAAGATACAGATAACATAAATAAATGAATAAATGGTTTGGGGAGGCATGAAGATGATAAAATAGGATGTGGAACGGAACGCAACAGAGAGGGGAGGTTAAATTTCTGGGCAACAGCGGGGATGGGCAAAGATATCACTAACGATTTAACCTTTGTGACCTTTCAGTCCTGAATGATGCAGACAGTGAGGTATAAAGAAATCTCTTGCTGGCATCTAGGACTTTTAAGGCTGGTCATCCTCTGTCAAGGGACCATTCTGGGACTGCCAGGTGTTTAAGAACACCTGACCTCGAGCCCCAGCCACTGGATGCCAGTCCCATCCCAGGAGTTGTTGCAAATCTCCCTCAGTGAGTAACAAACCGAATAATACAAATTAATCAATAGTACTTGTACCGTATTAGTCTCATCTCTTGCTCCCAGCCTCAGATCCTAAGGTTGTTTCATTTTCCTTTGTTTGTTTTCTGTATAATCGTGCCCTTGCTTATGTTGAACTCTTGACCTTTGTGGAAGTGCCTTCCCACCCCACTTCAGTGGGACAATCTTCATCTCTCCTGTTCTTGGTTTTTGGTTTGGGGGGCTTTGTTTTGTTTTGAGATTCAGTTTCCTATATCCCATGCCAGCCTCAAATTCACTATAGAAGCTAAGAAGGATCTTGAATTTCTGAGTCTCCTACTTCTGCCTCCCAAGTTCTGGCATTTTGATCGTACACCACTACACCTGCTGTAGGCAGTGCTGGAATCAAACCCAGAGTTTCATGTGTACTAAGAAAGCACTCTACTGAGCCACATCCCCAACCCCTCCTCAGTGTTTCCCACCCAACTACGAGTGTCACACTGTGTAACTCCTTTGTACTTGGTGCCTCGAACACAAACTCAGCAGAGTGTGTGTGTGTGTGTGTGTGTGTGTGTGTGTGTGTGTGTGTGTGTGTGTGTGTGTGAAATTAATTAAATTGTCATGCCTTTGAGGATTTTTACAATCATTGAGACCACAGAATATATCAACACATAACCCAAATAATGCTGAAAATGTGGTGTGACATAAGATAAATAACAGAAAAGCATTGTGAGACTTGATGCCCAGAAAAAGTATTTTCTAATGAGCATTATACTCTTGAAAGTGGAACGAAATAAATGCCATTTGTGCCGGTCCTGTGGCTCCCATTCCCCAACATAGTCCCATAGTCACAGATCTCTGCTTGGTTACAGTCTCACTACTAATCAGCAAGCATCTCACAGGCCAAACGCAAGGACAGCACAGACCTGTCATCTCAGCTATTCAAGAGGCTGAGCAAAAAAGAACAGAAATTTAAGGCCTACAAACAGAAGTTGAGGCCAGCCTGGCCAACTTGGTGATTCTATCTCAAAATAAAGTCAAGGGAGGGATGGCGGAAGGGTATTACTCAGTAACAGAGTGCCTGCATAGTATAGGTAAGGTCCCAGGTTCAATCCCTAGTTTCAAAAGGAGAAAGGAAAGCCTGCATAGTCCCTGGACTATTCCAATACTGTGATTCCTATGCATCTAGGAGGGCCCAACCACATGTGAACCAACCCAGACAATGCTGAAAAGCCCCTTCCATGCGTTTCTCGTGTTTATTCTCTTATAGCCCTTTGCACACGTGTACCGGTTCTGTCTACCCAGCAGAGCCAAGATCAGCAGTGCACACCCATCTAAAATCACCTCCTATCCCCCACCAGTGCCATGCCCACCCTTTGCCAGCTGTTCCATAATTTGAATATTCCTCTTGATTTCTCCTATGTCTGGCTGTCACACAAAATTAATGGTATGGTCTCAGAGCATGAGAATCATATGGAAATGTATCCCTCTTGACTACAAAGATAAGGTAATAGGAGAGTATTTTAAGATGGCAGGCTACCAAACAAAACCTCCTGAGACACACTTCAAGAACAAACTCCATGCCAGAAAACACACAGACGACTCAGAGATTGAGTACTGTGTTGGAGTTGTAAACAATGCTTGCCATGTAGTTTCAGGAAATTAAGAGTCTTCTGTGTGGGAGTTGAGGAAACGCAAGCTAACAGGTATGCAAGAGTGTGTGTGTCTTCCACTACACAGGTACCTTCCTGACATAGTCCAGTTGGAAACCAAGGCTTTTGCGTAATACTAATTTTTGGACCTATTCTCATTTCCTATCCCCAACCTCCTGATTCTTCCAAAGACAAATGAAAACTCAGGAAAAAAGAATGAATATATTGAGAGAGAGAGAGAGAGAGAAAGAGAGAGAGAGATATGTTTGCTTTTCCATGCTTGCTGATAGCCACAATATAATTACAATTTAATAGAAAATTTTAAAGTAATATATTGACATCAAATGGCCTAAATTTCAAAGCCATTATCAAATAAATCTGTCCTCCACTTCTACCACCCCCAAGAAAGCATGCCTAGCTGCACAGAATTGAGAATCTCCATTTTATAAATGACAGTCTTGACGCATAGTCAGATAAAAGTGCTTTAGCCATTGTCAACCTGTGATCAAAGGATGAAACGAGTCTTGGATAGTTAAGCTCCAGCTTAACTCAGAACCAAATGCTCTTGGTGTCATCTTTGAATTTTGTTATTGGGTGCAGCCCACATGCGAACACCTACCCACAGATGTTACGCCAGATCATACTCCTCAATAAAGCTGTGCTTCCAGACCCACAACCCTGTACCCACAGAGAATCCCAGAATTTCAGATGCCACAGGATCTGAAAAACTGTAGAGCTCAGCCTTCTGATTTAGCAAATTATCAGCTCTCACACAGTGACAGCAACACTCCTTGACCAGGAAGATGCTGTCCAAATTTTATGCCTCAAGCATCTATCAACTGCCCTGGTCCACTGCAAGGCCCACAGCCTGCCAGGCCCTCAGGCATCTACATACTAGTGTCAGTTTGTTCTGGGGGTACATGATGCTTTCTCCCACGCCCATGACTATGCTATCACCCTACATGATAAATCTCCAGCAATCTGTTGAGTATCACCTCTACTGTAAAGATCTCTCTTACCCTCTTGGTCTTTAGTACCGCTGCTCCCTCCTCTGCTGTCCCCCGATGCTTTTTATAGCTTTAATAGCATTCTTGCCGTGTGTAAATCTGTATTGTTTAGGTATCTGTCTATATTCTTTTATTCTAAGTTGTCTGGTTGCTTTTGAGCCAGGAGTCTGTTCTGACGTTTGTCCTAGAGGGTTTTTGCTTAGTAGTCTGTCATTTTCTCAAAATACTCTCCCATTGACTCATCCTCGTAATGAAAAGGACGCACAATGTCTATGTCGTTCTCACGCTCTGAAACAAGGTCACTGATGGTGTGAGACAGGCAAACCTGTGAGACACCAAGAAGGATGTCAGTGATACGAAACAGCTGGCAGTGTGTGGGCATGGGCCTCAGTTGTGTGTCGTAGATGATATCATACATGCATGCCTAAGTTCCTTTAAGTCAGAGTCTGTGCTTCAGTTGTTTCTACTATCCTTGAGGGTGAGGGCACACATTCATTAAAAGTCAAAGGGAACAAGGTAAAGAGAATAGAAGAAAAGGTAGCGATGTGGAGCTGGAGAAATGGCTCTGTGATTAAGAGCACTGATCATTGTGCAAGAGGACCTGGGTTCAATTCCCAGCACCCACATAGCAGCTCATGCTCTATCACTCCAGTTCCAGGAGACTCAACGCCTTCACAAAGACATATATTCAGGCAAAACACCAACACACATCAGAAATAAAAACTAAATAAATTATTTTTAAAAAGAAGAGAGAGAGAGAGATGCTGAAGCAAGGTTAAGAGGATTTCCAAATGATCACAGACTATATCCAGGAAGGGCCACGAAGCATGCTTTTCCAGACAAACCAGAGCCTCAGACGCATTAACCACCGGCAGGAGATCTCCCCACCTCCTACTGCCTCATCTTTCCAACAGAGCATAGCTCCTAGCTCCTCCCACTCAGTGCTTGGGTAAGGACAGCAGCAAGTGAAAATTCCTACAGAAGTCAAAAGAGCAGCTGACAGGGGACTCAGGTGAACAGTAAGTCTTTTCTGTGCAAAGCCAATGCTCACGGGAAATGGTCACACTTCTTCCTACAGCTCCTTTTATATTGGACTTCCAGCCACCAATCCCTAACCTCTTAACCATCTGGTGTGCCTTTTGCAATGATGGTGTCTCAGGGGAGGGGGCTGGAGGTCCTCCTAGCTGTTTCTACACCTACTGGGAAAGCCCCATGACTGATCAAGGCCTCTACCTCTTGCAAAGAAAACCAGCCAGCAAAACCAGCCAAGAGATTAGCCAGCTGGCAGGAGCTCCGAGGGTGAGGCTGTGTGAGCCCAGAGCAAGCTCCTAGCACTGTGCAAGGCCTCCCAGGCAGGAATCAGGCCAGGCCAAGAGGTGAGGAGTCACCAGTTCCAGCCTACAGCCAGCCTCCTCTGAAAATGTCAGAGCCATCCACTGGGGCCTGGTCCCTCCTGAGCTTCTGCCAATTTGCACCTGATTAGCAACAGCCTGTCCCCAGTGACACTCCCTCAGAAATCCTACACCAGGCACCTCATTGGTGCTCGATGAACTAGGTGTCTGGAGAGAAAGACATCTGAGCTGTTAGCAGACTGACAAGTCTCAGAGCCTCTCAGAAACCCAGGAACAGGAGCTCTTACACCCGTGGCTCAAGCCTAGTGGGCACTGAGAGCCAAGCCAATGGGTACAAATAAATGGCCAGCCTCGTGTGTGCAACCAACACCACTGGATGCCACTGGAAGTCATGGTGGTATTTCTACTTGGATGCCGTCCCTGAAAAACTCATGAAAAATGGTCTATCTCTTCCTCCCTGGCCACAAAAGAAACCCTACAATGATGAAAAACATATGAAATCTTCCAAGTCTCTTTGGCACCGAAATAAGGGAACCAAGAAGGTCAAAAGGGCAGGGAGATCGGGAGGGATAGTACATAGTACAGGAGACAAGGGAGCGTTTGGATGCCACAGAGTAAACCAAATACAGCCAAGGTAGAAGTGCCTGCGGGTAATGTGTAAGAATGTGTAGGAAGTGACTTGATGTGCCACGGTGGGTTGGGACCCAGGGAGGCCTCCCCTTCACAGAGGAAAGGATGAGGTGAGGTGGAGGGGCTGTCTGAGGTGGGAACTGGGAGGATGGGTGGCTGCGATGTGGATGTAAAGTGAATAAAGAAACTAATCAATGGAAAAATAAAGACCAGATAGCTACATAATTAAGAACAACTTTATGTTCCACCCATGTTGAATGCACAGTTAGGATCTTCGTTATTAAACCAAAACACATTTCACATTGGAAAATGTTTGCCAGGTTCTGAGCCCAATGCTGTGAATCTTGTAGGTGCTCAATATCATCACAAATAAATAAGACTGAACTTCAATAAGAAAGAAATCATATAGAATTAAAATGGCAGGTGGTTGTGGCACGTGCCTTTAAGCCCAGTTCTGTGGCAGAGGTGGGAGGAGCAGAGGCAGGCAGATCTCTGTGAGTTCAAGACCAGCCTGATCTACAGAGTTCCAGGACAGCCAGGGCTACACAGAGAAACCTTGCCTTGAAAATCAAAACAAATAACAACAACAAAACCTTCAAAATCCACTAAAAGGATGATTTAAAAAAAAAGAAAGGAAGTCATCCCTGTTCCCAGAAAGCAGAATAAGAATAACGAGACACGAACTGAAAATTAGAGGAATACTTCAGCAGATGCATAGTAATATCAAATGCACAGAAACAAACACAATTGATAAAATGGGAAGAAAGTCTTCCTCCAGGCCCCAAGAGATAATAGCAAAACTCTCTGGAAATAAAATTTTCCATCTGAGAGAGTCTAAAACATCTCCAACGTCATGAATATTTGTAACCACAATGACATATGACCTTCAGATGTTCTTCATAGAAAATATAAAGAAAATATGTTTAAGAAAAACAGGAAGAAAGGAAAAAGCAAGAGTTTTCATGGGAGTCCAAATCATGTCAGACTTTACGCTGAAAACTTGGAAAGTCTATTTCCCATCTAGAAGTACATGCTAAGAAATGATCAATCAGGAGGGAAGGTAGAAACCTAAGATATTCCCAGACCTGAGAAGGGTCTAAGTCTCTCATCATGGATTCATCCTGAGAAAGCTGCTCCAGGATGCCTCACGCTCTGGGAAACGTTCACAGCTTGGTAATCTAAAAGTATTACAGTGTTCCTAGGAGAAAAAAAGAAATTCATCTAAGATGCTGTTGTTGCTATAAAGATCATGTGTGCTCCACCAAATAAGGCATAAACGAAAAATAATAAAATGTGAAAGCAGAAATCAAAAAAAAAAAAAACCCAAAGACCAAACCAAGCAAAAGAGCAATGGGAAGTCAAGACAAGAAGGAAGTAAACCCAGTCCAGAGGGCAAGGTGATGAGGAGACGCAGGAGGGATGTGTAAAAGACAAATAATAAAATCCATACATCACTCAATGTGGCTGAACATTATGGGAGATTCAGGGTCCTCTTAGGGATCAGTTTGCAAGCTGAGCCAGCAAGAATTCCAACTCAAGGCCATCCTGGGCCACATAGCAACCTCCTGTCTCAAAACCTATCGTACAACCCCCTCTCAAGCCTCCAGTCCCACCTTTCTCCCTCTCCTGCCCAATCACAGGCTCTAGCCCTTTATTGACCAGTTAAATTGGGGAGATTCAAATGGTGTCCCTTGAGTACGTGATGGTCTGCTGTCAGGGACAACCACATCTTGAAGAGCCAATGTTTGCATTAGAATAAAAGCGCCATCGGACCAACCCACTACAGTCTAGAGTCACCACAAGGCCCCAAGGAAGATGGCCTGAGTCGATTTCTCACGTTCGTACTTCCTTTAGTCAATCCCAACAACCATCCTGGACAGCAGGTCCCACGCACCTCACTTCTCCGAGAAGAATACTGCGTCTCAGAGAAAGCCATGCCCACGTACACACACTTGCTCCCCCACAACACACACACATGCTTGGCTGGAGGCCACAGCGTCTTGAAACCTGCAAGGACAGAGTCACATTGGTAGGCTTGCTTTCAAGTGTGTTTGCCCCTTTGTCTAGGGAATGAGGAATAGACATTGTAAACAGACTATCACAGCGAAAACGGTGGGTCCCTAAAAGTAAATTTTTCTTGGCAGTACCAGGGACGAGACCTAAAGCTTTAGGCATGCCAAGCAAGGACACTACCTCCGAGCTTCACCCTCTGCCTTAAAACCACACCAGCTTTATTAGGCTGATTGCATCTAAATTAT
Organism: Rattus norvegicus; assembly: GCF_021556685.1. NCBI lineage: Eukaryota > Metazoa > Chordata > Mammalia > Rodentia > Muridae > Rattus > Rattus norvegicus. The sequence goes on from NC_141537.1 coordinate 66,627,249, forward strand.
CAAGTAATTAAAAACCAGTTTCCTCTTCTTAATTCTGACATTCATTGGCAGGATGTACCCTTGCAGCAGGCACGTTTCCTGGGCCTCTTTGGGCGGCCTTAAACCAAAATTCAATTACTATTTTACCTGCATGCTAACATTACTCTGATCCCAACATTACACTTCCTTCCATCCTTCTTTCCCCTACTTTCCATTTATATGAGAAAATGATGATTTTTGTAAAATGCAGAGAGTGAGCGGCTCTCAGGCGAGGCAGTGTTATGTACATAATGCAGAGGCCATGCTGGGTGTCTCCCTAATCCTTTAGGAACAGGCATGAAAGCCAGCAGACAGAATTGGTCACACAGACTTTCCCCAACAATGTTGCAGTCCATTTACTAGAGATTAGGTCTGGAGAGAATGCGCGGCCTGCAGCTGAATAGGAAGCTCTTCTCTCGGCAAGATCATCTGCATCTACTCACTGGCCTAGCTGATCTCTGCTCACGTAGCAGGAATAGGCAGCGACATTGCCATCCCCAACAGATAGCTTGCTTAAGCTGCTTGACTACCCTTTCTTAATCCATTCAGAAAACACATCTCTCCCATTAATTTGTTTAGAAGTCTTCAGGCATCAGAACCAAGAATGGGGGACTATCTGCCTCACAACAGAAACAATCCACAACTGGAGACTTTCTCCCAGCTAGGGTAGAGTGTAGCAGTTGGCTCGACATCCGAGGCTTCCTAGGCTTTCCCTGTGTTTACCTGTTTAGAATTTGAGACAATGTTACTGTGCCAAAATGTGAATGAATGGCATTGGATCAGAACATCACTGGGACCTGACCCAGAAGTGAGGTCCCTGTGGCCAAGGACAAGTCACATTGTCCTTGTTCGTCTTTCTCAAATCATCATCTAAGACTGGATTTGCCTCTGAACCAGGAGGAGAGCCTACTGCTCCACTCCTGGCCATGGCACAGTAAAGGATCTCTTTCCTCTTCCTGCCCTGGGGACAGGAAGAAAGTTTTGTGCACAGCTCAGTGCTTGGGGACAGAGTCTGGAGATGTCACCTCTGCAACAGTGACTTCTGCAGCAGGAACAGTGGTTCCAGAAGCAGGGAAGCCAGCAACAACTTTGGGGAGGACAACAGCTTGCTTTCATTTGGAGAGGAAGGTGTCATTTTTCTGCCCCAGAGCCTCCAGTGGCTTTCTTGCTTTGACCTCAAAGTAAGAACTACAGTTAGCTGGAGTTCAGATGACTCCCCTGCCTTGTCTGCCTTAATTCCTATCCCCTATTCAAAGCAAAATCGGTGCTGTGCCGATATATCCCCTCACCGGGCTGTGCCATTCTCGGGGCCTACCTTGTCTCCTAGCTCGGCTCCCTGTGGCCCAACCACTTCCTTCTAAAATTGTATCAACTCTTCAAAGTCAATAGCCCAAGAAAACTTCTCCCAGACATAACTAACTTTCCCCTCTCTTGTGTCCATGGAACTCAAAGGAGCAGGCACACCACTCTATGCCTGATGTTTACCTCTGTTCAAGCCTCCATTGCCTAACAAGTACAGAGGACCTAGATCCTTTTGTGTGTGGATTTCTAGGTTTAAAAAAAAATCAAAGGATCTATTTTGAGAGATCTTCAGAAGAGATTATAAGTCAATGGATCGTGTTCAAAAAGACTGTCTCTACCTTGCCATTCAGAGCCTAGGATAACTTCTCTCCATTGCATTAGTGATATGAATGAGCCTTTTGACTCTCGATGGCCTAGCCATGTCCTCTTCCTCCTTCAAGGCACATGTGCTAGTCCCCAGTTCCAGAGACTTCAGTCTGAAACAGACACATCTCCTCTGAGCTCTGCCACCTGGTTCCCCGAATTTCCCTTTCTTGGTGTTTACGATCCAACATTACTATAACAATAGCTCAATGTCTTGCCTCTTTTTCTCACTAACTTGTAAACTGTTGACACCAGAGCTTCCAAGTTCTCTTGTCTTTGCATCACTCAGTGTACATTTGCATAGTGTGATGCCAGGAGGACACCCAGTGCATTTTCATGTATCCCCTAGTAAGTTATAAACCTTGAAAATGTTTAAAGGATAGGCCATATACTATCCTAATTTGTATTCTGTACTAAGCTGCATATATAGTACATGAGCTCCTCACAGCCATTCCTATAGAGCAGCTAAGCTTTAATCTAGGGTTCATGCCATAAAACACAGGTAAGAAAAAGATGAGCCAATGGTTCTCCCAGAGATTCTTTTCATCGTAAGTACATCTCCCATTTTCAAAATCAGGGCTTCAAAGGAGGCACTCAGGACATGGGAGAGCCTAAGAGACCATAGAAATCCATGTCTTTCATTTCTCATCTTTTAAAGCTTTTCTCCTTCCCATTACTCATCATCCTCACAAATTATCCAGCTCCCTTTGGCGACGGATGCACATGCTGAGGTTATTTTTAGAACACCCTTGTGTGCAGTATTAGCAGTTCAAAGCCTCAGAGAATCCACAAACATGCTCGCTCGCTCTCCCTCGATCTTGCTCTCTCTCTCTCTCTCTCTCTCTCTCTCTCTCTCTCACACACACACGCACGCACGCACGCACGCACACACACACACACACACATACACACACACACTCACACTCACACACTCATACTCACACACATGCACACATACACATGCACGCACACAGGCACGCACATGCATGCACGCACAGAGATTTTCCTGGGGCTTCTGTTCCGTCCTTGCAGCCAATCACAAAATATCCTCAAGCCTCGTCTCTAGGTACCAGGTGAGCCACATCCAAGGTGTAAGTCCATGCACACACTCTCATACATGGAATTTAAACTAAAGATTTATGGAACTATCACTAAGAACAAAGCACACAGCACAGCAAGCAATCCCTGTGACGGCACAGACTGAAGCGACAGGTCCAGAATCCATGGTTATGCTTTCATCTTGGACCCTGCTCTGGTTCAAATTTCAACAATCTACTGACCGAGGTTTATCTTTCAAGCAACCGCCATACGGTAAAGTTTCCACGCCATCCGATCAGGTTCTCTTACGCCTAGAGCTTTGAGTGCTTTGTGAAGGAGGAGATGAGAGGGAAGACTCCTTGACCTTATCCTTTGGGAAGTGAGTCACCACTGCAGTTTTAAGGGAAACAACACATGGCAAGAAGCATGATGGGAAACATTAAGAATGACTTTCTCCATTACCTAGAATGATCTCTCCCTTCTACTTATACCCATAAAATATGACGTTGTAGCCAGAGAGCTAGACATCTGACTTCAAGAACAGCAATGTTCAAGGTTACCATTCAAGGATGGCTGGCTAGAGGTTCATACAGTCTTGATAAATTGGTGTCTTTGTGTGTCCCTCACATCACCAGTATTCAAGTGAACTCTCCGGAGTGGTATGGTGGTCTTTACCTGTGCCACCTGGTATTGTAGCTGCTTGTGCATATGGCTGCTACGCACATTGTGCGTAGCTGGTATGACCAAAGAACTAAATATTGCATTTAGTTGATTTTAATTGGTTTCAAAAGGCAGAGGCCGATGCCTTCTGTATAGGACAGCACCGTCCTAGTGTTGAGATGATAAAATGCTATGCGCAGGCAAAGCAAGTCATGATACACGGCCAACTTAACAAAAGAAGAGTTCAGTCTGACCTAGGACTCCACAGAGGGAGGCAAGACCGATTGGAAAGCTGAGGTCTTCAACACGATATGAGATGGGGGGAGAGGGAAGAGGGGAGACAAACAGACAGACCTCTGTCAGAGAGAGAGAGAAAGCACACAACAGAAGGTAGGAAGAAACTACAGAACTCTCAAAGCCTGCCCCAGTGATGTACTTCATCCAGCGAGACTGTACCATCTCCCAAACATTTCCACCAACTAGAGATCAAGTATTTAAAATCCTGAGCCTATGGTAGCATTTCTCATTCAAAACACCACAGCCATCCATTATAGACTTAGCCCAGCACAGCTACCTGCCTTCAGTTTCAACTGACTAAAAGAGTGCCTCTCAAACCTTCCTAATGCTGCAATTCTTTAATACAGCTCCTCATGTGTGGTGACCCCAGCCATAAAATTACTTCATTGCTACTTCATAACTGTAATGTTGCTGCTGCTATGAAGCATGACGTAAATATTCTTGAAGCTAGAGGTTTACCAGAGGGGTCCAGACCCACAGGTTGAGAACCACTGCATTCAAAGAAGCTTCTCCAGAGTTGGGTGAGTTTAACTCCTCAAGGAGTCAAAGCAAACTTTGGAATGGTGAACATGGAGTCTTCCGGAGTCCCCCACCCCCACCCCTTGCAACAGCACACACAGGAGGACAGTGACAGCCGCAGTCTGAGAAATAGAGGTGATCGTTATAAGAAAAGCCCTTTCTTATTAAGGATGGGAGGGAGGGAGGAGATGAGGAGAGAGGACCAGATGGACAGAGGGATGGACCTCAAACTTTCGAGAAGTGTTTGGTGTCTGACATACATATAAAGCTTGCCAAGTAAGCATTTAGACAAACTGCAATAATAAATGTCAAATAAAATCGCTACACCCTAAGGAAAACCTGGGGGCTGCAGCAACAGTCGGTTGACTGTGTGATCTGGGGACTTGGTTTTCCAATGGGTTTTACAGCAGCCAGCCAGCACCCATGCTAATCCATAGCTACAGCCAATGGCCACTTAGGAAGAATCAAGTCCTTACAATTCACGGAGAGCAGGAACATCTGGAGGTGAAAATCCCCAAGTGCTCCTCAGCGTAGGGGCTGACTGGGTTGGGAAGCGGGGTGGGACTTGTGTGAATCTGTCTACTTCCCATTTCAACAAGCACCCTAGCTGGCGCAGCCTTGGTTAGAGCACGTTCTAAGTTCAGTTCTCCATCTGTATGGAGAAAACCATGGATCTGACATCAGGATGTCAAATCAGGGACAACCACAAAAGTGATGGTGGGCATAACAGGGGTAAGAAGGAAAATGGACTCGATCCGGTCTAGAGAAAGGAGGGACAGACGGACTCTAACTAAAATACATGAAGACACACTATATAGAAACAGGGCAAAGAGTTTTCTACAATGCCTGCCAAAGGGGAAAACAGAACCCCACAGGTAAAAACCAGAGGACAGGTTTGGGATTCAAATGGAAGGACCCCAGGATGAGGGTGACTTTCGACTGAGCCCAGCAGTGTGAGTTCCCTGACTGAAATCAACAGGCTCCTTTGCAGCACTCGGTTTATTCAACCGGAAGCATAAAGACAACGGAAAATATAAATGGAGGCCAAAGGGCTAGAGAGGTGAGTGGGCAGCAGGAGCGCCTACTGCTCTTTTAATGGAACCCAGTTCGGTTCCCAGTACCCATGCCAGGCGGATCACCTATGAGTTCAGCTCCAGCGGATTCAGTACCTCTTCTGCCCTCCTGCATTCACAAGTACAAAGACATGAACATATCCCAATTAATTTAAAGTAAAAATAAAATGTTTTTAATGGAGGAAATAACTGACTCGCATTATTTATTCCCTTAAATGTACATTTGTTGTTAATATAATGAAAACTCTCTACCTGAGGACCCAGCTATACCTCTCCTGAGCATATATCTAAAAGATGCTCCAACATACAAGAGGGACACGTGCTCCACTATGTTCATCGCAGCCTTATTTATAATAGCCAGAAGCTGGAAAAAACCCAGATGCCCTTCAACAGAGGAATGGATACAGAAAATGTGGTACATCTACACAATGGAGTACTACTCAGCTATCAAAAACAATGATTTATGAAATTTATAGACAAATGGATGGAACTAGAAAATATCCTGAGTGAGGTAACCCAATCACCAAAGAACCCACATGATATGCACTCACTGATAATTGGATATTAGCCCCAAAGCTCACAATGCCCATGATACAACCCACAGACCATATGAAGCTTAGAATAAAAGAAAACCAGGGTGTGGATGCTTCAGTCCTGCAACTGATGGGGGAACAGGATGATCATGGAAGGTGGAGGGAGAGGGGGACCTGGGAGGGAGAGAGCAGGGGGAAGAAATAAAGAGGACAATAATGGGTACTGGACGGGATGTGAGAGAGGTACAGAAGGTCAGGAAATCAAACAAAAATGTGTAGCAGGGAGAATGAGGAACTGGGGATAGCCACTGGAGGGTCCTAGACACCAGGGAAATGTGAGGCTCTCAGGACCCAACATGGATGACTTTAGCCAAAATGCACAGAGAAGGGGGAGATAGAACCTGTAGAGACCTCCTCCAGCAGATAGGCACTGCCCTGGGTCAAGGGACAGGGACACCAGCCCATCTCAAAGTTTTTAACACAGAAATGTTCCTGTCCAAAGTAAGAACAGGGACAAAAAAATGGAACAGAGACTGAAGGAAGGGCCAACCAGGGATTGCCCCACCTGGGGACTCATCACGTCTGCAGACACCGAACCTGGCACTATTGCCGTGGTCAAGAGACATTTGCTGACAGGAACCTGGTATGGTGGTTCCTTGGGAGGTCTGGCTTACAACTGATCAACGTAGACGTGGATGCTTGGAGCCAACCTGAGCTCAGGGAACCTGGTAGAGGAACTGGTGAAAGGACTAGAGGAGTGGAGAGCGGGACTGCAACCCCATTGGAAGAACAACATAGGCTTGCCTGACCACCCAGTTCTCCCAGAGTCTAGACCACCAACCAAAGAGTGTACCTGGACTGATCCATGGCTCCAGATACATATGTAGCAGAGGATGGACTTGCCTGACAGCCATGGGAGGTTGGTTGCCCGGTGTAGGGGGATGCTGGAACAGTGGGGCAGGAGAGGGTGTGTGGGTGAGGAAACACCTTCATACAGGCAAAGAGGAGGGGAAAGGGCAGATATGGGATGGGGGGTTGGTGGAAGAGTAACCGGTAAATGGGATATCATTTGAGATGTAAATGAATGGAACAATTAATAAAAATAAAAAAATAAAATAAAACCCAACCAGTGATAAGACATCTCCCTAACACAGTTCTCAGGCACAGAAGACACTCACTAGGCCAGGCTGAAGGACCTCATGTCAATAACATGTATTTGTCTTTATTTTATTTTATTTTTTAGTTGCAAGCAGGAAAACACAGCTGTCATGAAATGTCACGAGGAATTCAGTAGCAGGGCTGGTGATCTGTGCTGGGGATAAAATGAGGCTGAGGAGCAGTGGGAACTCTCCCCCAAAAGTGTTGTTGGTAGACACAGACAAACCTGCCGGTGAGAGCATTGGCTGCCCATGCACAAGTCTTAGGTATCCCTGAGACGGCACCAGTGCTGAGAGCAAGTCTTCCCTACCCAGCACCCAGCAGCTTCAAAGATCTCATCACTATTCCTGGTGAGAGCCTTGCCCCTTGGTATTCATCCCACGTCATTCACCCCACAAGCAGTGCAGGGTACAACCAAATAGAGGTAATTCCCTAGAGAAAGAAGGGAACGCTATATTTCCACATTTTTATAGGGATGAGGAAGACAGGCCATGAGCTAGGCTGTTCTGGGATGCAGATCCTGTCTTCACTGCTTAATAGCTTGTTTGTTATTTCACTATCATGTTTCCGTGTCTCCGTTTCCTGTTCTATACGGCTACGGATAGCAGAAGTATCTTCCTCATAAAGATGATACAGAAATTAACTGAAATCACATGCGTACAGCACTTAGTAAGGTACCTTGCTTAGCACACAGTAGGACTCAGTTGATGTCACTGGTACAGCTCTGAGAGGTGCCAAGGGCAGATTACTGAGCGGCTCCCAGACATGTTTCTCCTGACAGACACCAGGGTCTGTCTTCCCAGGCGTTCTGTACCAGGTGGGACTCAAGGGTCTCCATCCTCTCTTCCACAGCACTGGCTGACTTCCCTCTCATAGACAACGGGTGCCAGGAACCTGAAGTGCTTCACCAAAGCTATCTCAAGTAACTTAAGAAGTACACGGAGAAATCCGAGAGCGGCGTCAGTTGCTGGAGAGATGGGAATAACCATTTACTATTCGTTAATTCATCCACGTATCACAACTTCCAGACGCTACTTTTAGTTCCTGGAAGAGATACTGCTCCTTAAATGGGAGGGCAACTTACTGGAAGTTAAAGGCAGTTTCTAAGCGAGCCATCCACCCTGGAAAGGAGTGATTTCTCTCAGGAGGCTGGGTAGGTGGGGGCAGTCTTGTACTTCCCCAGTGCACGCTGGGAAAGCAGGATGTGTGATCATTCCTACAGCCCATGGAACAGCCGTGCATTCTGCCTATAACCGGAAAGGAGTTACAGGCCTTCCTTTGAACTCGTGCTCTCTTTCCTGGTAAAAACTGGACTCCGTGGCTTACACTAGCCTATGTATAGTGTTTTATTTCTTTCCAAGAGTCTTCAGTTGCTAGAAAATACCAATACAATGAAATCGGAGCCACAGTCCTACTTCTTGATGGCAAGCAAATTCTGTTCTGTGCTAGACAACGGAGGATTGTAAACTATCAGAGTATCCCATCGAGGTGGGATTCGTGGACACTGAATCAGTGGCCTCAAAACATTCCTACATTTCAGCTATCTTTTCTGGAGAGAACTCCAGATCCTAAACGCTATTCTTGCTGGCTACAGGTAGCCATGCACAAAGGTGGGAGTCTGGTTAATAGGTGATGGGCTGCATTGAATTTTCTCCGTGCATCCCACAAAAGAAGTTGAAGTGGTTACTCCTTCCCCTGAAGTCACTGAGCCGCCAGAACATGTGCTCTGTGGAGACCTGAAATGCAGCTGCTATAAAAACGACATGCTATTCTTGGAAAACCTATGTCATTACTTGAACTGGATCTCCCTTACAATGAAATGGCTGCTGCTTAGCAACTAATGCAAAGGAAGAGCCAACTATCTCTCTCCCTCCCCCCCTCCCTCCCTCCCCACCCCTTCTCATTTTCTTCCCTTCCCTAGTAAGAGTTGTACTAAACAGAGACCAGGCCAGGGTAATGGGGCAGCAATGAGGTCATCCTTGCTGTCGATGCCATATGGATTTGGTATGTGCCAGTTGGTGATTGATTCCATCTCTGGCCACTGTGATTAATAATGGAGATGAATTCAAGTAAATAAAATTAATAAGAGGGTAATGTTGCTAGCTACCTTTCTGTAGAGTCACTTGAGGAGACAGTGCCCGAAGTGAAAAAGAAGGTGGGACCTGAGATCTAAAAGCCAAATCGGGTCTGGCAGGATCCCTCCCTGGCGTGTGGCCTTAAGGAAGTCACTGAGTTGTTGTGGCTTTGCTTCCTTCCGTGTACACGGACAGACGGTGGAAACAACACAGGGGCGAGGCGGATTGTTTGCAGTTAAAATGAGATCACTGATGTGAAAGGGGCTTACCCGGTCTAAGCCTGAAACGCAGCACACACACTTTTTATTATTATTAAGTAACCTAAATTTAGTTGGTATTAACAGTTAAAGAAATCTCCAGAAATTGGTCTTAAGAGAAAATCCCTTGGATTCTGGTGTAAGTCGTCTCGTACTGGCTCATAGAAAGCTTCTGTTTTAATCTTTAAATAGCTTCAACATTTATTTTCGAGATAGAGATTTATTTCCCCAAGACACTCTGAAGGCTTCTTCAAATGTGAAAATGACTCAGGTTTTTTTTTTTTTCTTTTCTTTTGACATGCCGCTTTGGAACCTTCTAGGTGTCTATAAGTGCACACAAGAACGTAAACACTGAAGAACACGACTGTGGGAAAAACCCCTGCAAACACTCACAGCCTGAACAGCTCACTGGTTAAAAGTGAAGGCCCGCCTCTTCTAAGGATAGAATTTTGATTGTCAAATGGTGGTAATGATAACCAGTCCAGCCCCGAAACATGCTCATGCTTTCCTTACTCCTAACGTCTTCACTGGACCCCAACTCATGACCATCGCCCACCTTCCTTCAGGTCCCACTCTGACTACAAGTCATGAGGCCTTGTCCTGCAGATAGAATTTAAAAGGCTCAGTGCCAGGCGCTAAGCCCCATAATCATTTTTGAGCCCCAGGAAGCTAGATTTCCCTTCCCCGTCCCATGGAATGGAAAGTTGGCATTGTTTTAAAGAAACTGCATGGGAAGCTCAGGCTGCTCTCCCTATAGCTGGAAGTAGCAGGAATCCACCTAGTCTTGTGCTGGGGCACAAGACATATATGTCAGTGGGTAAGGCCTTCTCCAAGTCCTGGGTAAGGCCTGTCTAGGCCCATTGAAACTAAATGCATGCCACACACAGTGCCCTGGGCAGTTTGGTATAATAAGGCACGACATTGTGAAAATATGACTCTTGGCACAACAAAAATGGGAAAGAGTGGGAGAGTAACCAGAATGAAAAGCTGTAGTTGAGAAGCTATGAGCAGAGAGAAGTGGATAAAGAGAGACACAGGATACCACTTACCTAGCTCTGTGCCCTTGGGGAAACTGCCAACACTACAGATGTCCTTGTCCTTATCAATACAATCGACATGGCCGTAGTCCTCTGCTAATGACAAGTTCACCGAAATGCCGTATGTGGAGCATTCAGCAGCTCCTGGGTAAAATTGGTAACTGGGCTTGGTTAATATTCACAGGTAGGGAGGTACCTGACTGAAGCGGCTGTGTGCACTCGACAGACTTTAGAGCACACAGGTTGCCTCTGAGGCACCCCAATGGTTCAGAGACCCAGAGGGATGACAGAAATAGGACTGCTTGTGACTTCCTAAGGCTTTGTGAAAACATGTAAGCCGTGGTGGGTTGTGGGTTGAATGTCTGCATACTCCCTACCCCCAGAAGACTCCCACATGGTCATGCCTATTCCATGCGAAGCCCATAACACACATATATAAAAGTCCTAACTTGGTTTCCCATAGACGTTTAACATCTCCTTCCTGTATCGAGATGCTACCCCCTTCAGTGATTAGTGGCAGGAGATGGGGTCTCTGGGAGGGGATCAGGTCACGGAAAGTGAAGCCCTCTCATCAAGGAGATTAGCAGCAGCCTTCCTGGAAGAGGCAAGCCTCATTCTGGCTCTCTACTCTTGGCCATGTGGGAAGACAGCAAGATCACAGCCAAAGGCAACCCAGAAGAAAGCACTCCCTTGAACCTGGCCTTTCAGACACCCAGGCTTTAGACTTGAGCCTCCAGGGCTATGTGGTATGCAAGCCGTTTGGGCTACAGCACTTTACACAGCAGGTATGGGTGACTCAGATGGCTGAGAAGGCCACATGTCAACCCATCCCCCAAGGTTTCCTCCTTTCTTCAAACTTCAGATGCTAGAGCTAGCATTTCAAGTAGAGAGAGACAAGAAGACAAGAACACGCCATAGCTCAGACTCCACAAGGACAAGGGGTCAATTTAAAAGAGTCAGTCTATTTTTAATCGCGCTTTTCCATCAAAACCCTCTACGGGGAATGTTCACCATCTGAGTGGCTTGCCTCAAAACCTGTCAGTCACACACAATGATTAAATCTCTAGTCCTTCTGGCTTAAGAAATGTTCCAGAAGTTTTCCTCAAAATGGCACACAAAACTCCCTCCTAACGACTTCCACAAAGCTCATTTGAAGCTCTTCTTACCTCTGAAACAAATTGCTTTTAAGTTTTTTGAATAGAAATGAATTTTACAGGAGGCTGGGGAGATGGTTCAATCAGTAAACACTTGCTGTGCATGAATTCAGATCCCCAGTGCCCATGTAAATGCCAGGGAGGCATGATGGCCTCCTTATAATTTCAGTGTTTAGAAGGGAGAGACAAGAGACTCCTAGAGCAAACTGGATGGGGTGGGTGAGTCTGTGAGCCCCAGGTTCAAGGGAGAGGCAATACCTTAATATGTGCAGTGGAGACCAAGCAAAAGACACCTGTCATTAAAGCCTTGCACATACATGAGAACACGCACCACCACATACACAGGTGCACACACTCATATGTGAATACTCACAGACACACACATGCAAAAAAATAATTTTTTCAGAGATTTGACATGCCACACACACATACACACACTTTAATAAACATCAGTCCCTTTAAGGAATCTACTTTCTATTTCCTACAAATCTACAAAAACACTAAAGTAGCCTTACACAACCCCCCAGCCAACACACACACACACACACACACACACACACACACACACACACATCCCTTTTATTTCGGTCTTGAGCTAGAGTTATGTGCTCAATAATAAAACCTTCTGAGGTTCTTTAAGCATAAATTCTGTTCTTTGGACTGGTGGGGCTGACTGAACATCCCAGAGGTTGAGTCTCCCTTTCTGAAATAACCCAGAGCAATGGTACTTCTTTTTCACCCTCTGATTGTCAGGACAGGCCGCTGTCTGTGTACACAAAGGGTACGTCACCAGGCAAGGCAGGGGAGAAATGTTTTGTGTCCTGCAATCACAGGTGACAGCTCTGTCTTTATCTGAGATCCACTTCTGGCACTGTCGAGCTCTGCCACTGCTGACCCAACGCTCTATGTCAGGATTCTTGCTCTCAGATGGACAGCAGGGAGCCTAAGTCACTGCACCCCGAATCCCTACACACTTATGTCGCCTGGATTCTCTGCTCTCTGCCCTCTGCCTGATCCAGTTTCCAGACAGGAAACAGCAGAAACCTTTTTCACAACCTGGTAAGAAAGGAACTCCTCTCTAACCCGGTCCAGAAGGAAAAGCAGAAATTTACATTTCCAGGAATGCCAAAACTTGTAGGTTTTCATACCTTAATGTAGGTTCATCTCATTTTCATAGTCTCTGAATCATTTTACCTTTAATCACTGACCTGGGACAAGCATTCAGTGTTTTGAAGAATGATAATAAATTCTCCTGCTATGTCACTGGACTTCCATATAAGTAACACCACCTTTGCAAACACACCTACGTGATCTGCTCTGTGGAAGCCAGAATTGTATCAGCTCGTTTAAACTACAGGGTGAGTACCACCATAGTGAACACTTAAGACACAGGGAAAGTAAGACGGAGAGCCCTGAAGGGATCTGCAGAAGAACATACAGCGAGAAGCAGCAGTAACCATGTGGGCTGGCCCTAGTTGGTAAGGCTCAAAATCAGGGCTCTTAAACATCACTCAAAGAATGACAAAAGAGTAAGAGGGATATGATCACTCTTTAAGCCCTGGGTGCTTCCCCCACACCCAACAAAAGCCAGAGTATTCGTGCAGTGAAGCCAGAATCAGTTCTTATTGGAAAGTTATTTGTGATTCTAAAAATGTAAAGGCAAGTCTCCACTTGAGCAAATCTCATGGAGGTTTGGTGCAGGAACCAGGAAATTCCTTTTAAACAATGATGCTTGCTCCACTTCAAAGTTCACAAGACTCAGGGCTAGAAAGAAAGAGCATTTACTTGCCAAGACCTTTCCCTATGGCTCTCCTCATCACAGCCCCCCTCCTTCAGCTGGTGTGCATAGAATAATCCAAGCTGGGTTGAGACCACACCTCTTTGAATACTAGCCATGTTGGGGGAACTCACGAGCCATTCTCTGGTGCTGTATAGGATACATGACTATGAAGACTAGATCTCCCTCTTTTGAAAACTTTGTAATTAAGCAAATTATAAACCAAGCAAAAGTTTGGGGCCACAGAGTGAGCTAACGCATTCAAGTAACCACACGCGTGCACACGCACACACACACACACACGTGCATGCACATACCCACACACACAGACACGTGCATCTACATACCCACATGCACAAATGCACACATATACACATTCACGCATGCATGTTATTCAAATAGGTCTATAGGAAAGATGCTTGAAGTAACACACAGCCTAGGTTGCTGGAGTGGCTGGACAGACCCCAGGAATGCTGGGTTAAAAGTTCTACTCACAGAAGGAAACATGGGCAGAAAATACCCTGGGGAGAAAAATCGATGCTGCCCTTGGAAAGGGATGAGACAGACAGAAAGAACCAGAGAGCTAATTAGCACTGCTCAGAAGGCAAATTAAGGCCTTTTCTCTGACAAGCTGCAAATAGATGGGTAAGGAAACGCTTCTGCCTCCCTCCTCCGGCCTCCAGCAGCTGGCTAGATGGCTGGAGCAGGTACTCCAAGAGGAAGTTGTAAACAGAAACACTGCTCTGGGCTGCTGAGCAGAGTGTACAGGAGAAAAAGGCAGAAGACAGGAAATGGCACTTACAATGGACCCAGAAGAGGCAAAAATAGCTGCTTATTTAAAGTTAACGACTAAGTTACTCATTCAATAAATATTTATCTTCTACCTACCCATCAAGAAGGACAAGATTCTTTAAGACAGCTAACCCAGCTGATTTCTGGACATAATGTAATATCCTTAATCTCCAAGCCTCTGGGGCAGACACTTTCGTGACCCCATTTTACAGTGACTATGTTGAACCTCAAAGAAGATACATAATTTCTCTACTATCATCTCTAATTTAACTCCTAGATCAGGCTATCACTAACAAAGTTATTTGAGTCCTAACGAAGTTATCTGAAGGGACCCACATGAGGATCATGCAAAAGCGAGCCTTCAGAGCTCTCACCTTGTGAGGACTTTGCTGGCACACAAGCAAAGAGGTTCTGTGAGAGCACAGCTCTCAAACAGACCCAGCCTGGTATTGTGTTTCTTTAATCTTTCCCATTACCCTGGTTTGCTGTGGCTGGCAATATGTTCCATCCAGCTCAATTAGAAATTAGTCTGTTTCATCATTATTCTGTGCAAATTTCATCTCCCTCTGGTGTTTGTTTATTGTTGTTTTGTGCAAATTTCTTCCTTCCTCTGGCACCCATCAGAAGAAGAGCTCGCCTGGTGCTGGGTGCAGCAGTTATCCCAAGATAGGACCTCAGAAAAACCTCCATCTGCCTTCACAGGGCCAGTGTGACCAACGCAAACCCAAGAGCAAATGTCAAGCCCAAAGGTTACTGTGCTTCCTCCAGATGCCTCTGGTCTCAAAGGGGTTTCAACTCCGAGTACACCTTGGGGTGACAGAGAAAACAAGTGCCCCAGATCCCAGCCCAGAAGAACAGAGAGGTGCAGCGACCAGGTTGGCACTCCCTGGGAGTCCTCATTTTCTCAGATTAGAAAGTCGAGTGTTGGAAAGAGCTAGCTCTCCTCTAATTTAATTTGGCCCCATGAGGCAATACCACTGTTGCCACAACAGAATCGAACACCAGCAAAGCGCTATTCCACTTCTCTGGCTCCATTCCATGGGGCTCAGAGTGAGAACTCTCCCATGTAAGGGGGGGAGGGGGTTAAATCAAACCTAACCTCTCAGAAATCAGTCTTGGCAGACATGGACTCTCACCTGGTGTACATCCCACTGAGGAAGCCAACACTGCCATGTCTAAATAATGACTGGAATGACTTGTCTCATCCTGGAGTCCTTATCTAACAAATGTATGAAACAGAGCACAGATATCTAAAACCAGCTCTGTAAAGAACGCTACATGCGGATACTGAGGAGAAGACAATGTTCCCTGTATGCTACAGACTCTAGAGCAAGGAAAAGCCCTGACGGTGCTACCCTGTTTAGTGTCCAACTCCCAGCTGTCCCTTACTGATACAGTCTTGTTTGTGTGGACAGAGCAGGACACGGGAGCACAGTGAGCCCTCTGTGTCTGTGAGTACTGCCACTATAGACGCAACTAACCATGGGTCGAAAAACATTTGGGAAAAAATAAAACTGACTGTTTCTAGACCAAGCATGCCGTGTTGTCATTAATGGTATCTGACAACTCTTTAGATTGTGTTAAACACTGTGTTGCATATTTTAAGAAATGGAGACGACTCGGAGCTAATGAAAAGGTGCAAATGGGTTATATGAGGACATCATGCTCTTTTACCTAAGAAGCTAAGCATCAGCAGATTTTGATGTCTGCACAGTAGTCCTGGAACCAATTCCCCACAGCTACCAAGGGACAGCTAGACTCTGTTGTTGTCATCATAGTCAAGGAGTAAGAGACCCCCTTCCTAGAGGTTGTCTACTCTAATAAGTTCCATAGTCCTTACATATTGTCCTAGAAACTTCCTGTGAGGAAGGTCAAGTGTGACCACCAGGACTGTCAAGTGAAGCAAGGTAAGTCCGTGCGTGGAAATTCATAAGCAGTGGTACCTGGCCAGGCCTCCCTACCAGCAAGCTTGTACTTTCTCTTTTGCTGTGTGTTGCCCAAAGTGGAAAGGCAGCAGCTTTGCGCCGAACCTCCCTGCACCTACACAGCACCTGCAGAAATTATTTTAAAAGTGCATAAACTTCTAACATGGGTGTCTTCGTGGAGATAACAGGTGTCTAGGAGGTGGTTTTGTTCTCAGAAGCAAAACCAAACAATTTGCTGAAGATCGTGAATTTATATCCATTTCCAGTTCTGAAACAGTGGAGGGTTTCTGAAGGCACGGGCCATCGAGGCCAAGGCAAGAAGCCTCAGCCCAAAGGATGAAACACTTACGAAAGCGCGGGGAGAGCTGGGTTTGCTGGTGCGTGCCTTTGACCCTAGCACTCAGGAGGCTGAGGCAGGTGGATCTATGTGAGTTTGAGACCAGTCTGTTCTACAGAGTATACATGGTGAATTCCAGGACAGCCAGAGCCATGCAGAGACCCTGTCTAACTTTAAAAATAAAAAAAAGAAAGAAAGAAAAGAAACAGCAGGGAAAACTGAAGCATCTGTGGATGAGGTAAAAAGTCAGTGGTCTCTCTTTCTCTTTCTCTCTCTGTCTCTCTATCCCTGTCTCTCTCTGTCTCTCTGTCTCTCTCTGTCTCTGTCCTTCCCCTCTACTCTCTCTCTCTCTCTCTCTCTCTCTCTCTCTCTCTCTCTCTCACACACACACACACACACACACACACACACACAAACACACACTGGTATGCATATACACACATGGAAAGAGTTCAAACCTAGCATGGATGCTTGAGGAAACAAACAGAAAGATGCAGTCTAAAGAGAAAGTCCTTTAGAGTCAGATCTGCCTCCAGCCCAAGCCCCGGGCTTCAGGTTCACTTTCTCTAAAACAGAAATAGTAATAATCACATCACAGAACCTCTGTGAAGCTCAAATGAGATGCAATACACAAGTCTCAGGATAAGGCTCAGTAGATAAAGCTCTTGTTCACCTGGCCAGCACGATCTGACATCTAAGCTCTACTTAGAAGATGCACTGATTTGGTGGTTATGTCTAACCCCAGAAGTTAGGAATCAGAGACAAGTTATTCCCAGAGCAAGTAGGCTAGCTAGAGTAGCCAGAATCAGCCGGTTCCAAGTTCAAAGACCCTGTCTCGATAAATTAAGAGCGATTAAAAAAAAAAAGACAATGTCAACTTCAACCTTTCACATGTACCTACACATACACATACACATACGTGTGCCCACACTCGTGCTTACACACAGGCACACACACACACACACACACATGCACGCACACACAAAGAAACAATATGCTAAAATACTTCTCACAATGTTGTTTGACAGAGAGAACACAATCAATACCGACTATGTCTCTCTCTCTCTCCCTCTCTTTCTCTCCTTCTCTGTGTCTTTTCTGGGTTTTCCTTCCTTTCCTTTTTACTCACTTAAATGAGAATTCTTACAGCAGTTACAATAAGGAGTTCCTACATATTATATAGTCATTTACATACATGTATCTGTTACAGCACCATTATTTGCAAAGAAAAAGGAAGTAGCAATTTTAACAGAAAAGTGCCAGATTGGTTGCACTGCCTGCTAAAACCTTAGCTTTGCAGTCTACAGGAACTATTTGCTCTTGGGGTGTAGATTCTGAAAGAAAGGAAAAATTCTCATGGGAAAAAGATCACCCCCCCCCCAAAGAACAGCCAATGAAATTAAAGATAATGAAGGGAAATCTAGGGGTATATAAAGGAGTTTATTTGACCTTACAAAGTAAAAGTCAGCAAAATGAATAATCTGCCTCCAGAAATGGTTATTTAAAGGTTTTTTTGTAAAGGGCTCTGGTTCCTAAAAAGACAGGAGTCACTGCATATGCCCACCCACTCTTCATTTATTTTTAAACCCTAGCTTATATGTTCCTTAGCAACAAGAGGAGCAGATGAGACCCCCCTACACACACACACACTCACACACACACACATACACACATCACACCACACACAGAGACACACATACATACTCACACTCACACATGTCCACTACTCCAAAGCCCCCTTCTTCATAACAACTTTCATTCTACAAATATCCATGTTCTTCAAGACATTTATTCTCACCTGCCTTCAGATCTCCACTCCACCACCTCAGATGATCCCCTCCATGGACGCTCTCCCTCCTACTCTAACGACACACTTCTGCCCAACCCTATTCCCTGAGGGCTTCTCAACTCCTCTCCCATGCTAAGTGGTGCCCAGAATCCCTCCATCAAGACCATCAAGTCCATCGACTCCTCTGAGTCCAAGACAAAGGGCCACCAAGGCCAACAGGAAGATCATTTGCTATGACTCTATAGACAAACAAAGAGCAGTGTCTGAAGTACAGAGATTCCCCGGGATTAACACACGCCAGGTGACATCACTACCCACTACCCTTCTTGCTTTGAGACTGCCTGGCTTGCTTTGGCTGTGCAGTGTATGAGTTCAAGGGTCAATTCCTGAACCTTGGAGGCAGCAACTCTCATGTGTTGGCGTGTAAAGCATCACCTGAGGAGTGTGACAGCCATCCTCACCCACAAAGAGTGGAGGCTATACACCTGGGGATTGCAAGCCGTCTGACCAGCCACCTGAGGTGCTGTCTGTGCCAGGTGTCACTGCCTTGGGAACTGTGAGGCTTATTCAAAAGGAAATACTATCCAAGAAATAAAACCCACCATGACGGGTTTCAGGTCAGGCCGGTGTCAGGCACTGTTCCTCTCTGAAAAACGCTCCTGTTTTTGAGCCTGTGTTTGTGCACGAACACACTTCCACGTGCCTGTGGGAACGTTCTGCCCAGAAAGCTGCAGCCCCAATGCTGCTCTGCTTTTCCAGGAGAGAGGCTCAGAGAAATGACCCCTGCCAAGAGGCAAGCTGAAGTGATTTCCCTTGCAAATTCTGGCTTCACAGCCCTACCCAATGAGGAGTCTTATGAATACCAATGACCCAGGAGTCTCTCTTAGCCAGAAGCCCAGACCCACAATGTATTTCACGGAATAACCCCCCCCTCAACTTACAGCTCCTAAATCAGTCTGCGTGTAGTCCCCTGCTCCCCTAAGAGCCAGACAGACCATCCTAAGTAGAACTGCCTGTGTCTTACTTAGCCTACCTCCCGAGACCTAGCCCACTCCCCACCGCCTGCCTATTTTTAGAAACCGAAAACAGAAAAAGAAAGATCCACTTGGATCTGATCTGTGTGAGTAACTAAGAGAACAACTCAGGTGGGAAACTCCCTCTGCACACGGAGAACAGAACGCAAGCGAGGAAGGGTGCAGCAGCCACCTGGCTACAGAGACCATGTCGGCATTGGCAGAAACCAGCCTTTAGACACACAGCACAGGCCCTGATGACAGGGCCTCCGGTCCAGGCAATGCCTGTGGGGGTCCCAGTGATTCACACACCTGCCCCCATAAACAGAGCACACCCTGGCAACCCACACACCTCTGTCATCCGCTTTTGCTTACATAACAGCACATGGTGTGACAGGCTTAATACTTTAGATGGTTTTTCCAGGAGGGACTGCTAGCCCAAAGGGAGGAGGGCAACACAGATGCTTTCCCTGACCCCCTTTGCAAGTGTCACTCTGAGACCCAGCAATACCTGCTTCTTGCCTCAACTTTTAAAAAAATCACCGGTGAGGGTCGTCTCTGCACCTGCCGTCTCTGGTGCCTGGGAATGGGAGAGGAGTGTAGGGAACCTATTAAATTCTCACTTTGGTTCGGATCCTCAGGGCTTTTTAAAGCGTGACTGGGTGGACGTTCATCGTACACAGTCCTAGTGTCACAGGCACATCCATCCTCAGGTGCCAGTGTGATCTCTTCTCACCCGCCCTGGGACTCTGGGTGGGGAAGTGAGCCTGGGAGTAGGCTACCCACATCATCTTCTGAGCACACCGAGAGAGGGAGAGAGCACACGTGCACACAACGCCAACACCCACTGGCATACCTACCTACCTACAAGAAGAGACCCATACCTCACTAGTCCCTGACAGGATGTCAAGGCAAGAACTTCCCATAAGGATTTCTCTTCTGTATGGGTTGTTCTTTGCTGCCTGTCAGAACAGATCTCAGCCATCCGGTTAGTGCCCAAGGCTCTCCCAGTGAACTCTGCAAGGCAGGGGGAGTGCTGGAGATGACACTAGCCTAGGGACAACTTTGGCGACTCTTCTTTTAACTGGGCATGTCTGGGTCTGTACCTCACACTCACAGATGTGGTTTTGATCTTGTTCTGACCTTAGTGTTCTCTTCTGTTACAAGTGCACCTCCATGGGTGTTACAGGGAGAAGCTGGGGCACTCCGCTTCTTCCCTTCAACCCAAAATTAGAGGATGAGAAAGAACAACATATTCCCAGAAGAGAGAATGAGGGAAGAGAGACAGACTGACAAATAGAGAGAGAATGAGGGAAGAGAGACAGACTGACAAATAGACATAGAGAGAGGGAGAGAGGCGAAGTCACGGAGAGTTGGAGAGAGAGAGAGAGAAAGAGAGAGAGAGAGAGAGAGAGAGAGAGAGAGAGAGAGAGAGAGAGAGAGAACACAACACGAGAGAACTCTACAGAAGTGCCTCTCTGGAGCTAGAGCAAGTGTCCCCCGCCCTGGGCGGCACCTGTCTTGCTAGCTCCCTCTCCTACCTGTAAGAGACCTGCTTCCGGAAAGTTAAGTCCCTCAGCTTCTCCTCCAGCGCCTCTTCCTTCTCTTTCTGTCCGGCGGCCGCGGGCTCCTCCAAGGCAGCAGCCGCCGCTGCCCCTGCACCCCGCGGGTCCACGCCGCCCTCGGCGCCCAGGCAGCAGCTCCCGGCGCCGCTTCCGCTGCTGCTGCTACCGCCCGTCGCCCCTCTCTCCTCTCCCGCCGAGGAGCTGGGGTTCATGGCGACCGCTCCGGCGGCCGCGGAAGAAGCCGAGGCGGTGCCGCTGCAGAGGCCGGCCGGGCTGAGGGCGCTGGAGGCGGCGGGAGCGCGGGCAGGTCCGCGCGCCGCTGGCAGGGGCAGCAAATGGCAGCCCCTTCCCGCAGCATCCATCCGCGGCTGCACCGCACCGGGGCATTGTGGGAAACTCCGTGCCTCCACTCCCCCTCCCCAACCAATCAGAGGCCACCTCTCTCCGCCTCCCCTCGGCCTCGCCCGACCAGCCGGCTCCCTCCAATTCTCCCACCCCTTCTCCTTTTTCTAAATCCAGAGCAAAAGCTGGGACTGAACTTGAACTCTGCCTGCAGGCAATGGACCGCAGTGGAGGAGAGAGGGGAAGGGTGGGAGCCATGGGGCTTAGGACGCTGGGGACGAACACTGGCCATCAAGAAAGGAGAGTGTCCTGGGAAACTTGGAGGCAAGCCGGGTTGCCGCGCCCTGGTTAGCGCACAAGGGAAGTGGACCCGGACCCAGGAGCTACTCTGTCCTGGCAGTGGCTGGTGAGCTGCTGGGCACGGCTTAGTCCCAGTGCACTTGGTGACAGATGCCCGAGGCAGCATTTTGTCTGTCACCTCCTTGCAGCATCAGAGCTGGTGACAACCAGTAACCTCCAGTTGTGGGGGACCCTTTGGGGGATGTATCTGGAGCACTATTAGTAGGAACCTTTGGAGGAATTCGTTAACCATATGAATTATGGAAGGGGTAAGATTTAAGCTCCAGCTGCTTCTTCTCAGAAAACGGTCGGTCGGGACATCTTCACCCATGAACGCCGCGCCTAGATCCTCGCTTGGTGCCTTCCAAAAGCTTAGAGATGCTCCCTAAACAGCTGTTAATTAGATTGAATCGGATCACAGGATCCTCGGTGATGCAGAAGGCTGAGAGCATCCCTGAAGCCTAAGCGAGGACCTGAGCACCTCGTGCTGTGGGTTCCCATGCTGTGGGTTCACAGGAGGAGGAGAGGAGGAGCTAGCCCAGGAAGGGGCTTCTAGGGATTCAGACACCAAGGCTGAAACCTACTGCCCGCTCTGGAGGAATGTAATGACTGCGCTCTCAGTTTTTGTTTCTAACAGATTATTGAAATCCGTGCGGATTTGAACGATGGGCAGATCATTTTCTAAATTAGAGGTTTTTCCACCCAAGAAATCTCTGTTGTCAGAAAACGCGAGAAAGATCTATACTCAACAGTAAGTCTGAGTAACCAAACTACATACATAGATGTACGTGCTGGTAAAGATGGCCTTTCTTTTGCCCTAAATTAGGAGGTTGAGCAAAGGTATCTCAAGCCTCCTCCAGCTCTCACAGTGTGCAGTTCCTCTCACTTGTACATTATATAAGACAGGGCAGGGACATTTTCAGGGAGAAAGGAAAACAGAATACCTGTTGGGGATCAGAGAGAGAGAGAGAGAGAGAGAGAGAGAGAGAGAGAGAGAGAGAGAGAGAGAGAGAGAGAGAGAGAGAGAGAGAGAATATGAATCTGTATTTCCCTGGCATCTTTCAAATGACTTTCTTCACACCCAGGCTAGTTGGTAGAGGTTAGTCTTTCTGGGACAGTGTGCCCCCTCTTCAGAAGGGACCCTTAGCTGCCACAAACGTTTAGATTAAATGCCAACAGCTCTGAATCAGTGGGATCACCTTCCTCAATAGCCATACCTTTTCAAACCATTCTGCCATGTCACCCTTCCACTTTTAAATATTGCTAATGGAATGTCGACCTTAGAGTAAAGTTCACTTTGTCCTTGTGGTCAGTACCTGATCCTTAGTGGAGGACATGCCCACTTCCTCCTCGGACTGCATCGCTCAGAGCTGGTTTATGTGCAAATCTCATCTTCCCTCTACTCTGTCTACCGTTGTCCTTCCCACTGGAGCCTGCCGTCTCCTCGTCTGTCTCCAGTACCCACTATGCTGTCCCCTTCACCATCATTGGGTCTTAGTTTACATTTCTGCCTCATCGGGAAGCCGCCATTGATGACTGTTCCAGAACGTGTTGAGTGCACATCATCAGGCTCCCATCATGCTACACTTGGACCACAGCAAGTGTCTCTTGTAGGGCCTCTCCAAGTGTATGTTGAGGTTATCATGTCCTATATTCATAAACAAACCCCACAGTATATGACAAATATGCCTATCATAATCTGAGTCTTGAGAAAGAAGTGTATTTGGTTTTGAACATACGAAATTCACTCTCAAGTTGACTTTCTATGAAAGAAATACAAATTTGAACAATAAAATGCCACTTGTTGGAATAATCTGCTAATAAATAGTGTTGGTGAAAATGGTGGGTAGGTAAATTGGGGAAACTTGCTAACATCTATCAGTATACGAGATATATCCCTGAACTGGGTGTGGCCAGTAGTCTGGTTTATGTAGCAGGTCCCAGGCAGCCTGGCTAACATAGCAAGACCATTACTAAGAAAAACAAAACGAAGAAAAGAAAACAGTGTTTCCTAACTAACCCAGCAATCCACTTCTAAAAAATTTTCATCTGTTGTATTAGTAGGAATTTCCATAATATTTAAACAGCCTGGTAATTCTTCTACATTAACATTAATGTATGACTAATTGCCTATGAGGAATGGAATTCTCAGGAGCCATTTCGAGAAATAAGGGAAATTATCTTATTATAAAATGATCTCAAAAAAATAATAATGTTAACCTAAAAAGAAAATAAGGATCAAGTTAAATGTGTAGTGTGCAACTATTAACGGAAAGACAAGCATGTACATACACATACACATAAACATACCTACTCATGCTCGGAGGGAGGTTGTCGAGATACCTTGACATGAGCGTACATGTGGAAAAGAGAAAAAGATAATGCAAAACAGTGGGGCTCAAGCAAAGTCGAGCAGTTCTAGAGCTAGAATCTTGATATTTTCATAATTCAATCAATTTGTACTAACAGGAGACAGTCTGTCTCCCAAGCTAATAGAAAAGCCAGCCCAACCGATCAGGGTGCACATTTGCATATTTAAAGTGTTTCAGTGGGCTGCTAAACAAAAGAAAATGAGTTTTAAAGTCATGGTCTTTGCAAATGTACCCTAAATTAAGACAGAGAGACATCAGGGAGGCACGGGCAACTAAAGCATAAGAAAAATCAATTTCTCAGTGGAAGGACCTTTTGGGAAGTTACTGGAAAGATCGGCAGTCCTTTCAGACAACTTATTTTCCCTGATACTGTACTAAACAAAGTTGACATTGTTTGATCGGTTTTGTATTTTTCTTCTGATTTACTGAGAAGTAGGGTTCCTCAACATGACACAAGAAGCCTTCCCATCATAGGAAGGGACACTGTTTTAAAACATGCATCATTCTAGTGATATAAGTTCCTACAGGACATGAGCACTGCTAGGTACATGGAAACGTTGGTTTCATAAGATGAATTGAAACCTTCTGTTTGGCCCCCACCCCATGGCAGAAGCTCCATAACTTATCTTCCTGTTATTTGTTCTTAGTTTGCAGCAGCTAACATCCAAATCTTGTCAAGATTGGTCTTCCAACTTTAAAGATTGCTTTTGTATTATTTCACATTTATTCATTCACTTAGCTCTTTATCCAGTCTGTATGCACATGCTCTTATGTACCACAGTGGGATCCATTCTCCCCTTCCACCTTGTGGATTCCAGGAATCAAACTTAGGCTGGCAGCCTTGGCAGCAGTCTCCTGAGCCATCTCATTGGCCCCAAGCTTTCTTTAAAAAAGGGAGTGGGAGGGTCTGTTTCCAGGCATGGATTTTAAGGAAGAAGGAGAAGAAAAGAAGAGGAAAAGGAGGAGGAGGAAGAAGAGAAGGAGGAGGAGGAGAAGGGGGAGGAGGAGAGGGAGGAGGAGGAGGAAGAGGAGGAGATAGTGGTGGAAGAAGGAGAAGAAAATTTTAAATGTGTATTTTGTTTTAAGTCAGTTAGGAAGGCACTGGGACTAGAAATTTACCAGACTATAAAACTGCAGGGCAGATGACAATGAATCTATTATTCCTGAAATAAGTAAACAGGAATTTCCACTTAATAATACAGGATCATGTTTTGTAAAAAGCAGTTGCTCAAACATGCATATATTGAAATTTTTGGTTATTTATAGATCAAAAACAATAATAGAGCTTTTAGCTTTTAAAAATGTGTATGTGAGAGAGACAGAAGGAAGGAATGAGAAAAGAGGGAAGTTACTTTAACTAAATACCTAAGTCAGACAAAACTGAGAAGGAAGGAAGTGGGGATGGGGAGGGAGGAGGGAGGGGAAGGGAAGGGAAGGGAGAGAGGATAGGAAGGTAGGAAGGAAGGAAGGAAGGAAGGAAGGAAGGAAGGAAGGAAAGAAGAGGTAAAGAAGGGGAAGAGGGATGGAGGAGGGTAGAGAAGGGAAGTAAGGAGGAAAGGGGGGAAGGTAGAGAGATTTTTCTGGAGTTGTATGTTGTACTGGCTAGTTTTGTGTGTCACAAGCTGGAGAAAAGGAGCCTCAGTTGAAGAAATGCCTCCATGAGACCCAGCTGTAAGGCATTTTCTCAACTAGTGATCAAGTGGGGAGAACCCAGCCCATTGTGGGTAGTGCTGTCTCTGGGCTGGTGGTCTTGGATTCTATAAGAAGGCAAGCTGAGAAAGCCAGGGGAAATAAGCCAGTAAGTAACACCCCTCCATGGCCTCTGCATCAGCTCCTGCTTCCTGCCCTGCTTGAGTTCTAGTCCTGACTTTCTTTGGTGATGAGCAGCAATGTGGAAGTGTAAGCTGAATAAACCCTTTCCTCTACAACTTGCTTCTTGGTCATGATCTTTTGTGCAGGAACAGAAACCCTGACTAAGACATGTATTCCACAAAACAATGCCCTTATTCTTCACTAAGTCTGTAAAGCTGTGCAGGTCTCCCTAAGATTGTTCTTGTTCCTCTCAGCACCTGGACTCTGTCCCTCACCCAGGTATAGCCTAATCACACCTCTGGACCCTATACTAGCTAGTCCTCCACAGGAAGAAGCCAGAAACCTTCACAGTTTGCTCTACCAAAGGCCTCTCGGTAATTATTTCTCCTGGTACCTCTAGTCCAATATTCATAAAGAACTAAACACATGTGTTATTAGGTAGCTGGAAAATAAAAGTTTAACAGACTATTGTTGTCTTAGCTAATTTAAAAAATGCACTTAAATTTAAACAAAATGATATGTACATTTCCCTCTTTAAATATTTATTTGTTTCTTTTATGTGCATAGACGTTTTGTCTGCATGTATATCTATACACCACATGTGTGCAATGCCTAAGAAGGCCAGAAGAGAGCTTTAGACCACCCTAGAAATGGAGCCACAATGTGGGTGCTAGGAACTGAACCCAGGCCCCCTAAAAGAGCAACCAATGCTCTTAAATCCTGAGCCATGTCTTCAGCCCTTGCATTTCTTTCAAAGTAGTTGCCTTACTTATTCGTGGAGACTAGAAGAGCAGACACAACTTCTCAAACCCTGGGAATCCCTGGAGGTCACCACCCTCATTCCCTGTTCCAAGTTGATCTTTTTCCTCGCCATCTTTTTGCCTGAGCAACCACCCCAAATCTAACTTGGTCGTCAGGAATTGTTGAAGGAACGTGGCAAGCTGTAGCATGGAAACCTCGGCTACCTTAAGCTGCGAGAACGCAAGCTAGCAGATGTCAAATGTCAGGGTACCCTGCCCTCAGAGCCCTCATATACCCTGCAACATGTTTGCAAATTCACCAGAGAAACTTAAGCATCTCTGTGCACATCTCAGGAACCCCCGGTGCTACTCCATAATTTTACACAGAATACTTGATAATTATTTCTGCTGACACCTCTAGGCCAACGTTTGTGAAGAACCTAATGCATATGTTATTAGACCGCTGGGTGACAAGAGTTTAACAAGCATTTGTGTCCTAACTAGAACAGCTGTTTGAAAAAATGATAATAAGCATAAATTGAAACCAAAGAAAAATTATATGTACAAATATGTTTTTTGTCTGAGCTCCTTGGAGAGCAGATCCAGAAGCAAAGTTTGCTCTCGTTGGGGTTTCTATTGTTGTGATACTGCACCACGACCAAGGTAACTAGGGAAACAAAGGGTTTATTTCATCTTACAAGTTTCAGGTCACACTGAATCACTGAGGAAAGTCAGGGCAGGAATGCAGGCAAGCAGGTCAGGAACCCAGAGGCAGGAACTGAGGCAGAGGCTATGGTGGGATGCTGCTTACTGGCTTTCTCAGCCTGGACTAACAGCCCAGGGGTGATACTTTTGAGCTGGGCTCTCTCACATCCATCATTAATCAAGAAAGTGCACCATAGACTCCTCGCTGTCTTGTGGTGGCATTTTCTTAACTGAGGTTCCCTCTTCCAAAATGACTTGTTTCAAGCTGATATGAAAGTAGCTAGCGTAGCTGACTCCTTGCCAACTTGACATACGAAACGCCCTCATTATTAAAACATAACTTTTCCTTTATCCCCAAAACCTCATGCTGATGTCAATATCACAATATAAAACCATGGAGAATCACAGTCCTAGAACTCAGAAATTAAGAAGCGAGGTAAGTGCATTTATCTGTGTGTCATTACTATAACTAAATACCCCAAACAGACAAATGTAGAAGAGGAAACAGCTTTTTTAACTCACGGTTCTGAAGTTTCAAAGGCGTGATGCCAGCTTTTGCATCATGAGACTCTCACAGATGATATAATACAGTAATAGTGAGAGCAATAGCGGCAGACCGGAAGAAAGAAATACCCAAGGTGCACTTCAGTGAACTGTGATTGGGCTTTGCTCTATGCTACATCGTATTGTCTAAAGCAGCGTTCTGAGGTTGTGCTGTGTGCCCTAGGAGACTCCATTTTGCAAACACCTTTTGAGTCCATTTTAGGGAGAAGGATGACTACAGCCCTTGGGTGGACCTACAGACCATGCCATCTGTCTGGCGCCACCCAGGCAGCACAGAATGATAAATAACTTACTCCTCAGCAAAGAAAGGGAGCCACCCTATAAGTTCATCAAGATGAAATGAGTCTGTGCGGGCACACAAACATAGTAAAATCAATTGGTGAAACCAGAACCAAGAACTTACCACACCCACTGGACCAAGGAAAGGTGACTTCCTCACCTGGACCCCATAAAATGGTAGACACCTAGCATTGTGACAGCATGTCTCTGCTGACCTGACGTCCAGTGTGCATCAAGGACACAGAGTCAGAGGGCACCTGATGCCCCCGGAGCTTCGTCAAGGCTGAGTGCCCTGCTACAGGGACTGCCTGCCCAACTTCCTGTTGGCCCTGCTCTTTTACCTCATATCTGGACTCCATCCTGCAGCTTCGACATGGGCCTTGCCTTGAGCTCAGCAGCAGCCCCTCTCAGCACTGGGCTTGGGTTGTTAGTCCATTGGTATAGGTTTTAACTAACCTACCATCAGCCCACTTCTGAAACCTCTCGTCCTCTATTGCCTCTTTAACGTATATTTATTCTGTAAACTGAACACACACGCGCACGCGCGCGCGCGCGCGCACACACACACACACACACACACACACACACACACACACTCGCATGTTTGTCTAAGTTTCTGTCAAAGCTTACAAGAATACACCTTTCTCTCTTCGTGCAAAGCTCAATCAGGAGACTCTCCTGATCTTATCAAAGAAAGTGAGGCCATTCCTGATTTTCAGTGAGCCCACCCTGATTTACAGGGGTCACACCCCGACCTTTTCTCTTATCACCACCTCTTCTTGGGTCTCTTCCATATGAACACTGTGCTACGGATTCGAACATGGACAAAGTTTGACAGTGTCTTCGAGTTTGCCCTGTACTTATAATAAATCAAAACTATCTCCTTCCTATTTTACACTCATGTGGTAAACACAGCAGCCTGTTAAATTAACAGAAATTCACATCAGATTACACCCTCATCATTCTGGACAACGGAGATGAGAAACCAACCAACCAACCAACCAACCAACGAACCAAGATCAAAACTCAGAGATAGCACAGGCTTCCAAGCCTCCCCTTCAGTCCCCCATGGGCTTGGAGAGCTTGTGGTAGCCATCTTGTAGTCCTGAGGATAGACACCAATTTCTAGGACGGAAAATTCAGACGGATGACCTTGGTCTGCAAAAACTTTCCTGTGACATCCCCAGTGCAGGACATCCACTCCATGAGACTTTTTATTACACAGAAAATTCAATTCTGGCCTGATTAAGTACCTGCTGCCTACATTTAACTTTTATTTCCTAATTGCTAAAAGGCATTCCTGTAACATGGCACAAATATGTTTCATAGAAGTAATGAAGATAACATTTTAAATATTCAGTGGGACAGTGGTGGTGCACATCTTTAATCCCAGCACTCGAATGACAGGGGCAGGCAGGCAGATCTCTGAGTTCAAGGCCAGCTTGGTCTATAGAGCAAGTTCCAGGACAGCCAAGAGTACACAGAGAAGCTCTGTCTTGAAAGAAAGAAAGAAAGAAAGAAAGAAAGAAAGAAAGAAAGAAAGAAAGAAAGAGCCCCAAAAAAGAAAAAATTAAATATTCATAATAAAATATATAGCATGAGGGTATTTAGACAATATTTTAATAAACTGTTTTGTGGATATGTTCCAAAGTTGACTATAAAGTTATCAATATTACTATTGAGGCAAATTATCCTACTTTTCAAACATATCCTGAGAAGAAAAGTTCAAGTATAGAGGATTCTGCATAAGGGAAGAGATCTGCTACAGACTTTTAAAAATAACACGTAGCTAAACAAACCAGTCCAAGAGGTTGCCGATAGAAAAACAAGGATAGCTGTGTCAATACAGAACCCATACAAATTGCTGGTGGTATGCTATGTGAACATATGGGGTCATAAAATTAGGTGAATCTATTGAAATCATTTGGGTAAAGGTGGAAAAGGAATACCCAAATAAGGAGAGTTCATTTTAGGTACTGGTTTGTTTTCCAAAATTATTTATGGCATAAATTATAAGACATTTTAAATGTTAAATACTATTTTTAACAAATACCATGTTCTTTGAAAATGTCCTTTTGTGCCTCTAAGCAGGGACAAAGGTATCGCAGACTATGTTTGAAAACTATAGAGAGCAAAGCTATGTGCTTAACTCAAATAAATGACAAAAGGCATTTGCTTCCCTGTAAGGGTGAATTTTCAATATCAGAAAGGCTCGAAATGAGCAAACTGGTTCCTCTCAAGAATGAACATGGACCGTAGAGCCCAAATCATTAGATACATTCGGGCTTGTTTCTAATTTCCTTGCGCATTGTGGACAGTGAGTTTATTTTAATAATTACAGCTGTCTTATTCCACGAATGGCAATGATAAGACGTCAGAGATAAGAGGGAGCTTGGAGATCAGCTGCCATCACGGTTCACTTCACAAATGAAGAACTGGAGGCCTACAGAAGGTAGACGGCTTGCCCAAGATCACCCAGGCAGCTGATGGATGGATGCAGAGTGGAGCCTGGCTCTTCTGTCGTGCTATTTACTTCCCAGAACAAGAAGTCACTGAATGAGCATTTACTGAGTGGCTGCTTGGTACCATTGTGTCCATATATGGCTCGAAGTAAAGAAAGATGGAGGGCATATTCTCCCGTCAATGATTGGGATCCTGTGGCTTGAATGGTAGGGTGAGACTTATAAGGCATGTTGGCATCAACATGGGTTCTAAGCTCCAAGAGCCTTGGAACACCATTTTGGAAAACCTAGTAAGGAAAACCTGCATAACAAAAACAATCTTGGAAGAGATCAAAGTTGAGGTATCATATTTCTGCCACATTTTAAAACTTACTCTAAAAGTCTGGTTATCAAAACAACATGGGCCCTGCTGGGTGAAGAGATCGTCGCTGTCCTCACTTGCGTATCCACCAGTGACCCAAGCACCAGTGGACAGTCCCAAACCTATATCCAGACTGACCGGTCCACTTAAAGTCAGTGGGTCACGTGAGAGAACGTCTTAAAAGTCAGTGGGTCAGGTAAGAGAACGTCTTAATCTCAGTGGGTCACGTGGGAGAAAGTCTTAAAGTCAGTGGGTCAGGTGAGAGAACGTCTTAAACTCAGTGGGTCACGTGGGAGAACGTCTTCGCTGCTGGCTAGCTTTTACAGTGTCGGAAGGTACCCTGTAGGCTGGAGAGAAAATTCACACTGCTTTTACCCACCAGTGAGCTGCACATGCTACAATACCAAGCTGCAGGCGGGCTATGCCCACCGATGCGATAGAAGCATGGCTAGTATAGGAGTAACCAATATCCTTCTGACTGGATCGGAGGCATGCTTCCCTGGAGGAAATTCATACCTGGCACCATAAACCTGATCTAAACCCCCTTTCCCGAGTCAGAGGCCATGCGGGAGTGGAGGTAGATAGTTTGCTAGGTGGACATCTCGTCAAGCTTCCTTCTAGTATTAAAGGACATGAGTGTGCAGAAAGACTTGTAGGGAGGGGAGACGGCATGGAGGCGGGGGGGGGGGGGGTGAGGATGAGCAGAGCTATAAATGTGTATGAAGTTGCCGAAGAACAACTTCAATAAAAATAACCTCGAGTGAAGCCGATCAAATGAAGACCATCCCTCTGCCTCCACCTCTGCGAATCCACTCACATTTTACTAGAGCTCTCCTGTTCTCAACGCAAGGCTGACTTGGATTCTGTTTTAAAACATCCATGGAGGATTGGCACAGAGGTAGACAGACATACATCTCAAGTGTTTCTGAGAAAGAGACCACTGAAGAGAGAGGGTTAAATGATGCTTGTCAGTCAGGAGGAAAATGCAGTATAGGAAGAAAAAAAAACAAAACCCAGAACTATTGTATGATTCAGCAACTGTGTTTTTACACACATACCAAAACACAAAAAGCATTTGGATTTCAAAGAGGTGTGCACACACACATGCTCACAGCAGCATCCTATATTTACAAAAGGGGTGGACAGGCAGGAGCAACACAAAACCCTATCAACGGATAAATGGAGCAGCAAAGAGTGGTATATCCATTCAGGGGAGTATTACTCAGTCTTCAACAGGAAAGAATTTCTGACATGTGCTACAGTGAGATTAGTCTATCTCAAAAGACAGTGTTTCACTTAAAATGAGGTACGTAAAGTAGTCCAATCCGTGCCTCGGGATGCCCCTAAAACAAAGCTTTAAAAAGAACTGAGTGGCAGGAAATCATGAACATAAGTCCACACTGGTTTTTGACTTTAAGTCTCAGCTCACAAGCAGGAAAAATATGCCCTCCAAAGAAGGCAAGTCCAAATGACTGGGAGCCTGGCAAGGGCCATTGCAAGGCAAAGGGAGAAGTAATTTCTTGATGGGCTTGTCTGAGTCATGACAGCAATCTCTGTACCAGATTCCACTGGAGCCTGTTCTCTCCTTTATTACCCAAAGACAATGCAGAATTACAAGGTAGAGTTGTTTTTCTTTTTTTCTAAAGACTTTCTCGATTTCTGCTTCTCTGAGATGATGCGGTTCCCCAAGGACAGATGTTCATGTTCTCAGGACCAGAGTTTGCTTGTAGCAAAAGCAGTGTGCTTGGGGCCTGGGTTTGTTATTCCCATTCATAGTCCCTCTGGTGAGACCAATGCAATCAGCAAAGCATATTCAGGCCAGCCGACCATTAGGGAGCCACAGAAAAGAACATTTCCCCCTTTTGTTTCAAGCCAGCGTGGTCGTTAATTGGACTCCAGTCATTTAGTTCTTTTAGTTCAACATTGCATCTGCTGCCAAAGGCCTTGTAATGTTCGCTCGAACTTCTTTCCAGGTGGTTCACAGTTGACTCTGTAGTTACTGGATCTTCATACACTGACCGCTCGCAAAGGAGCACAAGAATTCTTTCAAAGTCTCCTCGATTCATGGGAATTCTTTCTATTGTCACTTTAATTCCCACTTCCCCCCCCAAACAAGCCTCTAGTTACATAACAATAGAATCTAAATAGTTCTCAAATGTAATCTAAAAGTATAAAGCACAGGTAATTAATCTGAAACCACGGTGTCAGTGCACAGCGTCCATGGATGACCAAGTTGCCAAATTGAATCCCTTCAATGAGACACGGGTCTGTTTGGTTCCAGAGAACATGTTGTCTAATCATATCTCTAGGCTGCAATCAGAACGACCCCTCTGCCCCTGGCCTGTGGGAACGCCACTTGCCCACGCTTAGCAAAACACCATCATTTTCATAGCAATTCTGTCCTCCTTAGCTCACAATCGTAAAACATTGTTACTTGGTGATCAGTGCCCATGAGCCCTGGAATCTCACAACAGTGACTGAGGGCTGTTTTAGTTGATGGGAAGTGTGTGTGTGTGTGTGTGTGTGTGTGTGTGTGTGTGTGTGTGTGTGTGCCTTGCATTGATTTTTAGTCAATCACAAACATGAACACAAGGTTTAGTATTGAAGAGAAATAATAGAAGCTCTTGCGGTCTGCTGAGGAGTGTCATTCAACTCTATAACCCACCCATCATCTACGGAAGGTTCTGCACTCTTTTGTTGTTCATCGACTTCAGTAAGTGTTAATTCTCCAGGGCGGCTAGTCCGTGGCTCTAGCACATCTCCTAGGTACACCTTACAGTGAGGCCCATGATCCTGCCCAGAGTGCTAAACTACATAACTATGGCTTCCTGAGTTTCCTGCTTTGGAGTTTGTGGCAGTTGGTTCACCTGACTGTAGAAGTCAGTATTATCAGAGATCAGAGCAATCAGGCTCAGTCCACAATTTAGCCATTTTGAGGCATGAGGAGAAATTTGAAAGTTCAACCCAGCCATTGGCTCCCTTATCTCACCCCCAATGGGCATTTAGACTAAACCATGAGCCTTTGTACTTTCCTTCAGCTGGAGCCCTGAGCAAGAACAAGGACCCTAAATTTAAAGCAGCAAAGTGAACACAGGAAACCCTGTAACAGCGCCCCACCATAAGAGTTAGCAGAAGGATCCTTGTTGAGGAAGCCAGAGGCCTGGTTTCTACATTATAACCAAGCAGCTATATGGCTTCGGGCAAGTGGCCCAACTTAACTAAGTCATTGCTCTCCTTTGGTCCAAAAACTGAACTAGGAATTCTTTAAGGTTCTTTTTTGTTCTGAGCGTCTACAAGCATGCAAGCATCTCTTATTAAACTGAGTGGATGCACGCCACACACAATGCAAAAAGTAGGCGGGTGATTTGAGAAGAGAAGGAACTTCCATGGGAGCAGAGGAAGATTAAAGAGAGTTGAAAATGACTACAATTCATTATATACCTGTATGGAATGGTCAGAGAATAATCTTTGTAATAAATATGAATAAGGTGGATACCTGGCCTTGGAGGCAAATGGCCACTTTGCCATTTACTTTGTTGTGGGAAAAGGGAAGAATCTGTTACCACTTAACTGTGCCGCTCCCCACTCTCTGTAGCTCCTCCCCTCTTGTTCCTCTCCTTCCACAAATGGAGACCGCCATCAAGAAAGAAAAGGCAGAGGCAGCATCATGAGGAGTGCTCAAAGGGTGCGACTGCATAGCTCCTTAAAGACATTAGCATCTTCCCTTTCTCTCAGGAGTGGATACGGATCCTTCTGTTTTTTTTTTTTCCATCACAGAAAGCACTATCCTGAGTGAATGTACTACTTTGAACGTTGAACTATTTCCAAAGGATCTCTTCATCCAAGCGAATGAGTGACGGGTGATGAATAGATGAACTCAAGGCTGTGTTTCCCGCTCCCTTCCTTCATGAAAGTTAAACACCAGTGCCCAACAGGACGCTGTGAAAACAAATGCTCCAGGGAACTCCGTGAGATGCAAGGAAGTCTCAGGAAGGAAGAGACCTCTGCAGAAAGCCGGAAGCCATGGAATGGCCCATTTCTTAAACACTGAGTGGACCTGTGCTTTGTTTTACATCTTGTGGGTGCTAACCGGAAAATGTTCCTCTGACAGTCGTGGAGATGGGAGGTTCTGCCCTTGTTTCTTGTCCTCCCATGGGATACAGTGGCTGGCTTGGCAGATTAAATTATTTGTGGTTTTAAAGAGTATTTAAAGATGTTTAAGAGTTCAGAAGCAAGTAATGTAAATTACTGAGGGGGGAAAGATTAAAATGGGGGACGTGAAAAGAATTAGAGATGTGTGTTGAGTTTATAAGGAAAAGCCAATGGATCACTTAATTACTATTTTATTTTGTGAGACCATGTGCACACATACACACACATATACACATGTATGCACGCATATACACAATACACACACATTCGCAATTTCTGCATTTCCCAATTAATTTTTAAATCAAGAATTTCCTTTGGCTCCAGAAACTCTAATTTGTTCTTTAAGCACATATTCTTAAGAGCCCTTATTATGGTTTTATTAAGATTGTCTTCAGTTCCTACATTAGCCCTGCTTCCAAAGAAAGCTAATCTGATTATTCAGCCTGAGCTCTCTCTCAAACATCCCCATCTCCCTGAATGTCTGGTGACGTTCCCATGCCTATCCCCCCAGCACCCCCCCCCCAGACCAGCTGTGATATCCTCAGCACTGGGGCACTTAGCTGGCTTCTTCAGAAGTGGATAGTCAAGATGTGGGTCATCTCTTCCTCCTACTGACCCGCAGGGGAAACTAAAGTCTGGTCAAGAGAAAGAACTGTCCGTTTCCAATCTTCTGGTGCCAACAGTTCTGAATAGACTCTCCCAGTCAGCCTCTTTCCAAGCCAGCAGACTCCTTCAGCACCTACTGCATCAACCCCCACTGGTTCAGCCTTCACCTAGCAGATTCTAATGTCCATTCTATGACACTGAACAGGCCTGGTCTCCTTTGCAGATCCCTGCTTTAGGGATTATCCTGGCTAGAGAGAGGCTCTCTCCAATGGATAGCTGTTATAAAATGTTGTCTTTGGAGCCCAGGAAATGCATTGTATCTTGATATCTGAACATCTATGCTCACTCCATAAAACCCTCATAAGGTTGGGCTCACTAACTTTACCTTGTGGAAGGAGAAGTGAGAGGTCGTGAGGATGACCAGTACCAGGCAACTTTTGGGGATGTCTATCCCTGGGGGTTACATAAGAGGCCAACAATTGCTGTGGGAGGGAGAGATTCTTTGAGTTTCCACCAGCATGTTTCCCATGTTTCTGTAAATAACCTCAATTAAACTCACTTACTGAGCTATTCACTTTTTGTTTTGTTTTATTTGTTTGTTTTTCCTGTATTGTCAGGGAGACTAAACATTTGCTCACAGCTCTTCACCAATCAACGTTTACTTGGTGGCTGTCCATCAGTTTCCAGGTTTGGGGTTTGTCCTCCAGGGACTTCCCACCAAATTCCAAACACTGGCCAAGTTTGTTTTAATGACTGAGTTGCCCATGCCAGAGAGAGACAGAGAGACAGAGACAGAGAGACAAAGACAGAGAAGAGAGAGAAGAGAAAAAGAATATAGGAATTTGAATCTGAAATCTGTGCCCAACTTAAATCCTCCTGGTCCCTCAGTGACAATTATTTAACATGAAGCTAAAGAAGACAGAAATATCAAAAATGAGGAATCCGCAGAAACTGTGCTTTATCTGATGGTTTTCTTCGCATTCTGTTCCTCTCCTTTTGCACACACATTTCCAGCTGATGGTTACTGTCCCACTAACTGACTACTCAGCTAAGCGCTTTCTCTGCCCGCCTCACTCCTTTTACTGGATCTGGAGAGCCAGGGCTCTCTGCAGATGCTAGACGCGTGTTCTGCTGCTGAGCAGTGGCTAGCCTTCTTTCCCCAACTCTGTTTTCTGTTTTGTTTTGTTTTTGTTTGTTGGCCTGTTCATTGGATTTGTTCATTTGTCCGTTCTGCACATGTGGAGCCATTAGCTGAATAGCAACATAACTTGCTCAGTGGACGCCCGTGCGTGAACTTTCCCCCTAACCAAGTTATTCAGACTCCCTTAGAATGGGGCCCAGCAGTTAGTATTCTAACAACAGTTT
The DNA here is from genome assembly GCF_021556685.1 of Rattus norvegicus. Lineage (NCBI taxonomy): Eukaryota > Metazoa > Chordata > Mammalia > Rodentia > Muridae > Rattus > Rattus norvegicus. The sequence continues at coordinate 66,664,030 of NC_141537.1, forward strand.
TCTAGATGATTCTAGGGAGCAGCCAGGTTATGAACCACTGGTCTGGAGCTTGCTGGTTTCCCCTACATACAACTCACTAGGTACTTGCAATGGGATATTGGCCCCTGACAGAGTGGTGCCCTTATCACAGTATTACATATTTTAACAGCCTCTGAGACCATATTAACCCTGCAAAGTAGATTTTATTTTTATTCCCCTTTTACATTTAAGGGAATTACTGTAGAGAAGTTAAGACATTTGCCTGCAGAAGTAAAGACAACATTGCAAAATCTGAGCTCTGACTATCTCAGTCTAGGGTGGGTGCCCTGAATAGTCTAGACTAGAGTGTCTCTGTCTCTGGGTCCTAATCTTGATTTTTAAAGATAAATGTGTTTCTTTTGGTGTGGAACATGTGTGTTTAAGAGTTAGAACTGGAAAGGTTGTCACAAATCAACTGTGTTGACAATTGCATTTATAGAGATGTTTCCAATTTCATAGTCCTGTTGTGATGATATCTAATCTGCTGAGTCCCCAGTTGTGTTCTTTGGAGGAAGATACTTAGCAAAGGAATCAAAATGAAATAGAGCCCTAACAACACCTTGAGTGACTCATCAGGGAGCTTTTAAATGAATGTTCCTTAAGCCATTTATCACACACTGAGTTGAAGCACTCAGCTCAATCACTGGATAGTGGCTATGACTGCTCCAGTTCCCTTGGGAAGGATAGCTGATAGCTTCTGAGGTAGATTTGGAAACTAGAAGCAACGGAGGCCATCTGTTGGTTCTCCAGCTTGCAGTTAGGTAGGGAGTGACAGCCAATAGAGAAACAAATGTAAGAAATAAGTGATACTACAAACATAACGAGGTCTGGAATAAAAGAACTTGGCATTGCACATGAGTTAACAGAATGGGGAGATAGAAAACATTTAAAAAGATAATGTTCGAGAATTTCTAAAACTGATGAAATGAACAATCAACCAGATAAAGGAAACACAGTGAATATCAAGTTAATAAACACATCGTTGGTTTTGTTATTAACAAAAGAGATTAGAAAGTTGTCAAAAAGAAAAGACATGATTACCATCAGGTCAGAAAGTATCAGAAAAAAATGGATTCTTCAACAGGTAAAATAGAAAGAATCTCAATGACAGTGGAATCAAGAGAAAAATAACTGAGTGACTGTTAATCTAAAATTATATACCCAGCAAAACTATCTTTTTAAGTATTAGGAAGAGGGCCACCAAGATAGCTCAGTAAGGAAAGGTGCTGGCCATCAAGTCTGACAGCCAGATTTCAGTCCCTGGGGCCCACATGAGTAGAGAACCAACTCCCACAAGTTGTCCTCTGACCTACACACATAATTGCACACTATGCCACATCTGTGTTTCTTCCTCTAAATTATATACATGCCCAGAAACATTTAAATTTCCATTGAAGAATTAGGAAGAGCAGAAGCCAGTAGTAGACAAATTAAAGCTTAAAATAGAACACTAGCTGAACCCTTTTCCTGTACAAGTTTAGAAGTGTGTCAAAAATCCCTCCACAGCCTCTTAAACCGAAATACCTTCTTTATCTACAAATTCAATCTCTCCCCCCTCTCGGGGGTGGTTAATAAATATATTTTAACATAGACTTAAGCAAGAGAATTCGGAGAAAGAGGGACAATCAGAACATAAAGACAAACCCGAAAGCAGGAACGTGGGCTTCTCTAGGACAGAGTGACAGAAGGATGTATCCAAGTGTGAGTACAGAGCTTACTCTGCTTCCTAGGCTATGAGTACAGGGACAAGCTCCTTAGCTTGAGGACACCTATGAGGACCAGCCCCTCAAGGGCGAGTCACCAAGTTCAACAAGTGCCATGTCTTGGAAGCTTTTGAAATGTGAGAGATAGCAAGTAGCTGAGAAAGGCCTTAACATCGTTCGAGTAATGCAGCCATGAAGACTCCCTTGGTTTTCAGTCCTATAACAATGTGAGCTTTCTTCCTTCCCCCACCTCCTCCTTCCCTTCCTTCTCCCCTTCCTCCTCCTGTTTCAAAAGTTGGCATCTTACAAATTTACCTGCTTAGCTGCTTTCTATCTCTTGCTGTAGATGCTACTTGAGCACTTTCTCCAGAGTTGTTATTTCTCCTTCCCTTCTTTTGGTGGGGAGTGTTCTCTACTCCTGGATCACCAGTATTACACTCATGACCAACAGCTCTATAATGCACAGAAAAATGTTTCTAATTTTTCTGACCAAAGTTCCAGCCCTTAATTGTAAGTAACATCTATTCTTCAGATATGCTAAGCTACTTCACCTTTGTGTACAATCTCAAGAAGCCCTAGAACAATGCAAAAATACCTAAAACCATTGTATGCTAAGGCATGAAATCAAGATGGAGCTTAAACTATCAACTAAATGTAGTTATAATGGCTTCCACCACCAATATGCTCCTGTTTCCCAGCAGGCTTACCAGTGCTAGTTACTGGATTTAAATCGTCGCCCCTTGATGAGAATAAAAACAATGCCTACGTCTGTTACCACGTGCAGCGCAATACACCCTTTTTTTTTCTCAATTGACAAACATTTGTTTTATTCTTTTTTTTTTCCTTTTTTTTCGGAGCTGGGGACCAAACCCAGGGCCTTGCACTTGCTAGGCAAGCGCTCTACCACTGAGCTAAATCCCCAACCCCTGTTTTATTCTTTTAATGCTTATTTAACAGACATCTAAACCTAGAGTGTATTTTTACCCTCTGCTTACACAATGTAAGGCCCTTGCAGTCGCCAGACTGTGAGCAGCCTTCTCATTTTTGAGCAATTTCTGTCTAATATTTTAGCTGCACAATCAATCCTCATTATTCACAGCTACCATACTTGCGATCTCACCTACTCTCTTAACTTTACGTGTAACAGCCTGTAACCTCCAAATCAGCCAGGCAAATGGGGAGGCCAGGGAGAGTGCTGAGTCATCTCTGAGGTTCTTGGAGGTTCTTCGAGGGAGGAACGGAAACAGAACACTCTCGAAGCCACCGAGACCTGAGACCTGAGTCATCAGAACTGGAGCACGGACTGAAGCAGAGAGCAGAGTCAAGTCCATGCTAACTCATCAGGCTTTTTCCAGGTCTCCTGATAACTCACCCCGTTCCAGAACGCCAGTGCCTGCCAACAGCTAAATTCCTACTCTGGCCTTTTCTGCTTTCTCCCAAGCAGTTCCATTCCACCTCACTTTTTTTGTTGTTGTTTTGTTTTGTTTTTTGAATTGTTACTAACCTGGTTAAACTTTTCACTCTCAGTTTGGATTAAACTAATGGGAAATGAACACCTACCTACCAAACACATACTTTAATAAAAAGAATCATTGTACATGCTTAATGCTCTTTGATGCTTGCCAATGAACAGCGATATTCATTCAGCCATTTAAAGAAGATGGAACAAATAAGGGGCCAAAATGAACAAATGGAGAGTAAAGGTGGAACAAAGCAGACATCGGAAAGTAAATTTTAAAAGATTGTGTTTTAGACACTTTAGAAGGCATTGCTTCTAAAAAGCAGGACACGATTTCTAGGCCTGAGGGAAATTTGTAAAAATAAAAAGGAGCTTTCAGTTGTAAAACTGTAATGGCCCCCAAGGTTACAGTGGAAGAATTGGCAGTTATGGTAGAAGTCTCTAATTTAAGGAAAAAACAAAAACAAAAAGGGACTATCAGAAGAAAATATTTAAATATAAAGAACTCAGGCCTTTACCTCTGAAACTAGAAGAATATTAATCAGATAAACATTCAATAATATTCTAAGAACTAAAAGGCAAATGTCATGATAAGATGATATTTAATATATTAAATGGAGGCCTCAATTAAGAAAGATCATCATTTTGTAACTTTTCTGACAACAGATATAGATGAAGAAGAGGTCTTCAGGAGTTTTAGAAGTTCAAAGCTGATGGGGGTAACTTCTACAAAATCCTTAAGGAAGGGTTTCCCACTCAGATTTCTAGCAGCAGCCAAATCCTCACTTATATAAGAATGGAGAATAAGATATGGCGAACCTCAGAAGAATCAGGTGCTTAACCGACAGCCAACCTCTTCTTAGGCAACTATAAGGAATGTGCCCAGTCAGCTCACATAATAAGCCGAGGGAGAAAAAAAAGGCACATGCTCTAGAACACATGAACTCCCAGAAAACAAATGGAAAAAGAAGGCTGGAGAGACAGCTCAGTGGTTAGAAGCACTTGTTCTTCCAGGAGACCTGAGTTTGATTCCCAATACCCTTATAGCATCTCAAAGCCAAATATTCAATGACATCTGATGCCTTTTGATGCATGCACAAACAAGCAGACAGAATACTTTTAGATGAGTAAAATAAAACAAATACCTAAAAAAATAAAAAAGTAGGTCTTTTTTTAATGGGGAGAAGTTTTACAATACCATAGTCAAGAACAGAGTGGAAAAAATACAGATTCAAGGTAATAACTGTAAAGTATGACAAAAAGCAAATGGATTGAAGCCAGTGATTACAAGTCTCTTAGAAAAATGTCACGAGGGGCGGCACAGGTCTTCCTGGTTGCTGCCGCTGCAGAGAGCCCCTGGGCAGCACCCCACGAGCGAACCTGAGCCTCGGGACCACAGGTAAGACCAAATTTTCTGCTGCAAGAAAGCTGCCTGGTGAGCTTGGGACACACGGAAGCAGAATTTCTCTAGGACCGGGCACGTTCTGTGTTTACCAGAAGTCCCACACCCGCGGATCCCGGCCCGCAGCAGCTCTCTGCTCCCAGACCCGGTGAGAGAGAGACCCAACCGCCTGGTCAGGTGGGCACTCCTGAGGCTGCAGAGCGGAAGAGACCACCAACACTGCTCACCCGTGCCCACATCCCTGGCCCAAGAGGAAACTGTATAAGGCCTCTGGGCTCCTGTGGGGGAGGGCCCAGGAGCGGCAGGACCCCTGCCAGAGACACCGCCGGACCCTGAAGGAAACAGACCGGATAAACAGTTCTCTGCACCCAAATCCCGTGGGAGGGAGAGCTAAACCTTCAGAGAGGCAGACAAGCCTGGGAAACCAGAAGAGACTGCTCCCTGCACACACATCTCGGACGCCAGAGGAAAAAGCCAAAGACCATCTGGAACCCTGGTGCACTGAAGCTCCCGGAAGGGGCGGCACAGGTCTTCCTGGTTGCTGCCGCTGCAGAGAGCCCCTGGGCAGCACCCCATGAGCAAACCTGAGCCTCGGGACCACAGGTAAGACCAAATTTTCTGCTGCAAGAAAGCTGCCTGGTGAACTCAAGACACAGGCCCACAGGAACAGCTGAAGACCTGTACAGAGGAAAAACTACACGCCCGAAAGCAGAACACTCTGTCCCCATAACTGACTGAAAGAGAGGAAAACAGGTCTATAGCACTCCTGACACACAGGCTTATAGGACAGTCTAGCCACTGTCAGAAATAGCAGAACAAAGTAACACTAGAGATAATCTGATGGCGAGAGGCAAGCGCAGGAACCCAAGCAACAGAAACCAAGACTACATGCCATCATCGGAGCCCAATTCTCCCACCAAAACAAACGTGGAATATCCAAACACACCAGAAAAGCAAGATCTACTTTCAAAATCATATTTGATCATGATGCTGGAGGACTTCAAGAAAGACATGAACACACTTAGGGAAGCACAGAAAAACATTAATAAACAAGTAAAAGCCTACAGAGAGGAATCGCAAAAATCCCTGAAAGAATTCCAGGAAAACACAATCAAACAGTTGAAGGAATTAAAAATGGAAATAGAAGCAATCAAGAAAGAACACATGGAAACAACCCTGGATATAGAAAACCAAAAGAAGAGACAAGGAGCTGTAGATACAAGCTTCACCAACAGAATACAAGAGATGGAAGAGAGAATCTCAGGAGCAGAAGATTCCATAGAAATCATTGACTCAACTGTCAAAGATAATGTAAAGTGGAAAAAGCTACTGGTCCAAAACATACAGGAAATCCAGGACTCAATGAGAAGATCAAACCTAAGGATAATAGGTATAGAAGAGAGTGAAGACTCCCAGCTCAAAGGACCAGTAAATATCTTCAACAAAATCATAGAAGAAAACTTCCCTAACCTAAAAAAAGAGATACCCATAGACATACAAGAAGCCTACAGAACTCCAAATAGATTGGACCAGAAAAGAAACACCTCCCGTCACATAATTGTCAAAACACCAAACGCACAAAATAAAGAAAGAATATTAAAAGCAGTAAGGGAAAAAGGTCAAGTAACATATAAAGGGAGACCTATCAGAATCACACCAGACTTCTCGCCAGAAACTATGAAGGCCAGAAGATCCTGGACTGATGTTATACAGACCCTAAGAGAACACAAGTGCCAGCCCAGGTTACTGTATCCAGCAAAACTCTCAATTAACATTGATGGAGAAACCAAGATATTCCATGACAAAACCAAATTTACACAATATCTTTCTACAAATCCAGCACTACAAAGGATAATAAATGGTAAAGCCCAACATAAGGAGGCAAGCTATACCCTAGAAGAAGCAAGAAACTAATCGTCTTGGCAACAAAACAAAGAGAATGAAAGCACACAAACATAACCTCACATCCAAATATGAATATAACAGGAAGCAATAATCACTATTCCTTAATTTCTCTCAATATCAATGGCCTCAACTCCCCAATAAAAAAACATAGATTAACAAACTGGATACGCAACGAGGACCCTGCATTCTGCTGCCTACAGGAAACACACCTCAGAGACAAAGACAGACACTACCTCAGAGTGAAAGGCTGGAAAACAACTTTCCAAGCAAATGGTCAGAAGAAGCAAGCTGGAGTAGCCATTCTAATATCAAATAAAATCAATTTCCAACTAAAAGTCATCAAAAAAGATAAGGAAGGACACTTCATATTCATCAAAGGAAAAATCAACCAAGATGAACTCTCAATCCTAAATATCTATGCCCCAAATACAAGGGCACCTACATACGTAAAAGAAACCTTACTAAAGCTCAAAACACACATTGCACCTCACACAATAATAGTGGGAGATTTCAACACCCCACTCTCATCAATGGACAGATCATGGAAACAGAAATTAAACAGTGATGTAGACAGACTAAGAGAAGTCATGAGCCAAATGGACTTAACGGATATTTATAGAACATTCTATCCTAAAGCAAAAGGATATACCTTCTTCTCAGCTCCTCATGGTACTTTCTCCAAAATTGACCATATAATTGGTCAAAAAACGGGCCTCAACAGGTACAGAAAGATAGAAATAATCCCATGCGTGCTATCGGACCACCACGGCCTAAAACTGGTCTTCAATAACAATAAGGGAAGAATGCCCACATATACGTGGAAATTGAACAATGCTCTACTCAATGATAACCTGGTCAAGGAAGAAATAAAGAAAGAAATTAAAAACTTTTTAGAATTTAATGAAAATGAAGATACAACATACTCAAACTTATGGGACACAATGAAAGCTGTGCTAAGAGGAAAACTCATAGCGCTGAGTGCCTGCAGAAAGAAACAGGAAAGAGCATATGTCAGCAGCTTGACAGCACACCTAAAAGCTCTAGAACAAAGAGAAGCAAATACACCCAGGAGGAGTAGAAGGCAGGAAATAATCAAACTCAGAGCTGAAATCAACCAAGTAGAAACAAAAAGGACCATAGAAAGAATCAACAGAACCAAAAGTTGGTTCTTTGAGAAAATCAACAAGATAGATAAACCCTTAGCCAGACTAACGAGAGGACACAGAGAGTGTGTCCAAATTAACAAAATCAGAAATGAAAAGGGAGACATAACTACAGATTCGGAGGAAATTCAAAAAATCATCAGATCTTACTATAAAAACCTATATTCAACAAAATTTGAAAATCTTCAGGAAATGGACAATTTCCTAGACAGATACCAGGTATCGAAGTTAAATCAGGAACAGATAAACCAGTTAAACAACCCCATAACTCCTAAGGAAATAGAAGCAGTCATTAAAGGTCTCCCAACCAAAAAGAGCCCAGGTCCAGACGGGTTTAGTGCAGAATTCTATCAGACCTTCATAGAAGACCTCATACCAATATTATCCAAACTATTCCACAAAATTGAAACAGATGGATCACTACCGAATTCCTTCTATGAAGCCACAATTACTCTTATACCTAAACCACACAAAGACCCAACAAAGAAAGAGAACTTCAGACCAATTTCCCTTATGAATATCGACGCAAAAATACTCAACAAATAAAATTCTGGCAAACCGAATTCAAGAGCACATCAAAACAATCATCTACCATGATCAAGTAGGCTTCATCCCAGGCATGCAGGGATGGTTTAATATACGGAAAACCATCAACGTGATCCATTATATAAACAAAATGAAAGAACAGAACCACATGATCATTTCATTAGATGCTGAGAAAGCATTTGACAAAATTCAACACCCCTTCATGATAAAAGTCCTGGAAAGAATAGGAATTCAAGGCCCATACCTAAACATAGTAAAAGCCATATACAGCAAACCAGTTGCTAACATTAAACTAAATGGAGAGAAACTTGAAGCAATCCCACTAAAATCAGGGACTAGACAAGGCTGCCCACTCTCTCCCTACTTATTCAATATAGTTCTTGAAGTTCTAGCCAGAGCAATCAGACAACAAAAGGAGATCAAAGGGATACAGATCGGAAAAGAAGAGGTCAAAATATCACTATTTGCAGATGACATGATAGTATATTTAAGTGATCCCAAAAGTTCCACCAGAGAACTACTAAAGCTGATAAACAACTTCAGCAAAGTGGCTGGGTATAAAATTAACTCAAATAAATCAGTTGCCTTCCTCTATACAAAAGAGAAACAAGCCGAGAAAGAAATTAGGGAAACGACACCCTTCATAATAGACCCAAATAATATAAAGTACCTCGGTGTGACTTTAACCAAGCAAGTAAAAGATCTGTACAATAAGAACTTCAAGACACTGAGGAAAGAAATTGAAGAAGACCTCAGAAGATGGAAAGATCTCCCATGCTCATGGATTGGCAGGATTAACATAGTAAAAATGGCCATTTTACCAAAAGCAATCTACAGATTCAATGCAATCCCCATCAAAATACCAATCCAATTCTTCAAAGAGTTAGACAGAACAATTTGCAAATTCATCTGGAATAACAAAAAACCCAGGATAGCTAAAGCTATCCTCAACAATAAAAGGACTTCAGGGGGAATCACTATCCCTGAACTCAAGCAGTATTACAGAGCAATAGTGATAAAAACTGCATGGTATTGGTACAGAGACAGACAGATAGACCAATGGAATAGAATTGAAGACCCAGAAATGAACCCACACACCTATGGTCACTTGATTTTTGACAAAGGAGCCAAAACCATCCAATGGAAAAAAGATAGCATTTTCAGCAAATGGTGCTGGTTCAACTGGAGGTCAACATGTAGAAGAATGCAGATCGATCCATGCTTATCACCCTGTACAAAGCTTAAGTCCAAGTGGATCAAGGACCTCCACATCAAACCAGACACACTCAAACTAATAGAAGAAAAACTCGGGAAGCATCTGGAACACATGGGCACTGGAAAAAATTTCCTGAACAAAACACCAATGGCTTATGCTCTAAGATCAAGAATCGACAAATGGGATCTCATAAAACTGCAAAGCTTCTGTAAGGCAAAGGACACTGTGGTTAGGACAAAACGGCAACCAACAGATTGGGAAAAGATCTTTACCAATCCTACAACAGATAGAGGCCTTATATCCAAAATATACAAAGAACTCAAGAAGTTAGACCGCAGGGAAACAAATAACCCTATTAAAAAATGGGGTTCAGAGCTAAACAAAGAATTCACAGCTGAGGAATGCCGAATGGCTGAGAAACACCTAAAGAAATGTTCAACATCTTTAGTCATAAGGGAAATGCAAATCAAAACAACCCTGAGATTTCACCTCACACCAGTGCGATTGGCTAAGATCAAAAACTCAGGTGACAGCAGATGCTGGCGAGGATGTGGAGAAAGAGGAACACTCCTCCATTGTTGGTGGGATTGCAGACTGGTAAAACCATTCTGGAAATCAGTCTGGAGGTTCCTCAGAAAATTGGACATTGAACTGCCTGAGGATCCAGCTATACCTCTCTTGGGCATATACCCAAAAGATGCCTCAACATATAAAAGAGACACGTGCTCCACTATGTTCATCGCAGCCTTATTTATAATAGCCAGAAAATGGAAAGAACCCAGATGCCCTTCAACAGAGGAATGGATACAGAAAATGTGGTACATCTACACAATGGAATATTACTCAGCTATCAAAAACAACGAGTTTATGAAATTCGTAGGCAAATGGTTGGAACTGGAAAATATCATCCTGAGTGAGCTAACCCAATCACAGAAAGACATACATGGTATGCACTCATTGATAAGTGGCTATTAGCCCAAATGCTTGAATTACCCTAGATCCCTAGAACAAACGAAACTCAAGACGGATGATCAAAATGTGAATGCTTCACTCCTTCTTTAAATGAGGAAAAAGAATACCCTTGGCAGGGAAGGGAGAGGCAAAGATTAAAACAGAGACTGAAGGAACACCCATTCAGAGCCTGCCCCACATGTGGCCCATACATATACAGCCACCCAATTAGACAAGATGGATGAAGCAAAGAAGTGCAGACCGACAGGAGCCGGATGTAGATCGCTCCTGAGAGACACAGCCAGAATACAGCAAATATAGAGGCGAATGCCAGCAGCAAACCACTGAACTGAGAATAGGTTCCCTATTGAAGGAATCAGAGAAAGAAGTGGAAGAGCTTGAAGGGGCTCGAGACCCCAAAAGTACAACAATGCCAAGCAACCAGAGCTTCCAGGGACTAAGCCACTACCTAAAGACTATACATGGACTGACCCTGGACTCTGACCCCATAGGTAGCAATGAATATCCTAGTAAGAGCACCAGTGGAAGGGGAAGCCCTGGGTCCTGCTAAGACTGAACCCCCAGTGAACTAGTCTATGGGGGGAGGGCGGCAATGGGGGGAGGGTTGGGAGGGGAACACCCATAAGGAAGGGGAGGGGGGAGGGGGATGTTTGCCCGGAAACCGGGAAAGGGAATAACACTCGAAATGTATATAAGAAATACTCAAGTTAATAAAAAAAAAAAAAAAGAAAAATGTCACAAAGGCAAAGGGGAATGTTGGTAAATTATGTACCTTATCAAGTCTTAAGAATATAATATTGATAGGCATTAATATTGATGAAACAGTATATAGTCAGTGTACTGTTTATATTAATATTGTAGAGACTGCATGATGAGTACTTTTAATATTACCTATTTGTATGAGATACACATATGCACACTACAAAAATGAGGCAATATTCCCCCTACTCTGGCTTGCCCACTACAGCTAGATGGCAAGAACCTATGACTGAAGATGCTTTAGCTGCACAAAACAGAGAAGTCAACTGGAACTGATCTGGAGACTTCTTCCCCTCTGCTGGCTAGCTTTCATAATTCCAGAAGGTGTTATTCAGGCTGCTTGGGGGAGAAATAGCATCAGTAGTCTCACCCAACTATTCCTCACCTCACATACTACACAACTGCACTGCCAAACATGACACACACACACACACACACACACACACACACACACACACACACAGAGATAGAGTGTAGTAATGGCATGGCTGTTATAGAACTAACCAACACCCTTCTGTTTGGATCTGAGGCCTGGTCCACAAGAGGAAATGCATAGTATCATAAACCCAATCAGATGCCCATAACTAGAGATATCATAGACAAGGGAAAGATGCTACCGTTGTTCTGTTGGTAGATATGTTACGTTCATCTAATAGACTTCTAAATATTTATGTTGGGACTGCTCTCAGACCTGGTTAGAGAAGTCTTGTTTTCCAGTGGGCAGCAGTCACCACAGAGATTCATAACTGGTCAAAGCACAGAGAATACTTGACTGTGAGTGCTCAGCTGTAAGTGGGACATCTGTGTCACCTCCTCTAAGTCTCAGGGAACACTGCAGGGGAGGGGACAGAAAGCATGAGAAGCTGGAGGACAAGAGGAACACTGCCATAGGATGGGCACGACCCTCACGAACACAGGGAATCTGTAGTTACCTGCACGAGACCTGTGCGAGATGGAGCCTGTCACCATTCCCTCACAAATGGAGTTGGACCTCATGAGGCCCTACCTCTTCCTGGGAGCTGTTGGAAGTTGATCGTTTGTAGGGGGGGAGATGTTTTCTTCAGAGGGTGCTCATACAAAACGTCCTGATTAAACGAAGTAAATCACCAGAAGCGGCGGGGCAATGAGTGGGATGTAAAGTGAACAAGACACAAAAACAAAAACCTCAGTAAGACAGCAAAACAAAACAAAAATGACATCAAAGTAGAAAGGGGATTTGATGGGGAAAAAGGATCAGTGTGAATAGGAGAAGGCTAGGATAAGCGGTGGAGAAGGCTAGGATTAGCAGTGAAGAAGGCTAGGATAAGCAGTGGAGAAGGCTAGGATAAGCAGTGGAGAAGGCTAGGATAAGCAGTGGAGAAGGCTAGGATAAGCGGTGGAGAAGGCTAGGTTAAGCGGTGGAGAAGGTTAGGATAAGTGATGGTCATGGGGATGAATATAGAATCTCGGTGTGGACATATATGAGATTATCAAGGAAATACACCAACTAATAAAAAAGTGCCAGGAAAGAAAGAAAGAAAGAAAGAAAGAAAGAAAGAAAGGAAGGAAGGAAGGAAGGAAGGAAGGAAGGAAGGAAGGAAGGAAGGAAGGAAGGAAGGAAGAGGAATTACTAATCCCAGAAAAGAGGAAAATTTAATATAAAGGAAATCTGATCTTAAAATGCTACCTGGATCAGCAGACATTTCTAGCATTCTATTAATGGCAACTCTCTAGCGGGAAAATCAGGAGGAGAGGTATGGACATATTTCTCTCTGCTGGAAACGGTCAGGTTCCTATATATTATATATTGTAATACGCAAGTTCAAGATTTCAAAATCGGTATTTCAACTAATTTCTAGAATGTTGATGTATGATTCCGATATATAGACATGAGAGGCAATTTAAATCTCTTACTTCCAAGTGGGACTTCTTGGGAAAAGGAACAATGGGCTGCTACTTTTTCACCAAAGCTTATTAAGATTCTAATATTTTAAGGCACAATAATGTTTTAAATTTAACTGGTCTTCTCTACAGGCAATCTCTAGTTAAGTCTGGGTCCCCCATTCAAGCACTGAAGTATAGTGCACAGGACTTCATTGCAAAGACTGTCTCCAAGGACTTTCTTAGCCTAGCTGTATATAAACGTTTGCACTTAACCACTTTGAACCATGCTTAGAAGAAAAGAGGGGTAGAGCCACATGGTGGAGATGGAGGCCCGACTTTTCTATCTCTGAGATTCCTAACTATTCAGGTAGCCTGACACTTACACGTTGCCTTCTGGAGACTTTTAAAAGTCTTCCAGGCAGGCGGAAGTCCTCTTGCACCCATCAGGAACTGAACTTGACATCTGTTTTCCAGCAACACCGAAGAGGGCATTAGTTACTGGTAGCACGGATGCCCAAATACTTCTCAGTTAGGAAACATTAAACGTTTTGAAACAGATTTCTCAGCGAACGGCACAGCGGCCTCTCTGGCAGCTCTCTTGGTAATCCTCAATGGGTATTTTTATCCCTCCCTCTGAAAACAACAGCCTAAAGGGAGGAGGAGAACACATGGCCTTCTCTTGGGGCCAAAACTCTGCCTGAGTATTGCCAAGCGATCCAGCAACAGCTGCACCCGTTGGGGGACAACACCAACTTGTGCCATCTGCCCAGTCCCTCCAAAGGTGAGGGGCCATGTGCCATGAGCCTCCCACGTGACAACAGGGACAGTTCTACGGGAAGTGACTGGGTGATCTACCCTTCCTTCTTTTTCTCTGCCCATAAAGGTGGGCACCTTTCAGAGGGTCCCAAATCCTGGGTCGAAACTGAAAGTATTTAAACAGAGGAATGTGGCAGAATCATCTTCCCAGCAGGTTCGCTTCCTGGATATACACAATTCAATGGGGGCCCGTGGGCAGCTAGTCTCTCCTCTCAGGTGAGCCTTTGGTTGATGGAAATTGTTTCAGGGAGAAGTCACACCCACTGGCTTATTGTGGGACCGTGAAAGGCAGCCTGGTTCCTGGCTGAGCTAAAGCTAGATGCCCTGGTGACCCTGAAGAGATAGTAGATGCTTTGCCTGACAAACAGGCACCAGGCCCCTGACACTAGCCATAGACATCCATAGACTTGTAGCCATCAGTCACAGAAGGACAATGCCCCAAGCCTCTCTACAAGTAGAGGATGTGACCTGTGGTCACGTAGGCTCAAGACAGTCTCCATACTAATGAGGTATCTAAAGGCCTGGAGGCTTAGCCAATAAGCTTTCCTTCCCAGACATCCCTCCCTGCAAAAGGTATTTAACCTCAGGCTCACCCTGAGAAGTGGGGTATGGTTTTATACATTCGCTTTCTGCCATGACAATAAACGCTTTAAAACCATGGACTTTCTCTTTTCATTGCGATCCACTGCAAGGAGTCATGGAGAAGGTCTTTGCCTATAGAGCTACTGTCTAATCTTCTGTAGAAGGCCTCTCTGCGCTCCCAGCCATGGCTGCCACCAAGCAAAGCTCAAACCAGCCTACCAAGTCAAGCCAAAAACTCTCCTCGCAAGACCAACCATAGTTTCCCTCTTTTTCAGCTTGGCCCCGGACTAGATCTAGACTACAGGTCCCCAACTCTGTTCTCAGCTCTTTCGCAGCTTCCAGCAGCTCCTAGATGCCCAAGAGCCCGAGAACCAGACACCTGGGCCTCGCTGCAGACCCAGGATCCCCCGAGCCAGCTCTGGCTGTCCCACACCTCAAATTGTGCTTCCCCATCCCCAGACCGGTGTCCCACGGCTTCCCTACAGTTTGACACCCACCCAACAACAGCATTGAGTGAGCTCGGTCAATTTCCCACATTCTGTCTCCTGAACTGCTGAGCCCTGTGGCGAAACGGACCCAGGACCCATAACCCTGTAGCTAGGGATCAGTCACATATCTGTGGCCCCTCTTTCCTACGCTAGCAGCATGGGTTACATAAAAAAATCACCTGGTATCCAACAGGCTCTGAGCCACAGCAGATGCTGGAAGACCTGTTAGGAAGGCACTTGCTCCTGTGCAACTCGAATTCCTCACACTATACTTTTGATTTTACTTCTGTGACAGGATCTTATATATCCCAGTCCCGCCTTGAATTCACATGGAGCCAAGGTGGATCCGAACTTCCGGTTCTGCTTGCACACGCCCACCCCAAGACATGCACCACCGGGACCAGTTTTCAGATTTTTTAAAATAGAACTTTCCAGATTCAATAAAGGGGGCTGGAGAGATGGCACCAGGTTAAGAGCACAGCCTGCTCTTTCAGAGGCCCCGAGTTCAAGTCCCACCAACCACATGGTGGCTCACAACCATCAGTAATGGGATCTGATTCCCTCCTCTGGTGTGTCTGGAGACATCTCGTAAATATACATAAAATAAATAAATAAAATCTTTTAAAAAAACAGAATCATTTTTAAAAACATAAAGGTTTTATCTCTGGATAGAGGAAAGTAGGCTGCGGACTGGAACTCCACTTAAGTGTCATGGAAAGACTGTGTAGACAACTTTATACTTCACAACCTGGTTGCCTTTCTGTTCAGGCTCCTTCATTTCTGGTCACCCAGGATAAAGCCATCCCCCCACCCTCTTTGTCCATCACCAATCCAGTCTTTTCCCCTTCGTGTTTATTCTCCTGAGCTCCAGACCAAATCAAAGGTCTGGTGGCTGTGAGGCCGAGAAGTAAGGAAAGGGATGGGGCAGCGAGGTGTGCGCCCGGCCTCCTGAAATCCCTGCAGCAGCCTGCTCAGCTAACAGATGTGCGACTTCATACCCATGAGGCTCCGCCCACTGAGCCATGCCCCAGCCTATGCTCCTGGAGTTACGCTGGCCTACACTGAAATGGTGTCCTTCAAGCCTACACGGCTAGAGACAGTGAATAGTGAAATCTTCGGATTTGTTATACGGCCGTAATTCTTTAAACCTGTTTACTCAACCGTAAAAGGGAGTAATTATGCATGAAGCATTTGTAGGAATCAAATAATATCATATATGATAAACACACATACACTACACCACACACATATACACTACACACACATATACCACATACACACATACCACACACACACCACACACTACCATACACACATCAAATAAACACCACACACACACACACACACTCACACACAGCATACACACACCACATATATACCACACACACACACCATACACAATATCACATAAACACCACACACACACCACACATCCATCACACACTTAAACCCACACAACACACACAGACATACCACACATACACCAAACAGACAACCATACACAACCACATATACATATACATAACACAAACACACACACTCTCACACACACACACACAGACACATCTCTGCTACACAACAAACATTCAATAAGTACCTCCCTTTCCTTCAAGGCCAAAGAAGTAATACTGTAACCAGTGTAAGAAGCCACAGCCATTGGAGTTCTGAATCTCCCCTCACACTTCCTCTCATGAGATACCTGTACCTCCCACTGTCTATCATCTCAGCTTCCGAAGGGTCTGGTCTGGTTTGTCCTGGAACCTGACCCTGGGCTACAGACTGAAACACTTGCCTTCTTCACCCAGCAACCAGCAAAGATGTTTCCTGCAGGTCTCATGTTTCCTCACTGCAACAAAATAATGACCAGTATGAAACGAGGTAACAAAACTCTGCATGACAGCCACCTCAGTCAGAGGGCCACTGTGTGAACCCTGCCGATCTGGATCCAGTCTCTAATTTGCTATAGCAATGCCCAAGGAATGTGTTCTAACAAGCTATAAAAACGATTCCAGGAAATACAGTCTTTGGGGATTGCTTTACAAATACAGATTTTATTATTCTGAGTATGGGGAAGCTAACGGATCAAATGACAGCAGCCAGTGAAAAGCAAAGATAGCTAGTTATCGATGGTTCCAAGATGAGGCCCCATGGGGACATGAGAACCAACTAGCATGCAGAGGAAGAAAAGGCTAAAATGTGGCAAAAGCCTTAACCGTGTGTTCTAGAACACCCAAGGTGAGCAGACTTAGGACTGGCTTCCAAAAGATCTGGGGTATAGGACTGTCTCTATTTACTGGCACCTGGTCCTGTGTGTGTGCCGGAGGGATAATGTCCAGAGTGTCAGAACCTTGTGGGAGTTCACAAAGGAGGTAGTTGGGGTGTAGGCTATAACTTGGCTAGTTTGTATATGAAAGGTTTGCACACAGGGTGGGAATTGATGTGGAATGGCTGAAGCTGCATCTCCAGATGCAGCAAGATCCTAGGTGTCAAAGCATCAGATATACAGCAAATGGAGAGGTCCGTTTAGGACATAATGTTCAACTGTATTATCTTTAGAGCTGTATAATGTTCATCATATAAGACAGACAGATTTCCAGCGTCCATTTATCTGTTGATCAATATCTAGCTTGGTGCCAGTTCCTTGCTATAGTAAATACAGTGTCAGGTAAACATGAACGTGACCGTATCTCTGTGGCAAGACAGGGCAATATCATGTGATGAGGAGAAGTTGCCAAGCAGGCAAAAGGATGCATGAGTGCTAAGAGGATATAGAGTTAATTGTTTTTCCAGTTTCAACTCTGTCGTGGTTTTCTGTTTTGTGTGGTAGATAAGCGTAGGAAATTATAACTGAGTCAGTGCAAGTACAAAGGGAAGCATGTCAGAATTCAACCTGTGTAGTTCATTGAGTTGTATACAGAGTGTAGGACTGGACAAGTGTTTGAGTGGCCGTGATTTTTTTTGTAAATTTAATATAATAAAGTGACTTTTATTAAGAATGATTCTCATATTAAAAATATCCTATTGTCTAAATAAAAGGCAAGAAAATGAAAAAGGCACGCAGCCCAGGGGGCTTTGTAACAGGACAGCATGGGGGAAAGGCTTCCCAGTGGGAACAGAAGGAGGTCCAGCTGCTCAGGGGGAAAGGCTAAGTTTACTGCATGTTCAAGCAGGAAGCAGGCGAGATGCTAAGAGATGGAAAGTAAACTTTATTTTTCTCCCAAGTAAGCATAGTCCATGGCCTTAGGGTCTATGGCAATCAATTTTCATTGTCAAGTATGAGGGGGCTTTAGAATCTCCTCAGAAGCACATCTAGGTGTGTCTGGCTGTGGGTGTTTTCAAAAAGGTTTAACTGAATTGGAGGAACCCACCTTAAATGTGAGCATCGCAGTTTCACCAGCGTGAATTTGGTCGTGGGGTGAATAAAAACCAAATGAGATTCTGAGGCGGGCACCAGCGTTCACCCCTTACCTGACTACAGATGCAGCCTTGCCTCACTTCTCCACTGCGTTGGATGTGCCCTCAAACTGGGAGCTCAAACGAACCCCTCCTTCCCTAAGCTGGTTTTGCAGGGCACTCCTGAGACTAGGCGAAAGCTCTGCTCTCTCTGAGGGGAGAAAGATGACTGGATCTAGAGATGCAGGGCAAGGAAGCTCATTCTGCTTGAGTGCACTGACCTTTATCCGCCATTTCATTGGCATTTCTGGAGCACAAGTCATGAGGCCTCCTCCCCAGCTGCTCCTATGAGCTAGGCCCATTCCTTTTTGGCTCAAATCCAAAGCGTCAGTCTTGAGCCTCCAGACTGGAGAGAAGCAAAATCAAACTCATAGATTCTGGGAATGTAGTTAGGAACAGCTGTAGGAGACAACAAACATAGCAGCTAGACCACACGGATCTCAGGAGAAAACGGATTCTCTGCCACTGGCTGAGAAAAACAATTGCATTTTTCACTATTATATTCCTCCAGTGAAGACTCAGATTTAGCACCACAGAATATAAAGAATGTTGGCCTGAGTCTACTTTTGCAGTTTGGCTGGGTAATCAGGGAAAAATATCTACATACACACACACACACACACACACACACACACACACACACACGCAAACACACATACACACACAAACACACACACTATACATCACATACAGCACACACACACACACTATACATCACATACAGCACACACACACTATACATCACACATACAACACACACACATACACACATGCAATACATCACATACATACAAACACACCCCACACACTCTATTATACACACCACACACACACACACATAGTACATCACATAATCACATACACACACACCACATACACACTATACATCTACACACATACCACACATACACACACACACACACACTTACACATCACACACACACACACACACACACACACACACACACACACACACACACAGGCAAATGCCTTTGAAACCAGGTTACCAGGATTTAAAGACTGGGCAACATTTGACTAAGAAAAATATTTATTTGCAAGAAATGGAAATACAAATGCATTACAATTTCATTTTTTCCCCAAACTAAGTACAAGTATACTACAAAGCTTTATTATTTTATTTTTATTTTATTTTTTGGTATTTAATTAGCTATGAAGAAGAAGAAGAAGAAGAAGAAGAAGAAGAAGAAGAAGAAGAAGAAGAAGAAGAAGAAGAAGAAGAAGAAGAAGAAGAAGAAGCAGCAGCAGCAGCAGCAGCAGCAGCCATAAGACAGTTCAGGTCACAGACTTGTGATGCACTTGGATTTAAACAACGCTGACTTTAGCTAGAGTCTTTCAAAAGAGAGCAAAGTCGGTTGCCAGTCTGGGCAAGGAAAGCTCAGTGAAGCCTGCAGCACCTCCCGGGCTCTCTCTGCTCTGCGCTGTGTAGGGAGGGTCACCCACAGGGTGCATGAGTGTTGGTGTTTCCCACAGACTCATCATGGGCTTCATCTGTTGTATGTGCACAAAAGGCCTGTTCCTACCCTGCTGCTGAGAAAAAGACAGAAGCAGAGAAACGGAATCTGAACCTGGGTTCCCTTCACTCAGACACAAGGTCTGTGAACCACGCTCTCAGAAGACAGGATGAGACAGACAGGCAGGGCACATTTCATAGAGGCGAAGAGCTGAGCACAGTCAGTCAGGTCACTGCAGTGGGTAGATCTGTTTCTGCCCAGAGAGCCAGACGGTCTGTGTGTCCTCAGAAAGGACTCCAGAAACTACAGTACCTTCCATGGCATTTCCTTCTCCTGGCAATGAGTCACCCCTGCTTTCCATTTCAATCAGGTTCACAGGCCCAAAACTAACACAGCACAATCCTCAACCCCTTAGAAAAATACCCAGGAAAGCTTTCCTTCCCTTTAGGAACCAACAGAAAGCATGGCGGCTCCGAGTTTTAGGCTGTAACATACAGCACTCATTGTTTTTCTCCTCGTGCACAATGCTGGCCTCTTGGCCCAGAGACACAGAATGTTAATTTTCAAATGGGCTAGTAGTGCCTTTGCATCAAGAAAATGCCCTGTGGTAAGGATTTAGAATACCTTTAATCCTGCCTGGCCACATTTTTATGTGATTGAACTTCTATCTACGAAATGGGATTTTCCTAATGGATATAACCCCATTTCTTTTCCCCTGATGGGCGAATCTAATAGTGGCTCACTTTGAGGGAAACCACCTTTGTGTCTACGGAGAAAGCCCCCACCCCCAACTTCAACCTAATCCTAGACAGTAATATATGACACCTTCCAGGGACAGAGATTCCTGTCACCCTGGATCAGCTACAAGGCACATCGGAGACATAAGTACCAGGGGTTGCGGGGAGAGAAAGGGGAGAGACCTAGCATAGTACTTGGACCCTCTGAATGGCTACTAAAACTGGTTTTCCAAGTCCCTCTTATTCTCTTTCCTCAGGACACCTGTTCTTACTCAGTAAAACTGCAAAAACCTAAGGAGTGAATGAATGAATGAATGAATGAATGAATGAACGAACCAACCAGAATCTGTGTCTGGCTCCCTCCAGCCTCCACCTTACTGCTCTCTCCACTCTCTCCTGTGACTGCCTTTGTGGGGTAGAAGCAGAACTTATCCTGTGGGCCCTGCTAACTGCCTCTGCTGAAGTGTTCTAATGAAGTGGTTCTCGCTAAGACCCCCACTGCTAATGGCTCCACAGGTCCTGCCAGGCCGCAAGTGGGAGTGCCAAGCTCTCATCCAGGTTTCTCAAACACTAGGCTCAGCGGAAACAAATTAGCAACTAAAAGCCTTTTCTCCCATTTCCGCCTCCATGTTGGCAAGGACCAGGCAGATGTCCACTCCTCAGGTGGGGACAAGATGTCTCCATTTCTCCGTGGGGGCTCACGTATACACCTCACAAGGCACAGGAGCTGACTCAGAGGCCCTCAGAATTCTGTTTTGCTTCTTCTGGGCCTGAGCACATGGGACATGAGAGGACATGAAGTGCTGCAAGGAATTTTAACAAGACCTGTGGTTACAAAAGATGGGCACGGAGGGAATCTGTATGGCATGAAGAGGAAGCCGTCGATATCCCTGCTGTGTGTGGACAATGCTCGTAGGGACTTGGGGGGGGGCTGGTGCTTAGGGGGTATCTATTAACCTGGTGAGTGTAGTTTGTAAGTAATGCGGCCCCAAATCTGTATTCCCAAGGCACAGAATCATTTCTATGAGACGAATGGTTATCTAATTTTGCCTGCACTGATGTTAGATCCCACCCCCACTTTCTGCCAGGAAAGAGCAACTGAGTTCAGCTGTCAGATTTTTATAGAGCACTCTCTTTGCATGAGACACACTGCAGTCCTGACACTTCAGGGGCTCTTCCTCCATGCTGGTTGTGACTCCCCCGTTTACAAGGTCCTCTTCCCAATGTGAAGCTGGGAGCTGTGAAAAGATCCAGGAGGGGCGACTGGGGGAAAAAAAAGCCTTGTTCTCTAAATCTTTGGGAGACATCTCCATCACTGAAGTGATTTTAAATGGTAGGACCTGTTTATAAGGTAGAAAACACAACCAGCCGGATTTGTTCTGGCTTTCTCTAGGTCGAGCAGCCTTCTTCAAAAATTCTCAAAGCTTCAGTCCAAGCTGTTGGGTGTACCACTGTTTACAACCTTCAGACAGAACCGTAAGGTGTTGACTGGTCTGCAGGACAGCTCAGTTGGTGGGGAAGAGCAATATCCTAGCCTTAAACTTGGAACAGAAAGTGAGCACACACACATCCACTAACTACTCGTAATCGTCTTGTCTCATGCAACTCTGCTGGGTCCCTGGACTCCACTGAGCATCCCAGAGAGATCACTGGCTTGGTTCCCTTCACTTGCCGAGCCAGGAGTAAAAGGGCAGGGGTTCTTCTCTTAGAGTGGCAGTGTTGGTTGCTGAGCGCTCCTTTAAAGGGTTGTTTGAGTTCTCTGGCTTGTGTCCCACTTCTCTTGTTACAGATTCTATTCTGGAAGGTTAATTTCCCAGAGACAAAGAGCCCTGCTGTCTGGAGACAGTGACACCCAAAGGAGTAGGTAGAGAAGAAAATAAAGTCCTCAGAGAACTAAGGATGTGGCTAGACATCTCCTCCTCCCCCTCTTCCTCCTCCTCCCCCTCCCCCTCTTCCTCCTCCTCCATAGATGGTGTCTCAACCCAGCTCTCCAGGCACATCACAAACCCAAGGTTCAGCTCAGCAAATGCACGTATCAGTCTAAAACCCCATTTCCGCTCTTTACGGCAAACTCTTCCTCTCGGCAAACCCTTCCTTTCGTCATACAAACACTCCCTAACCCTAAGATTTTCCCTGCTTAGGCTCTCCCCGGCATTTTGTAAGTTTATGACGTATAACTGGCCTCATGAATGGGCCAGGCCCAGCAAGATCACGGGGAGAGAGAAGACAAAAAGGCAAAAGAGGAGGAGTAGGTCACTGGCCACCCTCTTAGTATAACCCATGCTTCTGAGCCTTCCATGTAAGGGAAGGTGACAGCCTCTTAGGCAGGAGGGCTGCTGGGATCACAGTGGCCTTGAGGCAGGTTTCACAGATTACAAAGTGAGCTTGGCCATCTGCCAGCTGGGAACCCACCATGGGAAGGAGGAAGGGAGGGAGGGAGGGAGGGAGGGAGGGAGGGAGGGAGGGAGGGAGGGAGGGAGGGAGGGAGGGAGCATTCCCTGTGATGCCATGAGCTGCTCATAGGGCATGATGGCAAACACTAATGACATATGTGACATAGAATGCAGGGCCATAATCATCCCCTTCATACAGGCTCTAATATTTCAAAGATGATGATGATGATGATGATGTGAGAGAGAGAGAGAGAGAGAGAGAGAGAGAGAGAGAGAGAGAGAGGCCAAAACTACAGACCTTTTAGCTGCTGCTAAAAATAAAATACAAAGTGTAAGCACATTTCTTACATAAAATCTTTTACAAGCTAGGGTGGAGGTGGGGGGAACACTTTAAAAGAATCTTCTGCCTCATACAATAAAAGAGTAATTTCCATTTCTTATTTGTATAAAAGAGGAAAGGAGTTGTCTTTTTAACTACAATTTCTACTTTTTAATCATAAAAAGAAAATGAGTTTGGGGTTTGGTTATGTCTCTTTGGGTGAGCTGCAAAGTTTCCAAACCTGACTGTAAAAGGTACCACTGTGGATGTACGAAAGGTACCAACTCCAGCCCCGATTAGTTAAGGCGGGTGCATGGAGGGCAGAGGGAAGGAGGAAGGTGAGGGAGCGGGGCAAGTGGGTGTGCAGGACAAGCTAGCAAGGTTGTCAGCAGTGCTTATTGTCCAGGACAGGGCTTCCCTTCTGTGTCACAGGACACAGAGAGAAAGCCATAGAGCCCAGAGCCCAAGCAAGAAGACAGTATTCCACCGTTCTCATGTATTTATCCAACAGGGGACACGTGCCTAAGGGGATTCCCCAATAGCAATTAATTTATAGGTCCCCAATTCTAAAAAAGAAAAGGAGGAAACAAGGCATCAGTTACAAAGGCTGGGGTCCCAGGTCCTGGGGGCTCTCCTGTTCCAAAGGCCAATAGAAGTCTTTGCTGGTTGGAAGGGGAACTCTTTTTCCTACGGTCAGCTGGGAGCTGTTCGGCAAGCTAATAAATACTATTTACAAATGGGGAGGGGAGGCCAGGGAGACAGAGCCACTGTCCTGTGGGGATGCAGGCTGTGCATGGGTGGGTGTGGGATATCCTACAAGCAACACGGTGGGCAGGGTAGCCTAGAGGAGAAGAGCCTGACGCCTTCAGGAATTGCACTTGCGGCCTGAAAATGTGGTGGGAGTCCCGTCTGCCTGTGCAGGCATTCAATAAGGACTCCGGGGTGCAGGGTGGAGAGGAGACTGAAATGACAGTGTAGGCAAGGGTCACACTGGAGTCCTAGGGAGCAAGGGAGCTCAGGAGTCAGTGCCTTGTCTCTCCCTGGCGTGTTTGTGGCTAGTGTCTGGGGTCTCAACTGAGCATGCGTCACGTCTCCTTCAGGAGTTGCTCCTCACAGGGAAGAATCAGGCACTGTCTTCTTGGCACCATTGGTGGAAACAAGCCTGCTCATCCCACCCCTACCTCACCCCTACAATAATTTCCAATGGCAGTAAGAGAAAGGGATGGAGAGGTACTAGCTCCCTTTTGTGGAGAGCCACGGGGACATACAAGCAGAAACCCCTGGTCTGGCCTCTCCTCTCAAGCCATAACACTAAGTCCACATTCTCCTCGAGATCCAGTGGTGAAGGGGGCACTTAAGAGCAGGGCAGGCTGGGGATGCACAAATGGAGCTAGGAGAAGAGGAGGGTGGAGATCTCCTCAGAAGGTGGCGTTCACTCTCCTCTCCAGTTCTACAACCTTGAGTGTTTCGTTCCCCTCTAGTTTGCTGCTGACCCTGTGAAGGCATCAAACGGAGAGAATATTAGTTACCACCTTTTGTTCAAATTCTCAGACACCAAAGCATGACTCAATTGTAGCCCTGAGGGCTGACCCTGGCAGAGTCCTTTAAACACCTAGTGGTGATTCTTTGCTCCCTGGATCTCCCACTAGTCACCTGCTCACTCCTGTATCTGGTCACAGAGGAGACCTGTGGTAGTTTGATGCTGACTTGTTTTAAATGGCTTTCGATGGCTGTTAGCTGTATATCAATGACTCCAGCATTTTAAGTTACAGGGGGGAGAAAGAAGGGAAAGGGCTGACATCTGCTCTAGAATTAAGAATCCAGACAATGACTTTTTAATGAATAACACAGAATATATACCATGAAATAACCACAAGGTCCAATTGTGTATCAGCTCATTAAATCTCCCAGCGCTATGATGGAGGTCAGAGAAGCGTGATTACTTAGGAGACACAGCAGTAAATGGGGATCAGGATGGGCTTCCACCCCGGAGCTGGGAGAGCAGAGTGTGCTGGGAGCCATGGCATCCAGATCCTCTCCCAGGGCTTCCAGACTGCCTCCAGGTTCTCTCCACAATGGGAATAAAATTAAGGCTATTCACCATAGGCTACTTACAGGATTTGTTTTGCTAGCACACTCAGGCATGGTTAGTGCCAGTGTTAAGTATGTGCATGTCACGTAGACATATAAAAGTACGTGTGATTGTGATCTCTGCTGCACAGAGTTGAGAGAGAAGTGAAATGAAGTCTTCGCTACTTATCCTGGAGCAGCCTCACTTCTGAGCCACCTCGGAGCACAGATTAGCTAACTCACCAGCTTCACCACACATTAGAGCTTCCTAGGCTATCAGCGCCCCCCAAGTGTCCCCTACAACAACAGTACCTTAAGATCGCACCAGCCATTATGTCTTAGAAAGGATCCCCTCATCCCCCACTGCTATCTGAGAGGAAAAACTTGTGCAGAATTGGAGACAGATAGTCTTTTCAACGTGAAGGAAAAAAAGTAGTGTGTTTCACCAGGACTGTCCCTCGATATAAGCGTATAAATGTATACAGGCTGAGCACCCCTAATCTCCAGGTTTAAACTCCGAGCTGTTCTAAGAACTAAAACTTTTTTACCTAGCAGATAAATTACATGTTTAGACTTGGGTCTCATTATGTACATGCAAATATTCTAGTACCTGGAAACCATTCCAAACACCTCTGGTCTGAAGCATGTCCAAGGGCCATTTCATCTGCAGTTACAGCTAATTCTTGTGCACTAACATATGAAATCATCAATTGTATTGATACCCAGCATAACATTATTTTACTCTCTAGTTAGAAGGAAATTATAGGATTGGATTGAAGGTACATTTGCAGAACAAGTGCTCTAGGTCACCGGGTAACTGTGACGTGAACTCACTATGAAGCTGAGGCTGGCCTTGAATTGTTGCTTTTCTGGCCTCTTCTTGCCAAGTGCTAGGACTGAAGGTATGTGCTACCACATGTGGCCACTCTGGGGCTGTGAGAGAAAAACGGTGATACTGAGGGGACATCTACTCCTGTTCTCTGAGGCCATTACTGCCAGCTCTGGGCTGATGACATGGAGACTAGACTAGCTCTTCCTAGACCTTCTTCTTGCTAACAGTCACGCACAGACTCTTCCCAGTGCCAGTGCTTAAGGTGAGTCCCGAGAGGGCCTCCAGGAGAGTGTCCACTCGCTCTCCTGCCAGGGCCGACTCACACTCCATCATCAACCACTAGGTCTGTACCTACGGGACTCACAGGTGCTGCTGAAGCTCCAACAGCACTGACTTCTCCAAGCTGGTCTCCTTGGAGATAATGAAATGGGGAAGATCCACCTCGGGCAGGGCCTCCAACCCGGACGACGCCCTGAGCAGAGAGGAGCCTCTGTCCCAGCCCCCGAGCTCTCCAGCCGAGGCTGGGCTGGACGACTCTTCCAGGGAAGAGTGTTCCTCATAGATTAGCAGGTTCCTGGATCTCACTGAAGGAAGAACAGAGCAACGGATGTTAGCAAAATACCACGAGGCCCACACACGTCCTTTACTCAGTGGGCACACTCTCGTCTCCTGGGATGGAGTGACAGCTGGGTTTGGCTTTCTGCAATGGCTTCAGGTTTCAGAGCTCATGCGTTAAAATGATACCAATTCTACAGGCCGGAAGGACACAAAAGTAGATAAATGCAAAGCCAACTCCCACCGTCGCTGTCTTTAGGTAAAACTTCTCTCACCCCTACCCATAACTCTTCCCGGGAAAACAACTCAAGGAAAGTGGGCACAAATATTTGAGGCTGTTAAAACCCAGCCAAATGAGGAGGCATCCCCAGATAGCAGGTCTTAGGATCTGCCGAGACAGCATAAGGCCAATCCAACAAGTCAGATGGAGATGACCACTGTTGCATTGTGGGAGAGTCACATAGACAACCCTGTAGCCATTTTCTTGGATATAGAAACTGCTCCCCTTAACTTACAAAATTGAAAGCTTTTTCTCTAGGGACAGAAAGTCCCCAAGAAGCCACTGAAATTATCTGAAAGGAATGTCATTTTGTCACCTGTCTGGCTTGGATATACCTAACTGCAGAAATCCACAGGCATTTTGAGAATGGCGAAACTGTCCCTTTCTCAAATCCCGTGCCTCCTAACTTAGTGTGTGTTGTTACTAACATAGCTGTGCCACTCAGTTATATGCCCTCCTTGTGACCTCTGTTTGCCAAATACTCAAAGATCATCATTGATCAAGGTGAGATCAGTACGTGCTGTCAAGTCAACACCTGAGCATCCCAAGTCTTGAGCGTAAGACGGACAACTTCTTGAATGTTGTTGCAAACTCTTACTGCAACAGCATTTAATTCCACTCAGACACACTGAGATATCAGGGCAAGCTAAATGTCCTCCTCACTTTCTGGTCTTGCACGATCCACATCAGCCCACCCCCGCCCCAAATCAGAATTCAAAAGTGGGTGTCAGAGCTTATCAGAGAGCAAGTACAGTAGGTACATCTAACAACTCTCGGTGGTGCTCCTGAGAATTCCGGCTGCTACAGAGGGAGTCCTGTGGTCACTCCCAGAACACCCCACCTGAAACAGAGACGCTCCACTTTTACAGTCGGATAAGACTCCTTGCAGAGAGCTTGGAACAAAACAAGGTGGTGACTTACCCACGGAGGCTGTGTATGGCTCCGACAGGGGGTGCTGGCTGGGCAGAGCCATCTTGGTGGCAGAAGGATACAGCCCGTAGCCTTGAAAGAGGCTGCCAAATGCAACCGCAAAGCAAAGCACAACGACCTGGAGGTGAGGAGAGAAGATGGGGAGCTATAGACCCCAGGCTGTGGGGAGCAGACTTTTGAGAACAAGCCACCTGGGAACACGGGACAAGAAAGAACACCGGTCCATCATGCTCTCTCAGTCATGTCCTTGAAATGACACGCCGAAGAGGAAGCCTTTGAACAGGATGCGTGGTCTCTCTGGTTTCATTCATTTTTATCGTTTTCAAGGCAGGGGAGGCTGGAGTTAGGAAGTCCCTTTGGGAAACTCACCATGAGGCAGGTGCCAGTCTGTGTACCAGCTAACTTGCAGGTTCGAGAGACCTTCCCCATCACCAAAGTCTGAAGCTTCTGAAGTTGCTGAAGGAGAGTCCTGCCGGGGTGACACATGAAAGCCAGGAGGGGAGAAGTGAGATCGAGATGCTTTGAATGAGTCTCCTGCAGAAATCATGGCAGCCTCACACCTGTGGCTGAGCAGAGTCTGGAAGTGCTGTTTCCTTAGAGGAAAGGACTACGCCTGCTGGTGCCATCAAGGCAGAACCCCCTGGAGCTTCAGACTCGGCCTTGACAATAGCTCTGCAGCCTGTCCCCCATCTTTAGCTGTTCTGGGCAAGAGAGGAGCCCCCAAATACACCCTGACAGGCAGAAACGTGTCTGTCAGCAAACATTCAAGTTTCTGTGTCCCCTCTCTCCAAGTTCTTAAGTTCACACCGAAGCTGGAATATATCAGCAGTAGGCAGGGGTTGTGGGGTGAGTAGCCTTGGGAATGGAATTTTAATAACGGACGAGTGCCCATATGAGGGGCTAAAAGTACAGTTCTTCACTTCCACTACATGAGAACACAGCTAGGAGCTACCTTCTTTCTATGCACCAAAAGGCAGCCTCTACCAGACACCGAATCTGCCAGCACCTTCATCATCTTGGCTGTCTCAGCCTCCAGAACAGTAAGAAATAAATGTCTGTTGTTTCCAAGCCACTCCTTTTATGGTATTGTGTTACAGCAGTCTGAACAGACTAGGGCAGTGGTAATTACAAAGAGGCTCTTTTCACCCAGAGCTGAGAGACATTGCTCTAGAAAAAACAAAAACAAGAGAAGGAGGAAAAACAAAGGCCAGAAGAGAACAATCACAGGAGGGGCGGGAAGGTGGTGGCAGGACTGGAAATGGCCAGTCTATCAGTGAGCAACAAGTAAGCGCAGAGCACTCTGCAGAGGAAGGGAGGGAGAAGGAAAGAGGGAGAGAGGAGGGAAAGGGGGATTTTATTCCCAGATAGGTCAACCGGGAATGTTCAGAGATGCTCTGTGTGATATCAAGATGTCTGTGAACTTCTCTGCAAACCCTCAGCCCAGTATGGCAGGGCATAGTAGGGATTTGGGAGCACAAACCTCGCCCCCACCCGATTACAGTGTCTCCCGGGAGATGTGACTAACACCAAGCACTGGAACCCTGCCTCATGCTTATTAGCTCTGCCCAAGGCCAGCATCTGTCCACGGAAAGGTTTTAGGAGAAAATACGGTCTCCTGAGTATAAAGATTTTCAGGAAAATGCATACCATGATGTAATGCTTGAGAGCCAGGCAAGAAGAATTCTGGGATTTCCTCACGGCTTGCTTCCCATCACAGCCTATTCCCTGCACATCTTTCCAATGATGAAAACACATGCACGCTTTTCTGAGGTTTGTAATCCTGTACTGGCCAGTGTCAAGAGTTCTCTTAGTTTAGGCAAATCAAGGGCCGGTGGCTTTAAGAATGGCTTTCCTTTCTGCAGGGTCAGTGTCAGTGCAATTGATAAAAGAATTTGAACAGTCCTCAGCACACATAGAGGCTTTCTAAGCTAAAAAATAAAATCTTCCTGTGGTCCTAGCCACTCTGCATTTTTGCCTTGTGCAATAATCATAGGACAGCGAAACGATATTTACTGTGGAAGGCTATTGTACTTAATCATACTTTTCATTTTGGTTATATAAAAGCAGGACCAGATGTATTTAGACACAACCTGTGTTTACTTACCAAAGTAGGATGTGCTTTAAAAGCACACTGTATGTTGCTCGAGGCGAAGAAACGCTGATAGCACAATTATTTCAAATTCCACTTTAAAAGTTCATAACCAGGAGTCCCTGTGCTGCAGCATCTTCTATCACTGAATTTACTTTCCTACAAAACTTCCTCAGAGCGCCTCTGCACTACGCACTGACACAAACCCTACGGTGATTTACTGCCTGGCCACTGGCTGAGTAGAACTCATTCTATAGGCTTGCAATTCTACCATGTGTGGGATAGACTGTCATCTGTAATGCCAACCCTGAGCCCCTCGAGAGGTTCTCCCTCAAGTCCTGGGACATATATACAAGCAAGCCCACAGACAGGACCACATCGTCCAAGGCATCAATCCTACGGTCTTGGCTGCTGCTAACTCCAGCAGGGGCCTCACTGCTTCCAGTGTTGGCTGACGCTTTCACTGGGTGGCTCAAGTCTGCCTTGAGCAGTGTTGAGCCAGGATACAGTCTCAGCTGTGATCCACACAGGGGTGGCTTCTCTCTACCCGGCCTTCAGCTAGAAAGACCCTTCCCAAGCTGTACTAATGACATCTACTTTGCTCATACATCCTCTGGTGTTTTGGAAGTAAAACCATCCTGGTTAATTTTTTTATTTTTTGCCTGTTTACCATCAAACATTCCACACTTCCTCTCTGCCCATCCACGGTCCTTGCCCAGTTCATATTCTCGTGAACTGCTGAGAAAACAGATTCCCCAGGACAGCAGAAATATTCCTCCCTTCCAATTTCTAGTTGAGACCACAGGGATTAGCATCCCCTTCCCTAAGACAAATATTCTCCAAAGGGACTTTTAGCAAGGAAGATGTCCCCGAAGCCCCTTGGTAGAATGAGTGCACAAGTTCCAAGCCAGACCTCCACTCCAACCCTCCCAGTTATAGGTGCCAAATGCTCTAAGGTTGGGAACTGTTGGAAGCCTGGCTGGAGGAAGCTAGGAAGACCAAGCTCATTGACTGGAGAGTCTTCACTTGGCATCCGTCAGCTTATTCTTTACAGACTCAAAGGTGATCATACACTGAGTCACACGAAACTGGTTGTTTAATGAGTCCTGATTTCTAACGTAAAGGGCTGGTGTATAACCCAGCCCTTTACAATGAGCAATCATTGTAGTTTCAAACGCACGCTTTCAGTTTGGAATTCTGGCAGAAGGCAACAGATTGATGGCATGCAGTTTGCTGGGGCTTTTTCTGCTGGAGTTGGTGACAGCAGAATGAAATGATGGTGTGCAGGTAGGGGTGTGTGTGTGTGTGTGTGTGTGTGTGTGTGTGTGCGCACGAGTGTGTGCGTGTACGTGTGTGCACATATGAACAAGCAGCACTCCAAAAGCCCGACCAGTCTGCAACCCTGAAGCATCCTGACAGGGAGAAGCAGACTAACTCATCCGCCTCAAGCATTTGCATAAGGTCCTGTGACCCAATATAGTCTGGGGTATACATGTAGAATCCTACAAAAAAAATAAACCATTTGCCACCCCAAGAAAATAAAGAGTGGGTGAGTTCTAGGAACTGACTGTGCCACAACGATGAGTATTGGCCTCAGCCACCATAACTAGTGACCGCTTGGGCCAAGGTATCAACCCAACCCACCCAACTCTATAGTCTACATAACTTCCAATATGTACAACACAGTCCTATTCAACAGCCTAGTGAAAGTCACAGTAAAAAATAATACAAATGCAATATAAATATAAAAAATAAAAATATAACATAATGGGATATAGACAACAGCCCCGTGGAGTGATATGTGCACCATTAGACACAAAATGTCACTATTACAAATAACCACAGAAGAGAGAACTGTGCCAGGACCCAGGTGACTACCAATCCAATAGCACTGAGGTTTGTACCAGCTAATGTTCAGTATTAATGACACGAATATATACATCAGGATACATGCGTGTATGTGTATGCATGCATGTGATCGTATGCTCATGTGCATTTGTGTGTACATGTGTAAGTGTACACATGTATGATGTGTGTATATGTGGATGTGGATGCATGTAGGTACACATGTATATTTGTATATATGTGTACCTGTTTGTATATGTATATACATGAATATGTATATATCTATGTGCACATATATGGGTATATGTGCATTGTGTCCATGTAGATATATGTATGTGTATATGTGTATGTACATATACAGGCAAGTATGTACATGTACATTTATGCCTGTGTATTTAGTACCTATGTGTATATGTATATATGTATGCCTGTGTGAATATGTGCACCTGTGCATATATGTATGTATCTGTGTGTACATGTATATACATATATGTACATGTTCATAATATATGTATCTATGTGTGTATACCTGTGTATATGTGTATCTGCATATGTGTATTTATATGGGTATATATGTGCATGTGTGTATCTATATATGAGTATGTATATGTGAATGTTTATATGTGCATATGCATATGTATGTAAATGTGTGTATGTATGTGTTTAAGTGCATGTATGTGTGTGATGAAAAGTAGGAAGGGGACCGTGAGAGGGGAGAGAGTGTAATGAATATCGGTGACTGGAAAGCAGAAGGGGACAGAGAACATGGGTTGAAGAGAACAAATAAGAAGCAAGTACAGTGAGGCATGCATGGAAATGATGCCACAGAACCCACTACTTTTCATTGAAAATTCATAAAATGTGCAGCAAAATAAACCCCTTGCGGAACATCTATGGGCGTATTAAAGACAATGCAAGTGGTAGACAGAGAGGCCCAGATGAGCCCTGCACAGCGTGAGGTGTCAGGAAGTCAAACCCAGGATTTATTTAGATAAATGGAAAAGATGAGACCTGTTCCTCTCTCAGGTGCCAACTAGATGGATTGCTTTAGTGATGCTTACTTAGCGGGTGCGTGAATGGCGGATAAGAAGATGGGCTGTGAACACAGAGGAGCCCGAGTTTAGACCTCACCATGACAACTCTGTGCCTCTAATCAAGTTACTTAAGCTGTGTGCTTCAGCAGCTCAGCAAAGCTAAGCAAAGCTTCCTTAGCCACAACAGCTAATGGGATCCTGGAAGAATCACTCTGCCAGGGGAATCTGGTTTGCTGAAGCAAATGCAGCTCTGAAAGGTGCTGCTTCTTCTTCAATGGCTGGTGTGTGAAGAGAGCCTCCTTCTCGGGAAGGCCTGAGAATGGATACATTAGCCTGAGGTGATGCAGGACACTCTGTGAGGTCACAAGGACAGCTGTCACCAAGTGCAGCACTGAAAACTTGGAGGCCAACCAGCCTGCAGGACCTGAGGTAAGGAAAGCTAGCAAGTAAACAGAAATGCTAAAACTATGACACCTTCTCTAAACAGCCCAGTGGTGCCTCCAGAGCTCCACGTGCTGCCCATTGCTGTTGTATTTTGAATTTTCAGTGAGCAGGGACAATTATGGCTTAATGGATTCTTGGACTTCTGGGATCAAGGTCTTAATTTAGAGGGGAGAAACACTCTTAACACACATTTTTATCTAGGCCAAAAGATTTTTCACAACTTGTTAAATCTGAGGGTCCAGCTTGATTGAAAATGTATATTCTTGTCCTAAGGTAAAGCATAAAAATAAAGTCAGTGGCTTATCTTCATATATATCCTGGCAAAACAACAATCAAGAAGGAGCTACAGCCTTGACCCAAATAAAGCACCACACAGCACATAAAACCAGACAAACAAACAAACAAACAACACCTGAGAAGGGCATTCAAAAGCTTCAAGAGTATGAGACACACTCTTGCAGGAACTGGAAAATACATCAATGTTATCTTTATATTTGGCTTAATTTTGTTTTCTTCTATATCCTTCATTTCCAAAATAGAGAGGGAGCAATAGAAAGTACAGCAGTGTAGGTAAGCCTTTGAGTAGTCAAGAAGCTCATTTCCCATTGGAGTCAGAAATCAGGAAAATGAATACACTGATAGATCCCAGTTATGGGGTGGGGGAGTCACCCATGCCTTCTCTGTGTACACACGTCCCATTAGATCTCCTAGTGCACCTTAACTCTCTAGGTGAGTCGGCCGGCCTCCTTCAGAAAATGACGAAACCTTTTGTTTACTTATTTATTTATTTATTTTATTGTTTATTTTTAATATCCTTATGAGTACCTGGAGAGATGCCCTCCAGATTCTTAGTAAGACACGAGATCAGTTGGGTTGTGACTGCTGTATCATTTTACAGCAATGAAATCAAACAGAGAATACAGGACAGGGGACAACTGACAGCAACTAACAGTAGTGGATAATACATACACATTAATTAGCTATAGCATATATACATACAAGTTTATGTGTTATGTCTGCCATAGGTGAAGTGGGTTTGGCCTAATGCTATTTGTGCTACGTTAATTTTGGTCTCCAAAACTGTTTACATGAGTGTCTACATTGAGGGACCCTGCCCCGCCCCCATTGGTTCTGATTGGTAAATAAAGATGCCAGCAGCCAATGGTTGGGAAGGGCAGACAGAAGTGGGATTTTTAGGATTCCCGGGCTTGAGATGGGAGAGAAAGAAGGAGGCAGATTCATCATGAGTCAGAAGCAGAGGGATCAGGTTTAGGAGCTACAGAAGAAAAACCACCCAAAATGTAGGTGGAAGGGGAAAGCGGCCCTGGGGTGGGGGGAGCTGCCCAGAAGGTAACAGGGCAACAAAGATAAAAAAAATTAGTAGGTGTTAAGCCAGGAGTACCAGAGGGCTAGCCATGCGAAGGGCTAGTCCTGAGCTAGCCAAGGCATATCAGAGAGAGAGAGAGATAGATAGATAGAGAGAGAGAGAGAGAGAGAGAGAGAGAGAGAGAGAGAGAGAGAGAGATTCATTCTTGAATCCAGACAGCTCTATGGGCAGGTGCAGCACGCACATGACTTGCCAGGAGCTCAGAGTGGGTTACCTAATCCACTGCTATAGATGGCACCCAACATGGGGCAAAAAAAAATCACTTTTAAAAATTATTTAGGGATTCTCAGACAAAATACACACATGCCATGTTGTTAGATTAAGATTTGGAGGGAACTGGCTTCTTAATAGGCTAAAAATTTTGCCCAGGCTACATGGAGATTTCTTCCCATGGTTCTAAACTATACAAGATCTTGAGCTCAGAGATGCTGGGAGCCCCTGCTGAACAGAGAGGCTGGCCGCTCAGAGAAAGACAGAGAGAGACAAACAATAGAAGCTGCCTGCCTCCCACAACCAGATAAATAAAGGATAGAGATATATAAAATTTGATTTAATTGTTCTTAATGATAGAAGGGAGTATAATGGTAGATTTACCTCATTATAAATCAAATTATAAAAATAAAGTATAATGGTACTGGAATAGACAAATATGATGGAGTAAATGCTAATTGTATATACTTTACAATTTACATAATCGTTATGGTTATGCTAAATTTATGTCTGAGAGAAGAGTTGTCTCTGCTGTTGTTTTTATTTCTACAGAGAGGGTGAGATGTTGGGAATTGGTCCTAATGCTTTGTCTTAATTCAGCCCCCCAAATTGGGAATCTGTGTGTCCAAAAGCTGAAGGTCCCTGTCCCCAATTAGTTTTTGACTGATCAATAGTCAATGGCCAATGGCTGGGCAGGCTTAAAAAGGTGGGACTTCTAGGTCCCCGGGGAAAGAACAGAGAAAGAGGGGATCCGCCGTGAGGAGTAGGATGGACCACACCAGGGAGGAGGAGGAGGGAGAGACATCTGAAATGTAGTATAAATGGAAAGCAGGCTTTCCCATTTGTGGGGTGGGGGATGGGGGCTGTCCAGAAGGTAAGGGGGCAACAAAGATGAAATGTAAATTTAGAGGGTATTAATCCAGATATACCAGGGGGCAGTGTTTGCTATCCGCCATCGAGCTAACCAAAATTAACTGCCAAATGTGTGTGCCTTTCATTCTTGAATCCAGATAGCTCCTGGGTGGGCACCAGGACTCTTAACCAATTTCCACAACAGAGGTTAATATAAAACATGAAGAGATTTTACAAAGAAAAAGTCTCAGTGTGCATTAACTAGTGAGTGCTCTCTCTTTCTCTCCCCCCCCCCTCTCTCTCGCCCCCCAATGAATCAGCGGCTCATTGGAGCAGATAAACACCCAAGTCTGTTTAGAGCAAACCCACCTGCAGTCATCCAAGTGTTGCTTTCCCCACACGGCCTCTGTCCAGTCATTCAAGGTCTGAGCCCCAGAGAGAGGCCAAAGGCCAAAGCACCTACCCCATTCATTGGGTGAGGAGATGGCAGGACAGAACATTAACAATAGGAACCTGAACTATCTCACTAGTTTAACAACTGCAGCCGATGCTCTTTTTTGGGTATGGATATCTTGCCTCTGTTTATGTTGTGTATCACATATGTGCAGTGCCTGTGAAGGCCAGAAAAGGACATTGGATCACCCGAATCTAGAGTTACAAATAGTTGTGAGCCATCATGTGGGTGCTGGGAATCGAACCTATGTCCTCTAGAAGAGCAGCCACTCTTAACTCCTGAGTCATCTCCCCAGACCTGAGGATTTCTATATTATAAGATATTTGTTTTACAAGTACCAGAGAGCATTTCTGAATTATAATATCACCTACTGCCCTAGGAGCATACAAAAGAGAATTTTAGAATATTTACCAGTTCTATGAGATTTCTAAATTCACCACTAAGGCACAATAAAGCTCCTGTCTGATCTCTCTGGGGGCTCTATAGCAGAGCTCTTAGCAACTCTTTGAAGTCTCAGATATTTCCATATGAAAAGGAAACACAATGCATACAAGGGTGTAGATACTGGAGGAATGAAAAGTGAATTAAACCAAGATGAAAGTCTAGAGAAATGCAACTTAGGTAATTTCTCTGTCCTCAGTGACTCCTCTATATATGGCAGAGGGTGGGCTCGGCCAGTACCTGGTCCAAAAGAGATGAGAGGAACTTAGACACAGAAGGCACAGTAGAGTGCAGGGAGGAAGATCAAAGACAGTACAAACTAACCAGGCTTGTAACCTTAACAGATACCCCAGGAAAGGCAGGACCCAGGCAAACCCTTGCAGATTTAACTGAAAAGACCTGTGATAGGAGTTTCGTTTTGTTTTTCAAGACAGGGTTCCTCTGTGTATCCCTGGCTGTCCTGGAATTCACTCTGTAGACCAGGCTGGCCTTGAACTCAGAGATCTACCTGCCTCTGCTTCCTGGGTACTGGGATTAAACGCTTGAACCATTCAGTTCATGTTAGGGATTCTTACATAGGGTTTTAAAGACCAAGGAAAATAGACTTAGAGGACTTAGGAAAATAGACTTAAAGGAAAGGATAAAGAGTAAAATTGGGTGATTCCCACTGCTGATCAAATACTTATCCCCACCTCCCTTGGCCTGAGGGAAGGGTCCTGCACATCCTGTAAGTCTTAAGGCTTTTTCTTGAACTACTCTCAAGTGGGACAACTCTGTCTGTCAGTGCCTGCCCTTTGTGGTTTTCTCTATACCGTGTGACTTTGGAATTCTTGAACTCCCGTTTGTTACCCCAACATCCTAAACCTAGACCCAAGTGCAGGCTGCTTCCCTTTTCTCTCCACCCTGGACTCTACCCCGCAGCACAGCACCGGGAAAGGACAGTACTCTTCATTATCCTGAAGAGACATTAGGCATATAAGTCATTCTTCAATGCCAACCTGACTAGAGTCACTTAGGAGGCACCTCTAGGGGTGTTGAGAAGTCTTCCCAGAGAGTCTTAACTGAAGTGAACCACCCTGAATGTGGGCGGTACCAGCATGTGAGCTGTCCAAGGCTGAAGGAAAGGGGGAGACGTAGAAGACAGCAAAGAGCCACCTGCCTCACCCTCTTACCACATCTTCTTCCTGTACCACTGCATTGTTTCAGACCATGGGCCAAAATTAAACCTCTTGTCTCAAAATGGTTTCCTCAGATATTTTGTTACAGCCAGGGAAAGTAACTCCTTCAGGAAGGGAACAGATGCTGTTCTCTGGCCATGCCAGGACCAGAAGGTCTATCTGCCATATGGGCCGATTCTCAGGGCAACCTAACAACGGAAGCAATCTCTACCACTGGGCAGAAAAGCAGACTTATTTACTTATTTAAAGAAGGAGGGAATCCTCAAGCCCCATGTCCTTCTTAGCCCTAGGCACTGGGAGGGCAATGCCCACCTGGATCTTTTCTGGAATGCGGTTTCAAAAAGAATTAATACAGATGTGTCGGTGGTCACACCACCTGCTGTGCTGGGCAGAACAAAGTCTTCTTGGACTTGGGAACCTCAGATCTTCTATAGGAAAGTGAAATGAAGTCTCAGGTCTAACACTGAAGGAACAACCCTCAACCTCTCTCCCTTCTCTCCCTGCCCCTCTCGATCCACCCCCTACACCTGCCTCAGCTCCAGTCATACACACACAACCTTCATAAAGATTGGCCTCAGGGGTCACTGGTCCCCTAGTTTACCCATCAGAGAACAGACTTGGGGTAGAAGTCCACACAGACTTGGAAACGGGTTAAGTGAATTCCAAGACCTGGGTACCAGCACATAGTGAAAGCTCTGGGGAGACCGAATCCTTATGGTCTTGCTGACTCTTCAGCCCATGGAGAAGGTGTGGCTAGAGAAGGGAAAAGCAGTCTTCTAAAACAGAGGCCTTCTGGGCCAGATATAAAGTTGCCCCATGATGGGTAGAGGAGAGGGCAGCCCAGCAGCAGGGAGGGGCAGGTAGAGTTCAGGAGGAACGTCAAGTGCCTGAATTCCAGTCCCCTTTCTACTTTCAATTATTTTTATGACTTTAACCTCACTGGACCTTATATTGATTCGCAGGAGAACAGGTTCTCCAAGATGCATTTTAAGACCAAGCTCTTAAGAGTCTAAAATCAGGGCAGGAGGAGAGAGGCTGCATCCCATAGCCTTTTAGAGGTAGAACAAAACAAGCGCTAAATGGTACGAACACCTTCCTGTAACGGGCGGGATGGTAGATGGGCATCACTTAGGCAGAGTGGGGATGAAGAACAGGATGTCTCGGGAGTGAGACAGGGGTGGGCCTTCCTGAGATGGCCTGCATCCTGAGAGCTCACACTGAGAGGTCAGTGACAGCCCAGCGCAGCAGAGGAGGCTCCAGCAGCCCCAGCTTACACCACTAAGAGCAAATACTCTTGCTAACTGAGCTAAGGAGGAAGGGTCCCCTGGGACGCCATCTTACTTCCCTCTTCCTTGATGGCAGGCAATTAGTGGATCATCATAGTGACGGTGTCATGAAGGTGCCTTCCTGCCATGTGTCTGTCAGCTCTGGAACAAGAAGGCACGGGGATCCCTGCCCCGTCTTGAGGTCAGAAACAGGGGTCCTTTCCTCTAGAAACCAATAACAGGAGTCTCTTGCTGTGCAAATGAGTCTAGACTAGTATTCCTTATCTGGGCATCTTGGTTAGGAGAGGTGACTGGTACTTCTTATCTGGGCATCTTGGCCAGGAG
This sequence comes from Rattus norvegicus, assembly GCF_021556685.1. Lineage (NCBI taxonomy): Eukaryota > Metazoa > Chordata > Mammalia > Rodentia > Muridae > Rattus > Rattus norvegicus. The sequence continues at coordinate 66,703,507 of NC_141537.1, forward strand.
AGGCGTTGATCTCCTCCAGTGATGAATACTCACTCACTGTGTCACATTATCTGCAATGAGGTCCCTCTATATCTCCCACCCACATCTTGCAATCCATGTCCCCATCCACATTCGTCATCTATTTTGACTTCTGTCCAGCTGTCTCCGAAGGACAACGGTAGCACAAACACAGCTGTGTGTTCCTTTGGGCTAGGCCTGTGCTCAGTTCAAACACCATGTGATGTGACTACGGGTCCAGAAGCTTCCCCTGTCACCTGCTTTCCTGCAGCTGGTGCTGGGGCACATGGTTAGTGTTTACACCATAGTCGTTTTGGTTACTGTGGGCTTCTAAATAAGGGGAGGCCCTTGCAAGAAACAGAAAAAGGAGGGCAGAAGAGAAGAGATGGGAAGGCAGCACTGCCTCTCCCAGCCCATGCTTCAGCAAGAACAGCTCATTGACACATTTTCCTCCTAAGCCACAAGGCACGAAATATGTGTCCTGGCTATGATGACCAGAGGAGCTCCTGGGTAAAATTATCTGTGGGAAGATTATAAGGAGCCGGGCTCCAGCTATTACCACCATAGGTTATCCCCTAGAAGTTAAGTTTGAACCAGAAGAGGGAAAGAGCACACAGAGGCTTGGAAGGGAACCCATGAGGGAAGGGAACCCTCCTGGCAGGCATGAGGCTCACAAACTGGGAACAACCAGCATGGTTCCCTGTTTTAGAAGTGAAAGAAGCTGGTTAGAGACAAAAGAAAAATACTGTGGCACTGCTTATATACAGAATGACTTTAAAAAGTTCCAACTCAGAAAGATTGCAAAATTGGTTCACAGGGCTGGGGAACTAGGGAAGTAGGGAGATGTTTGTTCCGGGCTTTAAGATGAAAAGGTTTTCTTTCTATGAGCTGACAGTGTACAGCAGGTCACTGCAATTAATGACAGGGCAGTAAGGCTTCTGCTAATCCTTATTTTGATCTAAAGCACTTACACAAGAGGAAGAGAGGTAACCACATGTGGGGGGGGGTGATTTACTCGACTCTAGTGATCATTGCACAACGTGCACATATATTAAATGATGGCCCTCAAAAATATACCGCTTTATCTGTCAGTTACACCCAGGTAAAGACATAACAAAAGAAGCAGAAGCCTTTCTCTGCTTTGGCCAATGCCAATATACTAGTCTTGACTGTCTTCATCGACAGTCACTGTCAGGGAAGGGCCAAAACACCAATGTCCTGAGGGAATTATGAAAACGTTTCCGATGAGGAGTCAGAAAACATTTATGGAGGATGGGCCCAGTGCATGTCGTTCAATGAAAAGGTTTTAATTAAGAAATATGCATAATGCAAACACATATGAAGGATCCCAGAAAGTAATGACAGATCCAAATCAAAGAATTTTGAGGTTTACATATGTATTCTATATATGTTGAGTGTGTGTGTGTGTGTGTGTGTGTGTGTGTGTGTGTGTGTGTAGGCCAGGGGTGTCATCCTCAGAAGATGTCCACCTTGCTTTTTAAGACAAGCTCTCACTGGCCTAAAGCTCATCATTCAGACTAGGCTGACTGGTCAGGGAGCCCAGGGATCCATCTATCTCCTGCTTCCCATCAATGGGAGTATAGACATTCATCACGGCATGGGTTCAAGCCCAGGGGCAAAGGGCTTACTATGCAAGCATGAGGAGCTTGGATAGCTGGTGCTCCTTTAAAAGGCAAGCGTGGCTATATGCTGTGGGTGGCTAAGCACTGGAGTTGGGAGTGATGGTGGATGGAGAAGAGCAGATCTGGGGGACAGCCAGTCTACAGAAATGGCAACTCTACAGGGTCCGTTCAGTAGGACTCAACCCTGTTTCAAAAAACAGGGCAAAGAACAATAGGCAAAGATATGGATTTCAGTGGCTGGCCTCCATTCCTTCCCCAGCCACATGCATATACATGCATAAATCCCCCACAACATTACTAAATATAAATAGCCTGCTAACAAGTGAAGAAGAAATGGAGCCTAAATTCCTTATGTATTGATCTATCTAGGTAATCACTAGAAACTAATGATAACCAGAAAATGAGTGTTTATATTCTCTCTGAGGAGGATGAGAGAACCCAAGGAAGAACTCACAAAACTTGAAAATAAAGCAAGGCATTCCGCAGTAAACACAGGACTGTCTAATAGCACCACAGGCATGGCGGACTTGGAGGCCAGAGGGATGAATAGTACCGACATGGAAGAGAATCTGTATGTTAAAGATAAGAAGGCTCGCAATGGATGCCTTGCCCGTTTGTGTGCATGCCTGCCTGCCTGAGGCCAACAAGAAAAAAAAAAAAACCCAAAAAACCAATAACAAACAAACAAACAAAAACAACGCTCCAGTCTGGCTGTGGGGGGTGCACACAGGAACCCCAGCACTTGGGAGGTGGAAACAAGGGAGAAGTTTTTAAATGTTCATGCCAATGAAGGAATAAACAGACAAAGCCACCAGAAGGAGGGGGGAGATCTTCTCCCAGGCCAGGCGGCCTGTGAACCTTCCTCCACAACAGGCTCCTTCTTGGTCCCAGCACAGCCCTACTGAGGCTTTGCTGCACCCGTGTGGCCAACAGGAGGCCTAGCAGCAGAGCCAGGACAGACAGGCCCCAGGACACAGATGACAGAAAGATCAATGCTGATGGGTTTCTTCCCGCCTCTTCCCTAGCTCAGGGCTAAATCTGTTCAGACCCAGAGCATCCATTGCAACAAGGGAAGGGCTGGAGACAGAATGCTAAGGAAGTGGCTGAGAAGTAGGAGTCAGAGAACCAAGAAAGCCTTTAAGTCACCTGTGCTGCTCAGAAGGTGGTCAGAGATGGGGGAGGGGTGGCGAAGAGCAGCCATCGGGATCCTGGGTAATGTCAGCAGCGGGGAGAGGAGAGGACACTCCTGCCTGGAGGTCTGAGGTCACAGCAGTCAGGCAAAGGGCACCTGATCCCCTCCGAAAGTGCCCTTCCAGATTACCAAGAAGGAATCTAGCTGATTCACACAGACAACAGTTCAAGTTCTCAACCTGCTCTTGAAACCATAAGGCACAGAGGCACAGGACTCAGGCTTCAAAGGTAAAGTTGCTGGTGACAGCATGTGACGAGATCTAATCAGACACCCTATGTAGCCTTTGACATGTTATTAGGCTGACTCCCATAACGGCTGATCCGTATTTTCTTAACTCCAAATGAAGTTTTTTCTGCTTAATTTATTGGGCCTATACTTCACCGAACCTGTACTTCGCTAAGGGTGACAGGAGTCTTTGACATTTGGCATTGATGGCATTCTCAGAGCACAGGTGAACTCCACGTGAGCCCATGAACACCCATTCCAAATCCATCCTAACCCCTTACTCCTGAACCAGAGTGAAACCCAATAGGATCCTTCTCTGTTGAAATTCGCATGATTAAACTGGTGAGTGATCCTGGGCAAATCCCCTAACATCTCTGGGTCCCGGGACCTTTTCTGTACAATTGGGATAATCTCATACCATCTCCTGAGAAGGAGTGAGCTAAGATCTACAGCGTGACGGAAGCTGTAACCGACACAGAAAACGCCAAAAGAATTAACTCAGAGCCACAGCTAAGTTTTCAAAGTGGGACCGAAATGTAAGTCACTAATTTTTTTAAAAACGGGCTTACAAAAACACCATCTTTTAAACTAATAAGCAGTCGTGAGTAGGATTAACTAACCCTACATCCCCGTGCCTCCCTGTCCAGCCCTAAACCCTTCATTTTCAGGAGAATCAGACTTAGGGATTTAATTTATTCTGCTCCAAGCCTCCTCTTAAACATTTCTTCACTAATCTGTTTGTTGTGATGGTGAGGATCGAACCCAGGGCTTTGTGCATGTTAGGCAAGCACTTCCTATGACGGAGCCATGCTCCCAGTCCAATCCTTTTCAACTTCCTTAGAATAGTCCTTGCTATGACCATCCTACCTGCCAACCATTAAAGAGTAAGGAACATGCATGTGGCCTGTGTGTGTGTGTGCTTACAGCTGTGTGTATAGGGAAGCCCAGGAAGCAGGAACCGGGGGCGGTGGCCAGCTACTTAAATAACCCCTTCCTCTGGTCTTACCCACCTGTTGGTGTTCTCCAGCACCTCCACCTTCTTCCGAAGCTCCAAGTTCTCGGTTGAACAAGACTCCACTCTGTGGAGAGAGCAGAGAAACATTCGGTTACTCCCCACAGGGTGATGGCTCAACCGGGGGCTTTTGGTGTCACAGAGAAAGGAGTGGCGTGGTCAGTGAGGGAGAGCTGGAGCAGCCCAAATAGATAAGACAGTGAGGGTCCACAGGGACGACACGGCAGTCCGGGGCTCTCTTCAGGAAGTAGTGTGCACTGGACATGCATAAACCCCATCAGGCATCTCAGTCAGGTCCCCCACCTCTTCCTGCTGCTCTCCTCCATCACTAGACCACAGGCTAGAGAGTCACCAGGGAGCTGCACTGCTGCTCAGATCTGATACAAAGCTTGGAGCTTGAGTAAAAGGCAAGCAGGACCAGAACCCAGGGCAGTGAAGTGCTGGTGCACACAAGCCCAGTGAGACAGAGAAGAGAGATCATAGAAAATAACCTTGATGGTGAATACCTTTAGGGCATGATGAAACGCAAGAAAACAGAATGAAGTCCTTAATGCTACCTTGCCTACTCCTAAACCAGCTCACAGAAGGATGACTTTCTGTAGAAGCTTCTAGAACTAGTTAAAAGCCAGCAAGTACTCTACCTCACTCAAAGACTCATTGGTGGGTCTTCCTAGGGCCTCCTCCGTACCTCAAAATCACACCAACTGGTCAGCTGGAACTACTCTCTAGGGCTGGTAGAGATGGTCCTCAACTCACACAGTTCTCTGAGCCCTCGGGGCATTCCAGGACTTTCAAAAGAACAAAGGTTGCCTTCATGTGTGTGTGGGTTTTTTTGTTTTTTGTTTTTGTTGTTGTTGTTTTGTTTTTTTGTTTTTTTGTTTTTTTTTTGCAAAAATTCTGTCTGCCTACAGCATGCATTACAGAGTACAGGAAATACCAGTCTTATTTGTATCATCTGAGGCCAGTAGGGACTGGTTAAACAACACCGCTCCTGTAGGCTGAAGCTGGGCATCCATGTTGAGGGGTTGCCGGAATGTCAAAGTCTAAGGCTTGCTCAAGCAGCCTGGAGGCACTCAAGATCTTGGTCAGTCAGAGAGCCGGGACTCACACAACATAGTTATAAGCAGTTCCATCCACATGGCCACTAGGGGGCAGGCAAACACTGCCGATGCGCTGGGAGGGGGTTTCACAAAGCCAAAGGGAGACCCTCTCACCCTACTGGGTGAACCCGGCCTAATGAACACAACAGGCCAGTGAGCAGGCTTACTTTTTCTCCAAGCTATCCATGTATTCTTTCTTCTTCCTCCTGCTTTCTTGGGCAGAAATCTGTGAAATAAGGAGGGAAGGGGGATGAATTTCCATTTTTGAAAGAAAAACAGGACTGAATGGAAGGAGCACGGGGCCAGCAACGCCGGCCTCGCTCACGTGGCCAACCCCAACCCCCCCTCTGTTTAAACTGTGGACTCCCCCTTACTTATCACCAGCTCTGCTTCCGGCCCAGACAGATCCTCCCACCCCGCCGACAAACCCCTGGGTCGCAGACTGATGGTTGGAATAGTTCAGAAAAATGATGTCAGCTCCCTGGCCCTCAGCTGTCTCGATTATATAAAACCAGCCAGCTGGGCCTGGATATGTGTAAACTGTCTGCTGGCTCTACATGAGGGCAAAGTGGTGGAACTCTGGCTTTTTCTCATGTCTTCTGCTCTCTCTGCCTTCCTCCCCTGCTCCCTTTGTCTGCCTGCGTCACAGCTCTGGACGCAACAGAGACTTAGGTGGCTTCCTGAAGTTTGTTTTTATCACAGACCACTAACAAAACAAAACAAAACAAAACAAAACAAAACAAAACAAACCCAAGCTTTTGAGTAACCCCCGCATAAAGCTGTATTTGCTTATAAGTTAACATATAGAACAATGAGAAGAAAATATTATATACGTCATAAAAATGGAAAGACTGAGATTCTTTTTAAGAAAGATAAAGAGAGGTTCCTGTATCTCCTTCTGCCTCTGAGCAGGCTATCATGCAACAAGGAGTATACATGCTGGTGTGAGGTTGAACCTACGGTAGGCAGACAGTGTCTACACTCCTGACCTGACTACAGGAAGTCTCGCTGTGGACCTTGCGGGTTGGGGCTTGAGGGCTCAGTTCTCCTGTCTGCCACAGAAATGCCTAGAGGGGGACAGCTCACCTTATTCTTGATCTTTCTCCGGATTTTCTTCAGGGCCTTCTCCTCAGATTTTGTCAGGGGCAGTTTGGTTGGAATGGGATAGCCCTCGGCAATCAAGGTCCTCTTCTCTTCCTCTGTCAGGACCAGTGGGCCCGACCCCTGCAGTTTCTGTGCAGACCAGGGAGCACAGAAAGGTCAGAGAGGAGTGACTGAAAAACAACCTCGACATGGAGTGTGGAGAATCTCACGGTGCAGAGAAAGGGGGCCTCTTATTCACTGGGTCAGACATAGGTGCTCTGAAGTAAAAGCAAGGATAGAGAAGGTGTGCCCGAGTAGGTGGTCTATCTCTTTATTTACTTGTGTGTGTGTGTGTGTGTGTGTGTGTGTGTGTGTGTGTGTGTATGATGAGTACTGTGTGCCATGTATGTGTGTGCATTCATGTGTGTGTATGTATGTATGTATGTATGCACGTATGTATGTACATTCATATGTATTCATGTGTGTATGTATGTGTGTATGTATGCGTGTATGTACATACATATGTATGTATTCATGTGTGCATGTATGTATGTGTGGTGCACACATGTAGGGTACATGTGCATGTGCTTGTGAACATATATGGACACTAGAACAGGATATCAGGCATCTTCTATTTCTCTCTGCCTTTTTAGTGAGGCAGAGTCTCCCACTGAACAAGAAGCCTGTTGTCTTCACCTAGGTTGGCTAACCAGTAGCTCTCGGGATCCACCTGTCCCAACCTCCCAATGCTGGTGTTGCAGATACAGGCCTGGCATTTCTATGTGGGTGCTTGAGATTCCAACTCAGGTCTTCATGCTTGCAGGGCTAGTGTTCTGACCCACTGATCCACCTCCCCAGTATCTCAAAGGCAAAGCTGCAGAGGCCTCCATCCACTGCGTCTCCCAGGGAATGCCCCACTATTCAGCGAACACAAAGTAAGAGTATAGCATTCACACCCCACACCTCTGGAGGCATAGGGTTAATGGGAAAGGGCTTAAGTCCCTTCCTTGTAGCACACCAGCAGGCATCTTCCACAGAAGTTCAGGCTTCCAAGAGTCCTGCCCATCAGCAATGAAGCTGAGAACCACAGTCCGTTGCCTTTAGCAGAACACAGTGACGTGTTTATATTAGTCACACAGGCTGACTCACTAGTGCGTAACCTCCATGCTCCCTGCCACAGAGGACTGAAAACAGACCCTATCTCTGGAGTGGCTTAGGATCGAGATGGTGGGACTGGAGTTTTACCCATGAGACCTTGAGGGCAGTTCAAGGCTAAGCTTCTTGAGATGCTGACTGGGGTGGCATTCAACTTTTAGAGAAAGAGGACCCTTGTGAGTTTATGGGATGAGAGGAGGATCGGAGGAGGAGATGAGACTTGAACGCTGCTTTCTAGAGGGAGGTGCTTGAAAGGACAAGGCAGGTAATGTGAGCAAAAGGTGATGCTGTACTCAGAAGAGTAACTGGAGACGCTCCAGCCCAGAGCAGGTGAGCTCAGGAGGCTGAGATAGCAAAGGGGAAGAAGCTACCTAATACGGGCAGAGGTACTGGGGCTCCAGGGGCCTGCAGACAGCAGGGAGATGCTTACAGGAATATGGGGTGGAGATACAGACACAGAACATGAAACACAATTTTAGCAACCTAAACAGTGAAATCCAGGCTTTGAATTGAGATGGCAGGGATGGGAAGTGGAGGCCTTTGTTCTCAGTAATGGTGGCGTGCTGTTAAAATCTAAAACATATGGGGGCAAGCGAATCTTCTCAAAACTATCCACATTATGCTGATAGTTCCTGTTCCTTCTTAAACTATTCCATTTATATTGGTTAATCCTATACATTGCATGCATGAAATTCTCAAAAAGTAAAATACTCTGTTTAAAATTTCTTACTCATGATAGTATAGTTTAAAAAATCTGCTTGTAATTCTCAAGACTTCGTAGACATCGGATTCCCTCTTTACAACAATAAACTGTGAATGCTCTACCCATCCTCTTTACCTGTGTGTGCAATGATGACCTGGGATTTTGTCACAGAACCCTGGGTTAACATCCCCCAACCCCCGAAACACACACAAAGATTAAACTGCTTTTGAGCTTTTGACATCAAAGAGCTTAATCTCCGAGAGGCTTTCTTTTCAAATTTCACCCAAGAATGCTTATCTAAAAGATGAAAGGCACTTTCTAGCGCCCATTAAGTAAGGATCTCCTACATTAATGGCAAATGTTTGTGTCGTAACTTTGAGGGGGAGAGAACAGAAATGTTATGCCCGAGGCTTCCAGCCCTGGAAAATAAACACGCGGATCAGAATTGTATCTGCATTTGAAAAGGGAATTCCTGAGATCTGTAGGCAGGTCTTTGTAAACGTGTTCTTTAGGGTTCTTACTATACTGCTTGGTCCTATGGCTTGGATCCAGTCTGTCCCCAGCTGGATGCTTGGTCTCCAGGGTGGTACTGTAGAGAGGTGTGGGCATTAATGCCCTTCTGCAGGAGTGAGCTGGGTCGCACAGGACCGACCGGGCTTAGTTACTATGGCAGTGCTGCTACACAACCTCCCTGCCTCCTTTTCATGTGTCCTTCCCACTCCCTGCTTCTTCTTTCTGTTTTTCCGCCACACACAGAGCATCCTCTTCAGAGGCTAAGTAGATGCAGGCACTGAGCTCTTGAGCTTCACCACCTCCTGGACCATGCACCCCAACAAACATCTTTCCTTCCTAACGTACTCAGTCCTGGGTATTTTGTTACAGCCACATAGCACGAACAGAGACATCGAACCATTAAACAAAAATTTCATTACAAGGATGAAAAGTTAGACTGAGAGGATCCCTGGCCTCCCGGAAGGGGTCCCCAGATACTTACATGTGGAGCTGTGAGGAGAGGAGATGTGGACAAGGCAGAGGGGCCCCGGGGCATGGCTCTGCCGGGGCTGTGGGCCTGAGAGAGGCTGAAGGGATGCAGACGTGGGTTGGGGCTCAAGCTGCCCTCAGAGTCACTGCTGTGACTACTGGGTGGTGTGGATGGTAAGTGCAGCTGGTCCACGGAGGCTGTGGACAAAGAGAGCTCATTTCAGCCACCACAGAAGACTCAGGGGCCGGTTAAACACATAACACGTGTCTCCACACTGGGAGCTTTGGGGTAGGTGCAGAGAGTGGGAACTCTCAGGGTGACCTAGAGACTCGCCGTAGTGAGGAGAGGAGAGCCAGGTGCAGAACAGTGGATCTTGTTGTATGGCAAGGGAGAGAGAGAGTGAGCACAGAGTTACACTTACTAGTCCTAGCACAAAACTACCCCGGGCACACATGGGCATGAGACACCAATAAAACAATGACCCCAGGGATAGCCTGGGATGCTGGGAACTCCTGACATGGTGCTGACATGGTTTTTACTGTGTTTATTGTTTTATTTTTTGTAACATATTTTGAGACAGGTTCTATGCATCATCCCAGTCTGGCCTTGAGTTCTGGACAGCTGAGGTTGCCCCTGAACTTCTGGTCGTCTTGCCCCCACCTCTGTGATGCTCAGATTGAATGTGTGTTCCAGCACCGTATCAGGTTTAATACGGTACTGGGGATGGAATGGAAGGCTTCATGCATGTGTGCAAGCACTCGGTCGACTGAGCTATACACGATGTCCCCGCTGCACTCTTTTCAGAGAGTTTACACAGGTTGACATACAAATCATGTTAGTAGTGTGCAGTTGTTTTTTTTTTTTAAACAATCTTTTAGGAAACTGCCAACCTGAGAGCTCTTGTGGAATTCTTGGAGAAAAGCCCCCTTTGTTTCTGGAGGAATGTTGCTGGTGGGGCCTGCAGGCAGGCAGGAGGCCAGGCATTCTTCGTTCAGAAACCCTACATCCACCATTAGATAGATAAGTAGTCATGGGAAAAAGAAGTGGGGGTGCAAGATGCTTTCTCCCTGAAAGCCTTTCTTCGGGGCACATTACCAGGGCTGAGCACACCCAGGAGGCATCCAGCTAATACCTCGAGGTGGAATGAGCTTCTAAAGGGAGATCTTCACCTGGGTCCTCCTGCACAAAGTCCCGGTGGGCTCCCTCTCTCTCTTTTCTGAACAAGATCTTTCTGTTCTGTCAGCCACTGTTGCTGAGGGAGATGACATTTGTGGGCCCCTCATCCCAGCTGCATGCGGCATCTCCAGATCTACAGGGCACGTGCATGTTGTACAAGGGTAGCCTGAGAATGCCCCTCTGACACACCTGAATGGCTCAGGGGTAGCCTGAGAATGCCCCTCTGACACACCTGAATGGCTCAGGGGTAGGCTGAGAATGCCCCTCTGACACATCACGCACTTGGCTAGAAAGTTGACATGTCTTAACATATTAGTAGGTTTCCCCTATGCCATGAGTATATGACGCTATGTTAAAACCAAAAATCCAGCAAAAGCAAAAAATTCAAGAATCAGATTTCTCCACTGGGGAGTCCAGCTGAATTCCCATGGACACTGAAAGTTTCTCTGCCTCCAGGCCTGGCACAGACTAAGCTATGCCTTTTTCCTTTCTAAGCAGCCGGTAGCCCACGAGAGAGAAGCAGACAGGAAAAGCCTGCCCTTCCGGCCACAGGTGCCTCAGGATCAGATTTCTAAACATCATTTGCAATGCTGCTCCCAGGCTGCAGAAGGGGCAGGGGACAACAAGCTACTCTGCCCAGAAATTATGATGTACACAAGGATATTCGATGTCTTCATCTGTCTTTATCCAGGATAATGTGTAAGGACTGCCATTCCTCCTCCAAGGACCCTCGATCCTGATGACACTATGGGGATCTACTGTTTGGGTTGTGACACTTTCTGAGCCACATCACAACATACTGGAAAGAACAAGGTACATTTGGTGGTGGTGAGCAGCCACAGAGATGAAAGAAATCGCTTGGAAGCAGACTATAAGACTCAAAGGCATGGATGTGGGCTGCTTAATGCCAAGAAACAAAGGCTCAATGTGGATGCAGATGGAGAATGTTACCTTTTATAGATAGTAAAAGGGCCAACCCTGATTTAATGGTCTCGAATCCAGCCCTGAATCAGGTCCTAAAGGAACGAAGGTAAATTATACTCCATGCTCACACAACGTGTGCGACTTTGCACACTGGCGCATGCGTCCTCTGTAACTGTGTACACTGACTTCTTTGTTGATCATGCAGTAAACTGTACATCTAAACATGTGTTGAACATGTAAATAAAAGGTGTAGCACCAACAGACACAGATTTAAGAAGAGTGGGCTCCAGGTTCTGTATAAATATGATACTGAGAGCTTCCTGTGCCCTCCTAAGGTGCAGAGACTGTGTCCAGTCCCAACTTGGTCTCCCGGGAGAACTCAGATGAAGAAGTCAAAAAAAGTAAAATAAAAGAGATGTGGGGAATGAGCAAAAAGCAAACAACTCCAAGAATGGAGCGATTGGGTTCTAAATGAATGGCAAGGAGCCCAAAGATGTGCATCATCATCAGGGCCATGGATATCACCAAGGAAAGGAGCTCATCACGACTGTCACTCAAACAGAGCAGCTAAGAACACACCCTGGTTGTGCAGACTCATTACAGCTTCATTTGCAGAGGATGGCAACTCAAGTTTCAATTAAGCCAGTGCCACTGTGGACTGCTGTGTAACTGTGGGGTGAGAGTGGGTTCACACTAGGAGGGCGTAAGGACAAGTGAGTCTCACCAACCACACGCGTGTCACAGCACTCAATGATGGATCTAAAGCCCATCCTTGGTAAGCATCAAACCACACTAGTGCTTAGCTGAAAATAAAGGGCAGATAGAGAAATAATTTTATTAGGTAACTCTTCAGAATTCAAAATACTGTTTTGGGATTGAGCGTTTTAAGAAGAGGATCGTTCCATACAGCCTGCTACGTCTATAATCCTGCCCTCTACTGTGTTCCCTTTCCTTTAGAAGGAGCCCCTGGAGTGTGGGAGGGACGGGAGATGAGCTCACCCTCTTTCGGAGAGAAGTTTAAGAATTGATCCACTTCATGCGGCTCCAGCTTAATCTTAGGAATAAGTGTCTGGCATGAGGAGTCTCCCTGGAAAAGGAATTTCAAACGTGAGTCTTGGAAGAGCCTTGATGAGACAGAAGCTAGTTGTCAAATGTGTCTTACTTTAGAGTCAAATGCTGCATCTTCTCACAGCCAAACCTGGGACCTGACACCTCTAGTTAAAATCTAAGGCCTACTATTATTACTGCTGTTGTTGCTGTTGCTGTTATGATAAAGACATTTATGGTAAAATATTCTGGGAAAATTTCAAAGAATCACAGGCCACCTGTTTGTTCTGAAATGAGGCAACGTGCCCCAGGATGCATGATCCAGACTCCTCAGTGACTGATAACGATATCTAACTCTAAAATATCCACCAGGGAAGAGAGAGAAGGGAGCAAGAGGAGAGGATCCTGAACCATTAGTTACATACATACTGCAAAACCAACTGAGGTCTGAAGAGGTGGCTGAGCAGTGAAGAGCACTTGCTGCTCTGACAGACCCGGGTTCAGTTCCCAGCACCGACATAGTAGCTCCCAACTGCCTATAACTCCAGTTCCAGGGAATCCAATACCCTCTTCTGATCTCAGTGATTTCATGTACACATGTGGTAATGTGGTACATTTACACACGCGCGCGCGCACACACACACACACACACACACACACACACACACACACACACACACACATGCACAAGTGAGCCAAAATCTTGTGGTGTAAGAAAACCAATACAGACCTTGAAATTCCTCCCAGGACCCAGAGAGGTTTTGAGAAAGGAATCCAAAGGCCAACTGCAACCCAGATCTCTCTACTGAGGAGACCACTATGTGTTTGTGCCTCTCCCTTTACATTACCTTTTCAGGAGCAGACAGACACTGCATCTTGCTGACAGGAGATGTGACTACATGGATATGTCTGGAGTCACACAAGTGGGGCTCTAAACTTAGAACTGTTAGATATGCAAGCATGATTCTGGTCTGTTACCCATCAGGCACTGAAAACACCCAGGGAGAGGTAGGGTGGTGTTAACTTCTACTTTCCACAGTCATGGGCTTAAATTAAGCAAGGAGAAAACTCCTGCCCTCCTATGATCTCCACCAGTAACACAGCGTGTATGAATCAGCAGGTGGGATATTTCTGGGCTAGGTGAGGATGGCTCATCAGGTGACTGGAAGAGGAAAAGTCTATGTAGAACCAGCATCCGTGGCACCAAATACTATGGACTCTACTATAACCTCAACCATTCCTCTCCCACTGCAATAAAACTCAACCCCACGGACAACCTTTCTCCTTTTACTGTGGCTATGCCTCTGTGTTTTTAATCTCATAGAGGCAATTACAAAAAAAATGAAATCAGGTTTGCTACTGCTTTTTCTACACAATGCCTTTGAAATTTGTCACAGTGTTGATAACAACATAATCTTGATACAGTCACATTTATATACACACATGAATGCATGCATACACATACAGCTATTCTCCCTCAAATTCATGTACCTCCTAGGATAAATTGGAGACCAACGATCTCTACTTCTTTTTTTTTTTTTTTTGGTTCTTTTTTTCGGAGCTGGGGACCGAACCCAGGGCCTTGCGCTTCCTAGGTAAGCGCTCTACCACTGAGCTAAATCCCCAGCCCCTCTACTTCTTAATATCTCTATTTATAAGGAAGAAAACTGGATATACCCCAGCACTCATATCCAGAGGGGACTCTTCTTTTTCAAACGGAGTGGAAATGGCTGTGATGGTCAGAGTGACAGAAGGGACAAGTCCTGGGGGCTGCTCCTCTGTGATGGGCTCTGTCTTGATGGTAGCTGAAGGAAACTCTGTAGACAGGTACCATTTCTCACTCTCCACCTCCTCTGTGGGAAAAGGACAAGCCACACGTGAGCACGTTGGGGCATCAGGTATAATTGAGTCATGTGAGCACTGACCACACCTTGAGCAAAGTTCCAGCGAAAGACTACGGAGAGGAGAATGAGTGGAAATGCGTATGCGTGGGTAAGGAATTGAGTGGCAAACACAAAAGCTTCTGTTTGTGCCCACCCGGCATGATGAGCCTGAAGACCTGCCAGAAGAGTTACATGGACAGACAGACAGAAACCCAGTCTGGTGGTTTGCGTGAGAATGTCCTCTACAGCTTGGACATTTGAATACTTGATTTCCGGTTGGTGGGAGTGCTTGGGGCTGAGGACTTGTGGCCTTGCTAGAAGAAGTCTGTCCCTGGGGGTTGGGGGAAGACATGACATTGAGGTTTCAAAAGCACACACCACTCCCAGGGCACTCCTGTCTTCTAGCCTACAGTTCAAGATGTAAGCTTTTAGCTCTCAGCTGTCCCTGCTGCCAAAAAATCTCTGGAACCGTAAGTCTGAGTAGAGCTTTTCTTCTGTAGGTTGTGTTGGTCATGGTGTTTAAAGTATCACAGTAAAGGAACAAGAGCTCGTACCCGGGGCTCCTTGAGCATACCAAGATGGAAACTAAGTAGATGGAGAATATACAGCAGAGGACGGCCTGTTGGGTACCAATGGAAGGAGAAGCCCCTGGTCCTGCCAAGGCTCGATGCCCCAGTACAGGGGAATGTCAGGGTGGGAAGGTGGGAAGGGGAGGATGGGTTGGTGAGCACCCTCACAGAAGCGGGGTGGGAGGGTGGATGGGATAGAGGGTTTATGGATGGGAAACTGGGAAAGGGGATAACCTTTGAAATGTAAATTTTTAAAAATCCATTAAAAAAGATGAAAGGGAAGGTTTTTCAAATGTGTTTTTAAAGGTTTTAAACATGATCCAGGCAGTGGTGGCGCATGCCTTTATTCTCAGCACTCAGGAGGCAGAGGCAGGAGGATCTCTAAGTTTGGGGTCAGCCTAGTCTACAGAGTCAGTTCCAGGATAGCCAGAGCTACACTGAGAAAGCCTGTTTTGAAAGAACAAAACAACAACAACACTTCCAAAAATGTTATTATACTATACTTTTTGGTTTTTAAACCAAGTAAATATGCTATCTAATACTATATAAAAATATAGTCAAAAATACCTCAATCCCTCTCCTCCTCCTCCTCCTCTCCCTCTCCACCCTCCCCTTTCTCTCTCTCTCTCTCTCTCTCTCTCTCTCTCTCTCTCTCTCTCTCTCTAGCATTTCTAATTCCTAGATTTGCCCTTCTGCTTCCCTACCTATGCCTTACAAAACACTAAACATCAGAGACATTGCACAGAGCCCCCGGAAAGTTCTGAGTTTGTTTGGCTAATACTCATCTATGGAGGACGTAGGGTCTTGGTGAGCCCAGGCTCTGTCTTGTTACCAAGGCTTTTTAGATGGGCCTGGGGAGAGCCGACAACGGCTAGGCTAAGCAGTGAGACAGAGCCAGCGGCTCCTCACTGGACACACACTGCCCTGGGGCTTAAACTGCACCAAACAGCAGCAGAGCAAATTACTCAGCCCAGCCCTGCAGGAACAAAACGGGTGGAGTGAGAAGGGAGAGCCAAGAGGCTGGAAACAGGCAGAGGAAAAGGAAGAGCTCTCAGTCAGGACCTCACTGGACACCAGCTTTACTGAGACGGGGCACACACAAAGCACACGTGTTCCCTGCTATCTGAAAACAAGCCCTGCCTGCTCGGTGACCCATAACTGCTTAGGAGTGCAAAGGGAGAACGCGTACTCGGGAATACGACTCCAACTTCCTTATTAATTTTTTTTAAAGGTACCAGAAAAACATCATACAGGAGAGCCGAGGAGGGAAGCGTGGGGAGGGTGGCGAGAAGCAAAAGTTCACAAAGATAAACTTGAGCCCCCATAAACTACTTCCTCTGAGCACAGAAAAGATTAGGTTCCCACTCACAAGGTGGCGGTCTGCTTTCAGAGCGAGCTCCGTACCCTGCTGAGTGTCTGCTGTGATGGGGGGGATTTCCATCACGGGGTGTGGGCGACATCCTGGACCAGGAGGGGCTGGTGGGGGAACAAAGGGCCTTTTAATGGATGCCAGAGGAGGAACACCACACTGTACTTGACACCTCGCTCTGCCGGCCAGATGGGCGCCCTGCTCAGCTTATAGAAACAACTGAACCACAGGTCAAATGACTAAGGCCTCTCTCACAAGGAGGCTCAGAGCTAGAAGACTGTGCACAGCAAGGAAGCCACAGGGAAGACATGCTAGGACAGAATGGGAAGGGAGGGAGAGGCAGAGGGAGGGTGGGGGTCACGTAGGACAGGGTGGAGATGGGGCAGAGAGAGGGTGTGGATCTCTTTATTCACTCGGCAGTGAGGCGCTCGCTCTTCTGTTGGTAGAAATCACACTCACAGCGCAGACTGAGCACTGCCTGCCCGCAGCAGAGGCTAGAAGGGACATAGAAACGACATTTAGCCCTGGGTATAATCAAATAAAGAGGAAGGAGCACCTCTGGGGAAAACGGCCCCGCGCAATGACCAGTAAATCGTGAGGTAAGGTCACACGTCCTGGTATTACAGTCAAAGTGACTGTGATCCAGTTTACCCCACAACAGGCAAAATCAGTGCAGAAAGGACACTTGAACTGGAAGCCCGGAGGAAGATGAAGCTCGTTGTTCTGCTTGAACAAAACCATTCTCAACAGACAGGAGCGGGTAGGAAACAGGAAAGAGCAGTGTTTGCTCTTCATGCTCGGCCCCTGGTCCTATCTGAAGACCAATCACGGCTGCACTGGGAGCAGCGGCTAGAGATCTAGCAATGATAACTAGAAAGGAAGTCGGCTCTCTTGAGGACTACAGAAGTCTTCTGAGTGAAAAGTCCACGGCCCTGCTCCGCCGAGCTCAGAAGAGGACAGGCAACTGGTGTCGCCTCTTGCTTCCAACCCAGGGCTGCAGTGTAGTCCTCCATCTTGAAGGTGTTTTGAGTTAAAATGAAGCTCAGGCTCAAAGGTGTCATTTTTATCAACAAGGAGACTGGTATCTAAGTCTCCTACATTGCCACCTGAGGTCAGACCCTGGGCTGCTGCGTGCCTACCAGCATTCGTGAAGGAAGCAAGTGAAGGCGTCTACCTAAATAAGCTCACCACACTCTGACTTACAAAGGCAAAACACAGGAAACAGCCATCCATGAACGAGGGGAGGAAGATGAGGCGGATTTTGGTCTATCTATACAGTGGAGTATTTACATAGACATCCACATTATATTTACAAAGCCCCTTTGATAACCAAGGAAAGTTCCATAATATACTAAGGAAAACCGAGGTGTAATAGTATACTATTGATGAGGAGAAGAGACAGAGGAAACAGCTTGAACAGCAGATACAGATCAAGACAATCATCCAAAACGCTGTGGCTTTTCTTACTCTTTAACATTTTATAGTATTGTAAAAGCCTGTATTTGAAACTATTAATACAATTGCCAGTTATCACATGCAGCCATGACCTCCTTTGCCTCCTCTGTGGCTTCGGTGGGGGCGGCAGTTAATGCACAGATTCTGTAGTGGCCGAAAGGGCCCATTGCTGACTCCAGATGGCTTCTCTCTCTCTGTACTAGTTGTGACTTGAAATTGACGTGATAAAATATCCCAACCCAAGCAACTTAAGAGGCAGTCACAGTTAGAGGGAAGCCCGGGTGGGGAAGCCATGGTAGTTAGAGTGACGTGGATAGGGACATCATACTCATGAAGCAAGAAGGGATGGGCTAGCACTCAGCCGGCTTTTTCCTTTTTAGGTAGTTGAGGACCCCAACCCAATGGGGGATGGTGCTGCCCATATTTAGAGGAGTATTTTGCCCGAAATAATCAAGAGAATCCCTCACAAGCACGGCCAGAAGCTCCTTTCCTAGGTGAGTCTTACTCTAGTCAAGTTATGTGAATATCAGCCATCGAACCCCCTAATTGTGCCTTTTGCTGTGTGTACTCTCAGTGCCTCCAGCTTGGCCATGTAACTGAACCTAGGCGGTGTGGGTTAGCTTCTCAACATAGTAGAATCTTGAAATGTGTTAGCTGAGATGGGCTTGATGTTCTCACAGTTTTACTGTCGCCTAAGAAGGGTGTGTTGGTATAATCAGTCTCTTGGTCCCAGGGGAAGGAGCACAGCCATACAAATCAAAGGCAAGATAAGCAGAGCCAAGCCAAGTCGTCCAACTCCCTGCTACCCTTAGGGATACGAGTGAACGTAGCTGGAATTAGCAGCCACTTATCTGACCCTCCCCGCCCCCCACTCCCATGTCAATCAGCCAATCCCCCGTAGCGGAGGTGCATGAGTTCAAGTAATAAAACGATTGCTACCTCAAGTACTGACATTTAGAGCTTGGCATTTAATGTAGTTGGTGGAGTATTTACTTAGCATATGCTTGGTCCCTAGTACCACACAAATACCAGTGATCCTAGTGTTCAAACTCTGGAGGTAGGGGCAAGAGGATCCAATGTTCGAAATCATCCTTGACTATATATTAAATTTGACACCACTTCGGAATAGACGTTGCCCCCACAAATACACAAAGCATAGATGAATGAAGGTTTCGGGTAGCATCAAATACAGCACAGCTAGCTAATACAATATGGCTGGTGTTAAGATATGAGAATCTCTTGCAATGAGATAACTGCATTGATTTTCAGAATAATTCATCTAAGACTGGAGATTGTGTCAATAAATATGAGTAGGGGCTGGTGAGATGGATAAGCAGGTTAGAGCACTTCCCTCACAAGCTTGATGACCTGAGTTCAATTCCTAGAACCTACATAACTGTGGAAGGAGAGAACCAACTCCCCCAAAAAGCTGTCCTCTGACTTGCACATGAATGATTAATAAAAATACATAAATATTTGTAGACTGGCCAACCAGACCCGCCAGATACATCACGAAAAAGCTGATTGCAAATGAAAGAAGTGCAGTTAATAAGAAGTTTGATGAGACCAGCATTCCAGTGTGGTTGAAATTCCAGTGTGAGAAGACAGCTTGTATTCCCAACTCTTGGCTGTTGGCCTATTCTGTGGCCGAGGGAAATAAATATCAAGCTGGAGAAAACAAAAAGGTAAGTGTAACCTCTAAGGCAGGAGGTCAACACAGGGTAGGTTGAGAAAAGGAGTAACCTTTGCAACTTGCCCAGGGCTTTAGTCTTGCAGGTGGATTTTATTGGCAAAACACATTTACAGGGCCACCGAGGCTTAGAATCAGAGGCGTCCTCAGCTGTCTATAGATACTATAGATACTATAGTTTCTAACTTTTATAAACCCTGCGGTTTAGACTTTAAATGAAAAGGTGTTCTTCTGAATCACATCTATGTACCTTTGAAGTTTCATTTCAAATGAAAACCACCCTCTCCTAACTTTAATGGTGTATATTCCAGAAGATAGGTGCCCCCCTGTAGCATCAGATTTTATTTACACAGCTTCCTCTCAAAGGTCAAATCCCATACCTGCGCCTTCTCAGTGGCGCCCTTTGGCTGTCGGCAAAGGTGAAAAGAAGCCACTGTCTCATGATAGCGGGCAAGTCCTGCACACCTGAGCTCAGGATGGAGCAAATGTCAACGCCACAGACGCTAAACAGACTAAACCATCAGGCAGCCTTGGAGAGCAGAAGCGTGGATCTGCTTAAAGCCAAGGAAAGGACAGCCTCGGGAGTGCAGTCACAATCATTTCCATATATACCGCCAGGTGACTACAGTGGGAAAAGACCAAACCTGAACTCAGTCTTGTATTTTATAAACACATGTGCACGCATGTGCTTGATCACGTGTATACATACATACACACAACGCAGGAGGAAGCAGACATTGTTAAGAGAAATCACTTGGTCACCATATCGTCTAGTATGTATATATTATCTAATTTATCCTAGTTTCTTATGGTTCCTCCGGACCTCCTTTGCTCTTTGAACATGTTTTTTTAAAAAATTGACAGATCTTACTTTTTTCCCACATAAAAATCTCCTCGCCTAGAGAGATGGCTTGGTGGTTAAGAGCGCTGGCTCTTCTTCCAGAAGACCATGGTTCGATGCCCATATGGCAGCCCGTAAAACCATCCGTAACTCCAGTTACAGGAGGATCTGATGCCCTCTTCGGGCCTCCATGGGTACCAGGTACCCAAAACGTGCCTGCAGGCACAACACCTAGACTAATAAAAACGGAATAACACTATCCTTCAGTAATCCCAAGGTTGAGTTCTGGAAGGCAGAATCCTGTGGGACAAGGATTCTGTGGAACATGGTCAGAACGGTGAAAACTGTGACCCACTGCATGGGAACCAGTGACCCATCTGCCCATGGTGCCCTAAAATAAAGTGAAGAGGTGTCCATGATAGAAAACTCAGCAGCACCATCAGCGTTGCTATGGGCTGGGTACTGTTCTAAGTACTTTGGAAATATTAACTTAGTCCTAAGCATAACCACAGACGTTAATATGACCATTACTCCCATTTGAAACACAAAAATCCTGTGAGATTAAAAACTTACCCAAAAGTGTACAGTTGGTACTTCGCAGACCTGGGACTCAGAAAAAGGTTCACATCATAGAAATGAGTCCCATATCCTGGGCTCACTGTCAACTGTGTACACTGCTTTCCAAGGGAGCAATGGTTCAATACAGGCCTAGCCTAGACGTATTCATTTTAATAAATGTTATTTTTGAGCCCATATGTATGCATAGAAAAAACAAAATATGGGTCACTCCTAAACTACAGACCACCAAACCAGTGTTTCTGATATGAACAAACATGGTTTAAGGCCAACCCATAATAGCTAAAACGCATTGTCCTTAGTCTTTGGGTGGACCTCTGAGACCAGCATGGTTTCTGTCTCCCTGTGTTCTTCCCACGCCTGTGTATAGAGATTCCTGTCACTCTTGTCAAGGGCACTTGGTAAATTACCTGCTTGATTATAGAGCAATCCACAGAAGAACAATAATGATAGCAGCGTTCACTTATTCGGTGCTTGCAAAGGGACAGGCACTGTTCTAAGTGCTCAGTAAATATGAACTCAGGGAATCCGTCCTGCGATGTTGTGGGTAAGCATTACGTTTTCGTCTTAAAGATCTGTAAGGTCAGAAGAGGACTGAAACAGCTCGCTCAGGATCAAGCCGTTCATAATTTGGGCAGAGCCCAGACCCACAACATGACTCTAGAGATCCATGATGTACCTGAGTCAAGACTGCTTTTAAACTCACAGTTTCTCCTGCAGGGCGTGGTGTTTAGAGCATGAACCACATAAATGTCCACGGGACGAGAGACTGATTTGGAAAGACTGATTCTGTATGCTGATGTACACAAACCTGTCACATACAGGGTATGTTTCTTCATCGGAGACAGGGAGCTGTCATGGGTGAATAATCAGAGTGGCTTTGCTCAGTAAACAGTCGTCATCTTTGCTGTTTTGCACTATTCTACACTGTGATGTGTTAAGGGAAGCCATGTTACCGTGTTCCCCTGCCTGTCCTACCCAAACACAAGCTGGGGGTTCTCTCGTGGACCCGCCCCCAGCAGAGGGCTCAGTATGGAAGCAGATGAGGAAAACATTATCCTTTTAACCCACTCTGGGATGACGCACGCTGATGCTCTCGACATCAGCTCAGAGGAAATGTGATTAGCTATTTATCTCATCTCGGTGCCTTTTTCTTCTCTGGGTCTCACTTCCTGGGAACACGTCAACACCAAGATCCCGCTAAGGCTACAGAGCCGAAACCTAAGTCACCTATGAGTCACCCTTACCCCCTCCCCCCCCACACAACCCTGTGTGAATCCTGCTGCCTATCTCTCTACTCGTTTCAAAAGCCACCCTTTCTGTGCCATCTGTGTAACACAGCTGCCTGCCTCTCTGTAGGCAGCTGTGTGCGTGCACCCCTTCCCTGCTCGAAGCCACGATTCCCTCCTTTGATTCTACAACCAACGCTTCCCTCATTGCTCTAAACCTGCTTCCCAATCATGCCACAGTCCTTCTCCTCCTGTAGCAGCTTATCTCATGAACGCCATGTGACTTCCCACCAGCAACAGCTTCCTCACTGAGGACTCGCTTTCATTTGTAACTGTGAAAACAGCTCCATAAATTCAAGGTGTCCATACTTAGCCCACCCAGCTACCTCCAGCTCCTGTAAGCCTAAGAAGGCCCAATGGATTCATTCATCTGTCTGTGCTCTATAGACATGGGACAAGCAAAGACAGACTTTATTTTATACAGACAGATTTGTAATTTATTTTTATTATTACTTTTAAAATTGTTTGTATAGGTATTGGGGTGTAGGTATGTGCACATGAATGTAGTACCCATGGAGGCCAGAAGAGGGTGCCTGATCCCATGGAGCTGGAATTTACAAGTGGTTGTGAGAGATCTCATACAAATGCTGGGAACCAGACTCTGGACCTCTTCTAGAGCAGAACGCACCCTTAACCACTGAGCCATCTTTTCGATGGCCCCTAGGTACTCTCTTAATCCAGCCTAAATAAGTTACCTTGGCACAAATCCATTATACATCACTTTTGATTAGCCCGCTGATACTGTATAGACTTTAAAACCCCATTCTTACACAACCTCAGAGGACAGAGGCCATACCAAGTTCTCTCTCAGTGCTGCAGGCTAGCACTCTTGAGTTTCTTCTTGGGATAAGCACTGAAACAAAAGAACAGAGTATATGTGTACCTTGCGGTACACTTCCCAGAATGTTCACCTGCAAGTCCCACAACTGAAGGTGGGAATCGGGGCTGGTCAGGTCACCGGAAAAGCTTCTAAACACGCAATGGACAGAAAGTAACTCAAAATCAAACCCACACTGCATCGGAGGGACTTCTGGCAGAGCTCGCCCTGGGTGGTGCTGAACAACTTTACCGTGGCTTTGGCTCTGAACGCTGCACTGTACAGAACAGCTACACCATGCACCGCCAGTCATTGGCTACACCATGCACCGCCAGTCATTGGCTATACCATGTACCACCAGTCATTGGCTATACCATGCACCGCCAGTCATTGGCTACACCATGCACCACCAGTCATTGGCTATACCATGTACCACCAGTCATTGGCTATACCATGCACCGCCAGTCATCGGCTACACCATGCACCACCAGCCGTCAGAGCCCAAACCCCTCAGGTCACCCCTCAGGACCACTGCACGTCACGGCCTACAGTGTTTTCAGTGTCCATACAAAATTTCTTGCTCCTATAGAAACGGAATAGTTTAATCATAGAAACCAAGGGCTTTTAGTATCATTCTAAGATGATATCATTTTGGATATCATTCTTCAGCCTGTAAGTATCAAATTATTGCATCTTTGGCGTCCACTGTGTCAGAATGCTTGATTTTAAAAGCTGCCATTGGAGCTTCTAACTTAAGTTTCATTTTTAAAAAAATGTTAAGATGAGTTTGAGTTGGGATTAGGACAGAGTTTCCAACAATTTCTGAAAAGGCCCCAAACATACTCTTGCCATGTTGTAAGTACATGCAAAACAGCATCCTTAGTGCTGGTGATTTTAAAACCAGACTATTAATCCACTCCGAAGACACCGAAGACACACTATACCCTGTAGTATACAATATTTGTCCAAGGTTAATGCTTTATACAAAAATAAGTGTAGCCATCTGCCTAACTGGATGCTTGCTTTTGCCTTCAACTAACGGTAGAGTTACGCCTATGCCAAAGAACCGTTCTAAAATCCATTTATGATTTCTTATAGTAAATATCTGCTCTATAATCCTATTTTATAGACCTATATACCCAAGGGTCATGCAGAATTTTCTTGAGTAAAGAGGTGTCTTAAGAGGAAAACGTTGAAGAAGCCCAGCTATGGCGTGGGTCTTAAGCATCTTCCAGTATGGTCCCCAGTCCAGCACTCCTGGAAGTGTAAACCTAGATGCAACCTAGTGGGAGGTGTGGAGTCAGTGGGTGTGTCCTTCAGGGGATTATGGGACTCTCTTTTCTACTTTCTGAACCCAAGGTGAGCAGCTTTGTTCTACCGTGAACGTCCACTGTGAAGTGTTGCCTCAGCACAGACCCTGCCAGCCATGGAAGACACACCGGACCCTCCAAAGCTGAAGGACAAACATTCTCTCCTTAGGAGGTGGCGACACCAACATCTGCTATTGGAATAGGAAACTGAATAATACACCCAACATCCCAATTTGATTACAAAGGAGCATGACCCCCAGTAGGCACCAATGGTGCAGACTTCCCTGGACTGACCTTCAAGGTTTGCTCTTTTCAACATAAGCCTGTATTCCTCAGGCCATAAGCATATCCAGGAACATTTCACTGGGCTATTTCTCTTAGCCTCTTCATTTCTCTCCTCTTTTCCCCGTTTTACGTTGTTGGCTGAACAAGCAGCACCCTCAGCATCTTGTCACCAGCCTGTACCTGAGAAGAGGTGGCCGAATGGGGTGGAGACTGACTCCAATGGCTATGAAGGGCAACTACAATCCTGGGCTTGGCGGCCCCCATGGCCTGAGCCCCATAAACCTCTGTGGCTCCAGTGTTTCAGAGACATTTCCAGCTAGTCAGTCTTCAAATGGATGGGTCCTGTGATGTATTAGAGCAGGGTTTCTTAACTTTCCATTTTTAGGTATAGAATCTCCTGTGGAATTAAGAAAAGTTATCGAAGTCCACAGTGTGGCTCGGTGGGTAAGGACACTTGCAGCTAAGCTCAGTAGACCTGGGTTTGATCCTCAGAACCCACGGAGTGGAAGGAGAAAACCAACTTCCACCTCAGCGTTTGTGGAACATGGACATGTGCATACCCTTACATAGACAAACACACACACAAGAACATGGGCATGCACATAATAAATACATAAACTAACTAAAGAAAGTTATAACACCTCTTACCAGAAAGTTAACAAACGTAGATGGCACCAAATTTTGTTTTTAGGAACCCAGAGTCTACTTGACAGAATGCAAACACACATTTGCTCTGCATGATTACCCTGGGACTTTAGGGGTGGAGGATAAGGGGAAGTGAGGAGGAGCAGGGAAAGCAGAAAGAAGGATTATGGGAGGAGAAAGGAAGGAAGGAAAGTTAGGAGGGATGGAAAGGGAAGATAAAAGGGTTATGGTAGGTAGAAGAGAGGGAGATGAATAAAAAGGAGACTCCTTCTAAACCAAGACTCTACTCAGATGTACGTGTGCGCACGCAGGTGCTGCTTTCTTTCTTTTTTATTTATTTACATTTCAAACGTTATCCCCTTCCCAGTTTCCCCTCCACAAACCCGAGGGTTCTGCTTTCAAGCTGGGGAGCAATTGCCGAAGAACAGAGTTTGCTCCAAGTCAAACTGGACAAGGAGAGCTGAATTACTGGCTTTCCCACGAACTGTGGGAAGCTCGCCATCCACCACTGGAGGTGAGGGCTCGGTACTATTTCAGTTATTGCTTATTAAGAGGTGAGGAATGCTGGGCTTGGTGCAAACGGCTCTTCTTAAACACTCCATGCCTGTGTGCTGTCTAAAGTGAAGTCATACTTTATTAGGATGGTCATCTGCTCTCAATGCCTGGGCTTGGAGGGACGTAAGGCATGGTTCGAGAGAATGAAACCATACTGTCAAACGTCTCAAACAATCCCTATCCCATATCCATCATCTCCTAGTTATGTACTTGAAAGAAAATCACCAGAACGTCCATGAAGATGGACTGTGGGAAACGCCCTTTGCAAAATCCATCGGAACTCCCTCTGCTTCTTTTCAGCAAATCAGTGGCATAGCCTGTCACACTGTGAGAACTACAAACAGAACGAGGTGCCACCTGGGGGACCCCCAACAGGGTATTCTTTGGTTTTAAGATAGGAAAGCCTTCCTCAATAAGATCTGTTGACTGTTCTCCTCATACTGAGGCTTAGCTTGTGTGCACTTACGATCCCTTTAGTCAAAGGAATGTGAGTCAAAGAGGACATAAATGGGACCCTAGTGGTTGTTGTCTTGTAGTCTTTGTGTCTCTTTGTGGTGCCTTGAAAGTCTGTAGGCTGAATGTATCTCCTGGTTTTACACCTCCCCCCTCTTTAATTTTATTTGGTTCTTTTGCTTTCTGGGAGTCCCCGAAAGGGATGTCTTCTCCATGACTCATTCCCAAACTACCAATAATCCATAATGAGACCCCAAATTACCAAGACAGCTGAAATGTCCATAGTCCTTCTTTTTACAAGAATTAATGACTAGACAGAAGATGACTTAAATCAGTAGGTGCACTAAAGAAGTCTAGTCCCTCTTCACAAGACAGTCTGCAACGTGAGCGAAATAGTCAACTGGGAGAGGAAGTCCAAATACAGAGAAAAAAGTCATCAAGGAAATTGACACGCTGGAAATGAACCAAGCACAAGTTCTGTAATTGAAAGAATCAATCAGTCAATTAAAAACTACAACAAAAGTGTTGGCACAAGAAAAGACCACAGGGAGGAATAAATTTCAGCCACGGAGGACAAAGTAGAAACAACAATAAACCCAGACGTAGACACAGGAAGACAACTAATGAATGGAAGAGGAAGGAACCCGGAACCTTTGGAAATCTGTTCTGTGAACAATCTTTTCACCAGGGATCTTGTTTTCAAAGCACCGGAGTCCTGGCTCTCTGCTCTCCATCTGTGGCCCTGGAGAAAGCTCCAGGGGGCTGACTCCAGGCAGGGAGCCAAGGCCCAGCTGAAATCCTGCTCTTCCTGACCCCTCAGTGGGTGTGCTCTCTCTCTCTCTCCTGGAAACTCCTACAGTTTAATTTCCTCTTGGAACACTACTCCAGTTCTGCCTGATAGAGTATTAGGTACACTGTTTCCATCAGACTCTGAGTTCCTCAAGGCAGGGTCTACATGTTACTTGGTTCGTAAGTATATAAGCTAGAGTCCGGCACATAGTAGGTGTACAACCAACATGTTGAACTGAAGCAAAGTTAGTCTACTGAATTTCATTAGGCCAAATCCAACTTGTGTGTTGCGCACAGCAAACCGTAAGTGTGAGACATACGCCTGGTTCTTCCCTCTTCCGCTGGTCTCTGTTCATGCCAACTATCCCCATTCAAATTTCAGCCTCTCTCCCCTCCCAGAAGCTCCTCACCCTTTCTGCTTTCCATATCTCACTGACTGGCAATTATAAGGTAAGGGACTAAAAGACAAGACATGAAATTAATTTGAATATGAGCCGTAAAACATTAACAACACACCTCCTGCTCTTTGGCATATTTGATCCTGCAAATGACAGCTGCTATTAGCTAGGCGCTAACACGGGTGAAATCCTGCTTCTGCGGTATGTATGGAGAGGCCATGCACCAAGCAGAGCAATGGTTTCCACGGTTCTGCCCCGCAGGGCAGAGATGGATGCTCCTGTGCTGTCTTTTTAAACAACTGCTCTCTTCAAAGTACCAAGCACAATGCTAACTGCCAGACCTGGAATGGAACTTGCCCTCCCTCAACTCAAAATATAAAAAAAGAGACCCAACAGCTACATGGATACTTGAACATAGAAGGGTAACTAACAATCCCCATGCAAAGAAAAAATATTACATTTATAGTTAATTCCTGTCCCCTAAACAATTATAATCTGGGAACATTCTCTGGACCTAGCTGTTATATAAAATGCAAACGAGGAAAAATAAAATAGCCCGCTAATAAGTTAGACCGCTAAGTACCCACTAAACTCCACTGTTAAACATAGGCTGGTAAATTGAGAGGTCTTGCATAGGAAGATGGCTCATTAGGTAATAGCACTTTCGGCTATACCTGATGACCTGAATTCCATCCCTGGAACCGACATGGTGGGAAGAGAGAACCAACTTCTGCAAATTTTCCTCTGACCTCCACATGTGCATGCTGTACGCACACACTCGTGTCCCTCTAAATAAATAAACATTAAAATAAGTTTTTTAAAAATCTTCTACAAAGTCTTCCTGAGGGCCCTGTCCTCTTGCAGATCTTAGTCGTACATAGTGACTGTTCTAGAGCCAAGAAGAAGCAGAACCTGGAAGGCAATGAACTCTCTCATCCATCACACTTAATCCTCAAAGGACAACATGAGACCTCGTTCTCACCTTAGTTTCGGACCCAGGGAAGCTGGGCCACAAAGGTTAAACGGCCCTCGAGGAGCCGGTCGGTGGTAATGCAGCATTTGGAATGTGTAGGAAGTGTATGAATGCAGAGTGTGTCACTTCTACTCGGGCTGGCACATCACAACGATTCCATAACCAGTCACATACATCTGTAACCCTCCCCTCCTGATAAATCCCGTAGTGCCTTGAAGGTAAGCTTGAGAGCCGCTTGGTGAATAAAGAGAAACAGTGTGGCAAACAAGTAAAGGAACCGACACAAAGAACTCACAGAGTGGCTGTCAGCATCCAAGAGGCCTCCAGCACCAGCGCCTCCTCAGAGCTGCCTTCCTGAGCAATCCCCTCCCACTACTAATCAGTGCTATCCTCTGTGAGCCGGCTGTGCCAGGAAAGATAACTGACAGCCGCATGGAAAGACCCACACAAAGGGCGACGAACTCACCAGCAGTGGCTTGTTGCTTTTAGGGTAGAGCATCTAACCCTGAGAACGTCTCAGCCAGCATCTGAATCCAATCCCATGGTAAATTATGGACCAAAATTATGTAAGTGAATCGCTTTGGGGCACTAAGGCACAGAACTCATGAGGAAACAAATGGCCACTCTAAGTCATTAATGTTGGCAGGGGTTTTTCCCACACAACGTACTTGGCTAATACAAA
Source organism: Rattus norvegicus (assembly GCF_021556685.1). Lineage (NCBI taxonomy): Eukaryota > Metazoa > Chordata > Mammalia > Rodentia > Muridae > Rattus > Rattus norvegicus. The sequence continues at coordinate 66,732,325 of NC_141537.1, forward strand.
ACACTGAGGGTGAGTCCACAAATGAAGACGGGCTGGAGAGAGAGGCGTCAAAGGAAGCAGGAGACGAATACAGGCAAAGGAACGACCAGAACAGGAGGGAACCTAGAGTGAAGGTGAGTAGAAGAATCTAACAGTCATTTGTGCAGTCATTCATTGAAGGCTAAAGTTCATTTACAAAACAATTAAACCAACTCAGGGCTTGAAGAAATGTAACCTGAAACCTAGACAACCTACGTCCTCAGGCTGGCCTACACGTGGGGACACAGCAACAACAAACACGTTATCTGTAGTTCGCCTTCCACGGTTTCAGTTATGTACGATCAACCGCAGTCTGACAATCTTACATGGAAATTAGAGAACTGAGTAGCTCATACGTTTCAAATAACGCTTCAATGGTATGTTCTTATAATAACACACCAGATGTAATTAGGCTAAGGGGAGAAGAGGGTGCCGGTCACATCAGAAGTCATCCCCTGCATCTGATCTCAGGGCATTGCTGAAATGAACTAAAGTTGAAGGAGGGGAAAAGAATTGGGAGTGGAAAATGATTGGCTGAGAAGCTGTGTGGTAGACATTGCTCGGAGATTTTTAAACACCTCGTTTTAAACCCCCAAACACCATTATGTCCTCAAATTAGCTCAGCTCTCTTTTCCTTTCTTTCCCAGAAGGTGAAACACCTCATCCTACTGATCTAAGGCCGGGACAGCCGACAGACTACAGGAAAGGGTTGACTCCTCATGCTCCTAAACTCTCCATAGAAAAAGCAAAGTCAGAATATCTATGTGGCTGAGGCTCTAGCAGGCAGAAAAGACTCCACTAGCAGATTCACAGCACCCTTTTTCCTGAGTATGTAAGAACACACCTTCCTCATGTTGATTAGTGTGCCTCTTCGAAAATTAAAAAAAAAAAGCCAAAAATCAAAAAAACCCGTATTCTAGAGAAGAGTTCGAATTTTCACACCCACAACATTCTGAGTCCTGAGAGAAGTTAATTATTTTGGAGGCTAGTAATGAATTACCCCGGAGGAGCAGTCACTTCCTTATGTATCTGGATACAGGCGTTGGCCTTTAACCACAGAGAAGCATGAGGAATTATGTTATATGGGAGCAACCTGTAAAAGACACTGCTGTACATACACAGTATGTAAGTAAGGCATGGCAGAAGGGGGCTTAGAGCAAAACCCAAAGGGGTCCATTTTGACCACTGTGTCATGGCCATGTTAAAAAAAAAAGTCATATGCTGGAATGAGAATAGAGACCAAGATCTTTAAAGTTTACTCAAAGTACTTAAAATAACTGGCTATCCCTCTAAGAAAATAAAACATAGTTTAATTGTGTGTGTGTGTGCGTGTGTGCGTGTGTGTGTGTGTGTGTCTGTGTGTGTATATACGTGTCTCTGTGTATGTGTATGTGTTTGTGTCTGTGTGTGTGTTTGTATGTGTGTCTGTGTATGTGTCTGCGTGTGTGTGTGTGTGTGTGTGTGTGTGTGTATGTGTGTGTGTGTGTGTGTAGAATTGGGCAGATAGAAAAGACGGCAGACAGACGCTTATATAGAATAATGGTCAAAACACCTCAGCGGCTTAGTTAGAACAGCCCGCCCTTCCACAGTGACACACATCAGTGCTGTTGAGGAGAATGGGTACAAAGGGGAAATCAACAGGAGAGTCCAGTAATGTTCACCAAGAGTGTAGGGTCAGTGTAAAATGCTGGAGAAGTTTTTCTAGATAAAAATGATCATAAAAATCCTTTGTCAGGAAAATGGTTGATGCCTTAAAATAACTGGCCTCACACACCGTCTGGCACCATTAGTTAAGAGGCCAGTGTGATCACAAATGGCTGCTCTGCTGCCCAAGACCCAGTGTTAAAGAGAGCACCACGATTCCGTCACAGGAAGTCCCTGAGAGGTAGCCTAGCATAGGAAACGTTCATGCTGCCCCTCTTGCCATTTACCTCACCACCAGGCCCGCCGGGCAGCGGGTGTGTGGCTAATGTGGATGCTAACAATAATAGAGCCTGCACCATGTCTCCTCACAGAGCTAGAGTCCCAAGGTTCGAGGTCCCCAGCGTTTTCCCTGCTCTCCGCTTTTACCGTCATTGAAGCCATCGCTGGCAGCCACGTGGGTAAATGGTGACTGAGCCCGGGGCTCCTCGCTCAGAGAGTAGCTGTGTTCAGCCTGGATGAGAGGTGCTGGTGATGTGGGAGATGGCTCCACCTCCATGGACACGCTCTTCTCTGAGAGGAAAGGGTCATTCAGGAGCTGACCCAAGACGTTCTGGGAAAACTCATCCAGGAGCTCTGAGAAGTGCTGCAAGAAGAGGAGGGAGAAATCAGCTTCTCTTACTCTGGATACTGGCTCTCCACACACATACCACAAGACAAATAGAGATTCGGTCACTCACGAACCTGTCTCTGTCCACCAAACCACTGCAGTGGGGCTGGAGAGAAGGCTCTGTTGGGAAAATGCTGTGCATGCTGTGCATGAAGACCCGAGGTTGATCCCCAGTGCACACAGGAAAGCACACACACGGTGGCACACGTCTACAAAGCCAGTGCTGGGTAATCAGAGACAGGTTGACTCCCGGGGCTCAGTGGTCAGGCAGACCTAATCAAGGAACCCCAAAGACCAGGTGAGCATGCCCTAAAAAAGACACCCGAGCTGACCTCTGGCCTGGGCACACGTATACACATGCAAACCCAACCAACATTTACTGGTTTAAAGTAACCATAATTTATCACTCTGTGATTGACTGAGGAACTGACTTTATCTAGGTGCCCTGGTGCAGTCACACAGACCTGCATGCTTGACTAGGGGTTAGGCTAAGCAAGCCAGACACCTGGGCTCTCATTCAGGGAAGCTAGGTGCGGCTCCTCTACAGAATGGTAGAAATCTCCCATCAAGAACAACATGAAAGGTGAATGACCTCAGAATCATACATTACTGTTACACAACATCCCGTCTCCCTGGACTCTCTAGCCATGGCAATGACGGAGAGTCAGCCTAGGGTCACGGTGGCACAATACATCTCTAATTCCAGGGAGGAAAAACAAATGGTAAAATCCACTGCAGGTGACTGTGAGGGAGGATGGTGTGACTCTCTCAGGGCCATCACTGCCATGATCAGCCACATTCTGCACTACTACCGTCCAACCACTACCGTGGGGCTGGAGAGAAGCTATCCTTTATTTCCACAACACGAGAGAGTGGCTATCATAAGGTGCCCGAAATAGAAGTAAAGCTGTTAGCTTGGATCTAGACTGTTGCCCCAAAAGTCTGTATGTCAGAGATAGGGGAACCTTTAAGAGTGTGGGTCCTAGCAGGGGGGCTTCAGGTCATAGAAGAAATGCCCTTAAAGGGGATCCTGGGATCTTTCTTTTCTCCTTTTCACTTTTCAGCCACAAAATGAGCACTTCTGTTCTGCCATGCATCCCTACATAAAGGAATGCTGGCTGGCCCAAAGCAACAGCATCTGCATAAACCAATCAAGCAAAGAGATCAATTATGCAAAGTGGCCAATTATGCAAAGGAATCTCTACAACAGAAGCCAGAGGAAACCTTTTCTCTTTGTAAGTTGACCAGATCAGACAAGCAAGCCTTGCAGTAGTGGTAAGTAACTAACAGCCCACTTCACTCTGTTCTCTCCGGTTGCAGAATAGCTAATCCAACCCCAAGATTGTGTTAATTATTGAAAAAAAATGTTTCTAGTTGTGGTGTAGCTCAGCCTTAGCACACACCGTTAATCCCTCCAGCTGGAATACAGTCACACCCTTAGCACATACTTTAATCCCAAACAATGAAGGTACAGTTAGTTCACAGAAGGAAGCACCCATGTTTGAAAGTGAGTGGCAGACAAAGCGATGAATCAGAGAAAGATTTGGATAGGATAGGGAGGAGAAAGGGAATCTACTTAAGGGACAGTGCAAAGAGAGAGAAAGGGGAGGGGGAGGGAATGGATGAGGAGGAAGCAGTTTTACTGGGACGGTTTTACAGAGACAGGGTGCAGAGAGAGAACAAGCTAGGCACAGGTCAAGACAGAATGGGACAGAGAATGAGCAGGAGATAGAAGATTAGAACATTGCTAGAGTTAGTCTGAGGCCAAGCAGAGCAATTCAGGAGAGGCTGAGAGAGAGAAGCCAGATTAAATTAGTTATCCTGGAGAGGAGTTGAGCCAGGAAAACTGAGTTGACCAGACAGCCAGAGCTCAGAAAGAACCAAGAAGGGATGAGCTTATTCAGCAGTAAGTCACAGAGGCCAAAATCATTCTAGGCCTGGATAACATTAATTGGAGGCTATTCTTTTAGTTCTGGTGTGGAGGCAATGGCAGTGTGTGTGTGTGTGTGTGTGTGTGTGTGTGTGTGTGTGTGTGTGTGTGTGTGTAGTTCTGTATGTTATGGAACACTTTACAGCATCCTGAATCTATACTGCCTACATGTCAGAAACACTCCCCCTTGGGTATGACAACCAAAAATTCCTCCCCAACCTGCCCGAGTGTCAAAAGCATCTCCACCTTGAAGCCATCCTCAGCATCTATAATTCTATACACACTTCCATTTTCAACAGGAAGCTGGCTCCACTCCCGCTCACTATCCTGTCGCTTATACCACATTTGTCCTTGGACACCAACAACGTCCTTTGAGAACAAAATTCACAGATTTCGCAGCTACCAAATATCAAACTTGAGGAAGACCCAGGGACATGAAATAAGTAAGACAGAAAAGACCCAGGCCTACCCAAGGCATGGCCACTTACGATAGGGCAAGGATATCTTAAATTTCTTTTTTTTTTTTTGTTCTTTTTTTTCGGAGCTGGGGACCGAACCCAGGGCCTTGCGCTTCCTAGGTAAGCGCTCTACCACTGAGCTAAATCCCCAGCCCCTTAAATTTCTTCATACACAGGAACTATCTGGAGAAACCGAAGATGGAGATTCTGAATCACACGTCGGCATGGGGACCCAAGAACTCTCTCTGCAACCAGCTGAGTCCAATGGGGAGCAGGGCAGTTGTACGGCTAAGATTTGGACCAGATTTCTAGCTATACAGTAAGCTAAGGTCAGTGGACGGTTGCCTGGGCAACCTACCCTTCTGGCCTGAAGGATGGTGACTATTGGGAGGTGTTTGACGGAGCTCCCTTTGAGGACAAAATCGCAGTAACAGAAAGAAGTAAACATTGCAAAGCTATATACAAAAGTGAGAACTGGATTACGGCCTGACCATTTCCAAACTGCAGTTATGTCCCAAGCTACAAGGTCACCTCCGGCCAGCTAGGCTGGCTCTATTAGACCTCTAGCCTCCAGTTCCATCTGGAAGCCAGGCGAGGCTGCTCAGGCTGGCCTGCTCCGTTGACACTGTGTGTTTTTTCTCTGGAGCAGCACTAATGAATGTTTTCATGAGCATCCTCTCGATAACCAATAATAAACCTCCTAGCTGTGTTTGCCCTCCTCGGGCTCCCCTACTTTGGATGATACGGTAATTATTATGTTATGAAACAATTTAGCCCTAATGACAGGCAGCCCTGAAAAACTCACAGTCATTAACAAGCGCTTCATCATAGCCTCCCCCTCTGGGGAAAGGGAGCTCCTCAGAAGCAAGGACCTACAGTGCCAAGCCACCCACCTTGGAACTTAACAAAGGTAACCACTGAGTGGGGTCAGGGACTGAAGAGATATGCTCCATCAGTCCCACCAGACGCCATCGCTCAGACCAGCAAAATGGCTCTAGGCAGGCCTACTCGCAGCTTTGGCCTTGGGGATACACCAGACAGATCAGCCTCCTCCTGCTGGTACAGGGCTCAGGTCAGAATCAGTGCATCACTAATGTCAGCCAGACAGGGAGGCATTATGGTCTGATGGTCCACTACCAGAGAAAAGAACAGAGTGGTCCTCAAAGAGGGAGTCCTTCTGGACCCTTCAGATACTCTAACAAGTAACTCAACGGTTATGTAAATGTAGTTTGTTTCTGAGAAAATAGCATACCATTTTACCACCCCGCCTATTAATTAACCAAGCTTTACTAGTTTACCTCCATAGCCTGCTCCACGACCATAGCAATCTTGCGACGTTGCCTAGCAACTCATAGTCCAATATCTCATTCATCTGTCACACGAGCTTGAACTAGGGTCCTCTTATTTCCAACTGATGGGACTTTTCCCACCTTGCTCATCCTAGGAAAGAGATATTTGAGTCTCATGGTTGAGATACATGGAAAGTTCCTCAGAGTAGCTTAGGTAGTGTGGTGGGCTTGCCTGAGGAACTGAGTGGTTGACCTATCAGATCTTCTCCTCCAAGAGAGCACACCTCTGGATCAATGAGAAAACTGTGCCTTATGATGCTTAAGTACTTTGTCTAGGGTTGTGCTATTGATGAAGGACGGAACTGAGGTTCAATGCCAAGCTCAAGGGTTTCCACACTCTGTGTACTTTTTATTATGCTGCCTGCTGCAGTGCCTCATGCTAAACAGACAGACTTCACAGACCGACCACCTCCTAATGAGCACATGAAAACTGTACAACTATGCCAAGAGAGTGTTCGGTGGAGCAGGAATGCCTTCGATGGATGGTAAGCAAAGGAGATGGAGACATTTTTGCTCCAGACCTCAGAGTCATCTGAGTCGCAGCTGCTGGGCTAAACCCCACTTCATAACAGGTTGTGTCTCATCCAGCTCAGTGAAGACACCAGGTGACTTCTTTTTAAAGAATTATAAATGGTGTCAACAATAATAAAGGCACACAGAGGGATGACTTTTTTTTCTGGTCAAGAGGATGAAATCTCTGGCCTGGGTGGAGGCCTAACCTTCTAGCTGGGCAGGTCAATGAGCAGCCTATGAGACCAGCCCTAGGAAGGCAGCCTCACATTAAGTCATACTAAAAACATAGAGTAACGATCGCTTTACAGAGATAATGGACTTACTATTTCTTCTCAGAATTCCAGCCCCCACCTAGCGAAGCAGCTTACAGGGCTGAAGCCCTACGGCTCCTAAAGGTACCCCACTTTTCCGATCTACTCAGAAAAGTACCGTATTTCCCTTTCCTCTTCCTCTCTCTGTTCTAAGTAAGCTTCTTCCTCTGGCCCTTCGGGCTTCTTTACTTTCCCTAAAGCTTGCTTTCCAGTCGTGTGGTCACTTGTCTACCATGTAGCTGGCGGACTTCCATGCCAGCTTAACTCAAATGGCATGACTTTTTCGTCCTGCTTCAGATGCAGATACATATGTGCCTAGAGCCTGAGAGCTACAGTAGTGGAGGGAGGGGGATTACTAGGCTTGTTGGCTACCAGCCTAGCTCCAGGGTCAGTGAGGGCTCTTGTCTCAAAGGGATAAGGCAAAGAATTCTATGCACTCAATGTCCTCTTCTGGTCTCCATGCATACACCAGTGTATGTACATACACACACACACACACACACACACACACACACACACACACACACACACACGGAAGTGGGGGAGCAGGTAAGAAAGGTGACCCGATACTAATAAGGTCTCCTGCTCCAAGATTTGAGGTCATGAGGGCCAGGAGAAAGAAATGAGTTGGGAAGATAATCAAGGGACCCTGAGTTCAAGTAGGTGATGCTAGGCTTCCTACTGTCTCCCTCAGAGGATTCACCCGTGAGGCCTCTCATCCTATGGGGCTTAAATACAGCTCTCTAGACAAGGCACCATGCCAGGTGAGGGAGGTAGGAAGGAAGGTAGAACTTTCATTGGCACAAAGGGAGCTCTCTGAAGCACATTCTCTGGCCCATAGTCCTGGGTGCTCATAGCCCAATGAAAAGAAAGCAGGCTGGAACTCTGTAGCTGTCAGCCCGACGCCACATCTGTGTGTGCGTGTTGTATGTGTGGTGTGTGTGTGTGTGGTGTGTGGTGTGTGTGTGTGTGTTGTGTGGTGTGTGGGGTGTGTTGTGTGTGTGTGTGTGTGTGTGTGTGTGTGTGTGTGTGTGTGTGTTAAGGAGAGCATGCTTGAGGAACTGTGTAGTGATCATTAGACTCAGTCAGTACTTATCCACCTCGACACACAGGGTGTTATAGGTTAAGAGATGGTAACGTGGGTGATGATGGACTTGGTCCATACTGAGTATCTTGCTTTGAATCAAAGATTTACTGCACAATCTGGGACATGTTCTGGACCATCCTGCCTGAGACACACCGGCAGCCACAGTCACACAAACACTACTTACCCGGGCTTGCCTGCTAGCCTGAAGTCTGTCCCAAATAGGAGAGGGATATTCCATGCTCTGAGGCTAAGCACTGCCAACAAAGATAATAGTAACCAGGCACAAATACTGGCAGGCCATGGTTAGCAGCCTACTCAGCTACGGCACTCTGTAATTTTCTAAAATGATGCAGGCAACATAAAATGAAGCTATACAGGCTTTTCGACTTAGGAGAAGGGAAAGTGCTCTCTTCTGTATTGTGGGTTTGTTTTATTTGACCCTGTGACCTATACCCTGGGGGCAGTGAAGCCGGTATAGCAGGTAAGGAGGCTCAGATAGAAGAACCACTGGGACAGCCACCCAAAACCCCCAATCTGCACTCACTAAGCATTCCATTCTCTGGGTGTGTGGACCAGAAGCTGGGACGGTCTTACCTATGAAAAAGATTACACTTGGGCAAAAAAAAAGGGGGGGGGACAAGAAAAGGGGGGCCTTCGTACTTCAAAAATCAAAACAGATAGCAAGAAGCTAATACGTCTCTCTCTCTCTCTCTCTCTCTCTCTCTCTCTCTCTCTCTCACACACACACACACACACACAGAGGATTTAGAAGACATGCCTCAAATTCACTTTAGAAACAGAGACCTCCTTCCAACAAAGCAGTTCTCCTGTGCTGGGATAGAAGGAGCTGTCCTCAGGCTCTAGAGACCACAGGGCTGCCCTCCCTGGCCCCTCCTCTGGAGGCCTTAGGCCAGAGAGGTTCCCACTCAGGCCTCTGTACATACCCCGCAACCAGAAGGAAGAAGGCGACACTGTCAAAGTTATAAACAAACAAACAGGGCTGAAGAGTCAAACCTCATTACTAGAAAATTCCAAGTGTGCCCGATTTGTATCTGGCACTACACGTTAGGTAATTACAGATGTCTCTAAATAAAAATAATAATATTGATAAGGGCCAAGCATTGGACCTCTTTTCATTATAAAAGGAGCTGTGTGGGAGAGGATGCGTTTCATGGGTTTGATTTTTAATTGGCAAATGTAATTTGTTTTATTGAAATCGAACTAGTAGTAACAGAAACTGTCTCAAGTCTTACCCTAAGACACACACACTTTAATATATTGTATCTAAGTGTGCTTTTCTTTATACATAAAACGACATAGTAGAATTATAATCCGATTATAGAGGTGTAGGTAGATTCTATCTAAGACAGCAGGGGCACACCAGGATTGGGGGACAGTTAACTCTGGGCACTGGAGTCATGCTGACTCATGTCCATACTTGTCCACACCCCAGAAGGCTCAACACTGAGTGAAATCTAACATAAATTGCTGACCCTCGTGTGAAGAATGTGTCAGTGCAAACCAACTGTAACACTTGGGTCACTCTGACCCGGAGGTTGATCATGAATATAGCTGTCTGGGAAGTCTTTGGTGTTTCTTGTTCAATTTTGCTGCAAACCTCAAAATGTTCTTCAAGATTTTTTGTTGCCCTTCATTTGCCTATTATTATATAAATGTAAATTTTTACAGATGTTGTTTGCCTGGTGTCGTGCACTAGTACAGATGGCTTTTAAACTACATAACTTTTTGCCATTAAAATAAGAAATTATGAATGCAGCCCAACCCTTAATGGACCGCAGCAGCTCTTCTTTTATTTGCTGTGGGGAAAATGTACTGCTTCCTTTGAAGACTCTCTATTTTGTGTGTGTGTGTGTGTGTGTGTGTGTGTGTGTGTGTGTATGCACACACGAGTCTGTGACTTTCAGGTAAGAGTAGCCCATTGGTGGTCCCTGCAACGGGGCTCCAACAGTTTTGCTTAGCTTGCACAAACAAGTTCCATTTGCTTCCTGCTTGCATCATTGAGATCTACAGCTGCAAATGACCTCCAAACATGTATCTGAGTAATTTCTGAAGCCAAACCAGCCTCTAGGCCTGACCAAGAGCCTGTCCTTCTCCTGTTGGAGTAACAAGAAGATATAGTGATGTTTATCTTCCACGTTCAATGTTTGTAGCTTCTCTGAAGATAGAGAGCTCCCATCCCATTACTTTATCTTCCCAAGGCTAGGACAAGCCAGAGGGTGGAGACTACTATCCTCCAAAGGAACCAGGCGGGATTCCTGGTCTCTTACTTGCTTTCTGACACTTACAACAAAATCCCCCACCTCCACAACAGAGAGCTAGGAACTCAGATTCCTAATTTTTGTTTTTTAAAAAATGCTTTTAGACGTTTAACTCGGGGCCCCATCAGCAGGACCATCTCCTTGTGATAACAGAGAGAGCTCCTATGATTCTAGAGCAGCAGAGCCCTGAGAGACTGAGGAGGCCTTTGGGTTTATTTTGAGCCTGTGAGTCCCTTTCTTGCTTCTTCTACCTCAGCAGGCAGTTGAATCTGACCACCATAATGAAAGCCATGCAAAATCCCGAGGGACCTAGCCACTCAATGCCAGAGCTATATGGAATCTGTAGTTCTAGTCTCCCCAATTATAAAGGGGAGATACACAGACTCGGGGTACGGAGAGCAGCTGTCTTCACAGCCAGCCCCTCCTTCTTCCTTTCTCTCCTTCACGGCAAAGTTAGACGGGAGTGTTGGCAACACAGAGGGGCCCCATGCCTGGTCTGTCCTATAGACCAGAGCCTAGAAAACCTGCATGTTTAACTCTTCCACAGTTAGCAAAAAGTCTCCAACACAGCTCAGTCCAAAGCCAGCTCACCCGCAGGTGGAGTTAAACGGATTAAAATATCTGATGCATCATCTTCTGCTAAATTCCCTTAAGCATCTCTTCCTGGTTGCTATTTGGTACCTTGTTGATATTCCTTCCTGTATTCTTTTAACCCCTTTATATTTTCATGATGTAAGTGAATAGGGAGGGAGTTTTGGTCTAGAAATATCTCCCCCCCCACACACACACACTACAGCTTTTAGGTTCCTCCTACTCTTGAACAGAAAGTGTACCCACACACCTCCACCCCCAGCTTCATCTATTGCTAACCTTTGGGCTTTGCCCCAACATTCCAGGTGTTCCTGATATACTTCATTGAAGACACAGTTAAGATACTTGTTCTCACTATCTTGAGTCCACTTTAAGGGACTAATGTCTACCATTCCTAAACACTTGTGTATGATAACACAGCCTGGAGGCTGGAGACCAGCGACAATGACGGAAACTCTGAAAACCACAGGCGCCGGCCTGATCATCCCAACCTGAGGAAAACAAAGGCTGCACGTGGTGCCTGAATAAGGGTCCAGGCTGGACCAAACGCAAGGCTCGACAAACAAAAGAGGCCCCCAAAGCCACCCACCCTAAGTCTCCTGCCACCCTGGAATGCTTACATCTTTGCAATGCAATCCGACCTTTAAGTCAAGACCTAATGCCAGATGCCAGGTATGAAAAGGTGAAGGAGTTATGAAGTTTGCACATTCCACAGACTCTGTTTTATTTATGAGCCGACTATGTCAGAGGGCAGGGGTGTGTCAGATGTACAAGGTACATGTCTTGTTTAAGCGCTCGGGGAGTGAGTGGCTCCCTGCCAGGAGCAGCTCCGTCACCACAGATAAGAGCGCCAGGAATCCCACAGCTCTGGCGTGCATCCATGTGTTCTCTTGGTCCATTAGACTCTGCATATGCCACCCTTCCCTCTGGAATGACGGTGGCTACCACACATCAGGGGACCTTAGCCTTGTGGGCTCTCCATCTGCAAACCGGACCAACCGAGGACTGAAGCTGAAAACTATCAAAAGCAAACCAATGACCCAAGCAACCTATTTCTGTACCAAACATCAACAGACTTCTTTTCTTGCCACTGCTCCCTAAACAACACGATGAGCATTTATTTACATAGCATTATTCTGTAGGTTACTTGGAGATAATTTATAATACATGAGACGGGGTGTGTAGGTTTATGCAAATATTAAGGCACTGCGTAAAAGGCTTGGGTGTCTACAGATTTGGTAATCACAGAGGCAGACTGTTACCAGTCCTCCATTAGGTCCTGAGAGGTGGCTGTATTTTAAGATGGCTCTGTTATCCTTAGCATCCGACCTTGGCCAAGTCACTGGTACTTTCTATCTCATCTGAAAGTCAGAAATACAATCTGCCTTTCAGAATTCTGGTGCCAACAAATTCAACACATACGTGTTGCAAGGCATGCTATCGAGCTCCTGCTCTTCCTGACTCCACCTCCTAAGTGCTGGAATTACAGATCTGCATGTGGGGTACTCCCCCCTCCCCCACATACCACACAGAGGGGTCAGACCTACCACTTGTATATGCTATGCATCAAACCCACGACTTTGTGTGTGCTAGGTGAGCACTGCATCAGCTAAGCCACATCCCTGGCTGTCAGTCCATCAGTTTATAGTGGACCTTTTTTCTTTTCCCCTTTCTGCAAAAGGCCCACATCTCGGCTCTCTAATCATCTCTCTCATTCCCTGTGATTGCTTCTCCATAAATTAAATTTAATCACGCCCATTGTATTCCTTGGTTCTCTTCTAGCCAGAAATGATAATGCTATGCAAACCCCACCCACACTTTAAAATACATTTCCCTTTATTTTTACCATATGTACGTATGGGTGTGTGGGTGTTTTGCCTTTCATGTATGTGTACGCATCACATAGGTGCAGTGCCCCCTGGAGGCCAGAAGAGGGCCTTAGATTTCCCTGGGACTGGTGACAGATGGTTGTGAGTTGCCCTGTGGATGCTGGGAATCAAACCTGGGTCCCCTGGAAGAGTAGCCAGTGCTTCTAACTGCTGAACCATCCCTCCAAACTTTTGTGAGGGAACTGGCCAGAGCTAAGCAGCATTGCCAAATTCCTGTTTTGGTGAAACTGTTGACCAAAAAGACCCAGATGACCTGAAGCAACCATTGTGAAGCCTGAGATATACCCCACCCACTGGGTTACTGGGAACTCATGGCATAGCCCTGCACAAAGGACTGAACCACAACGACTTAGTAGAAAGCATCATGACCAACCAAAAGGATCCTGATTCTAAGCAGCAGAGATCACATTCATCTCTTTCCAAGAAAGGACATAAATGGAATCTTGGGAGGTTGTTATAAGAACAACCAACCAGAGGTATTCCATAGAGTCTGTCTGGGAAACATATGTAAGCATCACATGTTAAAACGTTGCCAAACAGTTTCCTTCCTTGAGCCCCTCCCCACCCGCTCCTGCGGAAGACAACCTGAGGTGCTGTTCTGTGTATGGCTCTTGGCTGAACCATGGTGGGGAGCTGCTCGATGCGGAGAGCTGCCTGCTGTTCCTGACACATTCTTCTCCCCCATCCACGCAGCCGATGGCTTTAGGAAGCGCCTGTGGCTTCGATGGGACCATGATGCGATGCCCTGGTGGGAACTCGGGGAAGAACTTAGAAAGGAAGTCAGCAAAGCTTCACTAATAAAGTATGAGGAGTCTGAGCGTGTACTGGGAAGAAGGCTCCATTTGGAATGTGAAGGCCTTTAGTTTTAGGCAAATTGTCACTACCTGCTTCTGTGACCCCAGATGAGTCCTTGGAGCTTTCTAGTCTCTCCCACCCTTGACATTCAGGAGGTGGTGGTGAAGCGGTTGCCCTGCACTTCCCCTTACACCCGAGGAAATACACATCCTAAAAATAAATCTTTGGTCTGAGTCAGTCCTCCCTGAGAACCCCTCTCCTTGGCCTTTTCTGGGACTCCTGGCAAAGAATTTGCTTCCCTTCGGACAGCTGAGCTAACAGCTGGACAGTACTGACTGATTTCCACAATTCCCACAGCTGGCCTTAGAGACAAACAGCGGGAAAGGCGTTTATCAACAAAACAAAACCGTGACTCAACTTTTACAGGCCAAGTGTGGACAGAGACCTAAAAGCCCTGTACTGCTTCTCCCTGACCTACAATCCCATCCATGGACCACAATCTTCCTAGCCTTGGCTCGGATGAACCTTAGTGGGAAAAAGAGAGGCAAGGCAAATTCCAGGACAGTCCGGGGTCATGGTTTCATGTTTTCTACACCACTCCTCAGAAGAGACCAAAGGATTCTGAAATTGCTAGAATACACAACCAGGCCATGCTGTGAGTGCCCCCCTCAGGACCAGCCTACACACAATGGGCCTCTCATGCCTCAGGACCAGCTTACACACAATTGGGCCTCTGAGCATAAAATGCTATCAGAGTCCCTTTCTCATCAAGATGGCAACCAAAAATATCACCATATGTAGAGAACAGAAAGTCAAAAAAGTATACTGTCAAGATGGAGATTTTATACTGCTCAGTTGGCCGAGTCCTGGGTTTAATCTCCAGCACCACATGAAACCGTGTAGCACCTGAGTGTACTTGTAACCCAGGAGGCAGAGGCAGGAGGATAAAAAAAAAAGTCCAAGGTCATCCTTCCCTAAACATCACTTTAAGGCAAGGCTACGATGCATGGGACCAAGTCTAAAACACAAAACAAAACAAAACAAAAACAAACAAGCAAAAGGAAAAAATAAAAAATGGAGCCTCCGCTGGATGAAGATGTGAGCTGATGACAGTGTGTTCTGCCCTGCCTGAGGCCCCACTAGACTGCACATGCCACATTCCTTGAGGCCCTTCCTTCTCATTGGTAGAGTCAGGCTTTCTGTCTACCCTTTAAAGAAGTGCCACCACGATCTTCTGCTCACCTCTTTCTAACAGTTTTCTGCCCCAGCAGCCCATTCAGAAGGAAACAGGAAAGACAAACCCCCAGTTCATTGAACTGTACACAGAGTCTGTGTGTGGAACCAATGAGCTGCTGGACCACCCCGCCACCTTGTGATGTCTGCCACGCAGGGTCAAACTGGGAGACTGTGGTGGTGTTAATACTCCTGGATTCAACAAAGTGGTTTGTTTACTGGGGCTGCTAACTCACAAAAGAGGCATTTAAAAACTCCGTAAGGAAACTTGGGAACTGGGCAGGGGGAAGGTAAATACCCCGCAGGCGCTTGGCCATTACAAGCAGCAGGCAGACTGCACTGGCGAGCTTTGAGCTCTGGACCAACACACGGGACCTCAGCCACCAAGATGGGTCTCCGAATGGAGCAAATGACCCTGCACTGCCACCGACCTCCTGTGTGAGGTAAAAAATGGCCCAGAGAAGACTTCCTAAATAACTAAAAGGGTACCTAAGTAACTGTTTAAAATGCCACAGCAGAAATCCACTTGCTAACGTATTTTAAAACGCTATCACACACATGTATGCATTGAAAAACATGAATTCTCTGTGGTTTCTCAATGATTAACAAGAACAGGCTACCTATCAAAATGCTGGGAAGTAGGGATGTTCAGACAGGTGGTGAGAGGACAATATCTACAGAGAGAATCAGATGTGTGGTTTTCCTGGTCTATATTTTCTGCAACAAAAACTTTCAAGTTTGTGATAGCAGAGGAAAAAAAACAAACAAACCAACCAAAAAAAAAAAAAAAAAAAAAACAACCAAACAAAAAACCGAAAAAATGAAAACCCTACACATTTTCCAGCCTTGCAAAACAGACTCCATTTAAAAGAATTAAGTGAAACCTGGTTTAAATAGTCCTGGGGGACAGAGAACAGTGAGGATACCTGACTAGAAGCAACGTTCTTTCTGTCCAGAGAGCAGAGACTGGATATTCCATCCTTGTTAAATAAGTAAATGAATAGCCCCCTGGGGACTGTGGGCTTAAAACACAGCCAGTCTGCAGAGCACCAATTCCCCAAGCCACTGAGCACCTCTACTCTGACAGGCTGTTAAGTGGACAGAAATTTCCCCCTCTAACTCCTCCCCTCATTAGTAGCAATCACGACTCACACCCTCTGAGCTGTGCTGGGGAAAGTACAGGCTGCAGGCAGCTCCATTTGGTAACTCTGCACACCAGGCTCTCAAGCCCAGCAAGGACCCTTTCCCTCACAGCTCCTCACCAAACAGGCTCTACCAGGGCCCCCAGCACCACTCTACCATGGACTCTCTTTCTTGTGTGAGTCCAAGTCTCCACCCATGGGAAGCTGGTGCTATTGAACTGTACTTGGCAGTAGCTTCTATGTTCTTTTGACTAAAAATTACCTAAAAGCATAGTTTTGATCCTGCAATCCAAATACCCACCCCATTACTGCCAGCTGAGGCACCAGACAGACCCTGGCCACTCACCTTCTCTCGTCTGCTCTGGTGGGCTCAATTCTAAGTGGACCCCCAACTCCCTGCTTTCTGTTCTACATTCTCTGTGTAGTTAGCCCCTTCCCAGGATGTAACCTCTGCAGGAAGAGTAGGGGAGAGACCGGGAGGTTACGATATGAGGGCGATTTTGTAGATGTAATTAAGGTTCTAACTCAGTTGACTAGTTCATTAAATGAGAGACCCTCCTGCCCATGTGTGCTGGCTACCTTTACGTCAACTTGACTCAAGACAGAGTCATTTGAAAGAGAGGGACCCTCAATTGAGATCTAGCTGTAGTGCCTTTCCTCAATTAGAGGACCAGACCCTTGTGAGTGGTGCTCTCCTTGGGTTCTATAAGGAAACAGGCTGAGCAAGCTGTATGAAACAAGCCAGTAAGCAGTGCCCCTCCATGGCTTCTCCATTGGCTCCTGCCTCCAGGTTCCTCCCCTGCTTGAGATCCTGTCCTGACTTTCTTCAGTGATGGACAACAATGCGGAAGGGTAAGCAAATAAACCTGTCCCTCTTCTCCTTGCTTTTGGTCACGGGCGTTTCACCACAGCAGTAATAATCCTAACTAGGACCCTAGGGCTATCCTAACCAGGAGTTCCTCCGAGTAGAGAGACCGTCCTCCTGCTGCTCTAAAAAAGACAGGCCAACTTCCCCAAAGTATACCCAGCTTACAACTGACTAGAGAACCCAAAAGAGGGGTTCTACAGAGGCTGAGGCCCCAGCTGCCACCGGACTGGAAGGTGGTAAAAAGACCGGAAAGGAGGCAGCTAGCCCATGAAATCTGCCCACAAGAAACAAGAAGAGATCAATGTGGTTCTTCTAATTGCTACGTTTGTGGTAACTGTAGTAATGCTAAAGACAAAAATCATCCCACAACTGTATTATCCCACAACCTCATGCTGGATCTCTCCTGCACAATATGGGTGGAAATGGGTCCTTCCGAAGGCTGTTAGGTTTAGATGATGTCACAAGGGAAGGGCCCTCGGGATATGACAAGTTCTCTCCTGAAAAGGAGCAGAAGAAATGCCTCCCCCAACCCCTAAAGTACTTACAGCACAGGTGTGAGGATCTGAATTTCAACGCCCCAAACCAATGTCAAAGTGTGGAAGCTGCTTTTAATCCCAACACTGGAGGGTCAGAGACAAAGGGGTTTCTGGAGCGTCCGGCCTAGCCTAATGGGCAAGATGTAGGGCAACAAAGATAATCCATCTCAAGAAACACGATGGACAGCACCCATGGAACACTCAAGACTGACCTCGGGCTTCCACACACATGCGTACAGCATGCACCCTCCTCCCTCCCACCCCATCTGTCTCTCTCTCTCTCCCGTCTCCTCCTTCTCTTCTTTCTCCTCTGCTTCCTTCTCTCTCTCTTATTCCCTTCCTTCCTTTCCCCTTATATTTCTTATATTTTACATTTCTCAGATGGCTACGTTTCTTCTTTCATTTTGTACGTTTTCTTTGTTTAAACAGTAGGGGTGGGGGCTGGGCGAGCAGGCACACCATGGAGTGCGAGTGGACGGTTTGCTTTCGGCAGCTGGGTCTTTCCTTCCAGCATGTGAATCCCTGCCGGCAGACTCCAGTAGTGGCGAGTGCTTTTACCTGCGAGTCATCTTTCTAGCCCCCTGTCCTTCCTTCTCTGAGAACACATTAGGTATCTATGAGCCAGGAACTGAGCCCTCAACCACATCCAACTACTCTGGCTCCAAGATCTTTCCAGCCTACACGTCTGTGAGAAATCCCCACTCTGAAGTCACCGCTGCTAAGGCGCTTTGCCACATGGAGTATCTCAGGCAGACAACAACATCACGCACCCGTCATCTGGCCTCACGTCTGCCTGCTCCTACACCTATACCCCCTCTTCTTCGTTCACTCCTGAAAACAGTTATGCTAATAAAAGTGAATCCTGCAACAAGGGTGGCAGCCGTGGGAGACTGCGTGCCTCAGACAGCCTCTAGCCTGGCATGGGAGGCCAGGCCTCCCCCTTTTGCAGACCTTCTGAACCTGATGTCTGCCTTCCATCCTGTCACTCACACCTCTGAGAAGTCTGGCTGGAACTTCACCTCTGGCCTCCTAAACGGCAAACCTGCTGTTCTGCCCTGGCCTATGTCTGGGGTTACTGGCGAGTGTCAGAGGAGGAGGGTGTGTCTTTCTCCTAATGGTTCAGGGCAGCAAGAAGTTGAGTTCCTTTAAAAGGAACATTCACAGGAAAAACTGAAGAAAGGAGACATATTTGCATAAGACATTTTGTGTTCTACCTTAAGACAGGTCACAACCCAGTTGACTACTGATGCTTCTGAAGACTGACCTCCACATCCACTCCCTCTCTCTGCCTGTCTTTGCAAGCTGACAGTGCACCAGCGGGTTTGAGCTAGTTCCCTGACTAGCTCTGTAACCTGGCACTTCCTCCATGTAACTGCCCTTCCAGGTCCTTCTGTGCTGGTTCCTGGTTACATGTAGGAACAAGATCCCCATGTGACCTCAACAAGGCCTCCTCTACACCTAATCCCGGGCACCTCTCGAGGCCACACTTGCTTTACTCACTGTCTTCAGGCCTCCACAGTGTGTCACTCTGTTCTCCAACCAGAGAACAGAGTCTTCAATTCAGAGAAGATAAATTCAGGATGTGTTGGGGAAACTAGACTGAGTTCCAGATATACAAAGAAACTGTCTTGCAGCACAAGGCCTACCAGGACACTTGTCCAAAAAATAGCCGCTTGTCCATTATACAGGCTGGTACTCTATTCTGCCCCAAATCCATTCAGGATCCAATTAATTTCCCCTAAGGCTTGATAACAGCCAGAGAAACACTAGGATGGGAACAAAAGTTACCTATAGTTTCTCTATTCCACCATCTCTCTACCTCTTTAAGGCAAAAATAAAATAGGTGTGTTATCGTTTTTGATGTCCCTACTTGGCTCCCACTAGCTAATACCCATTGCAACTACCAGAAGGAAACGTAAGGTTAACTAGCCTTAACCAAGATAAGTATTAAAACTTAAGAATGCTCGCTTTCCTGTTTAAAAGTGTGCCTGGCTCAACACATGAGTTTTCTAGTTTGAATCTTTTGACTGAACTGATTATGGCAGCACGAATACTAGTGAACTACTGAAAAGTAGCCCCATCACAGTAACTTGTTATCCTGTCCATTGCTTTAGACTACAAGATCCTAGACATGTGTAGACGAATTGTCTTGTCTTTGTTCTGTGGACTCCACAAAGCAATAGATGGGTATTAAAGGAATTACAGCACTCAGATCAAACATGGGGTACTGCATATGTCTACATAAGTGTGAAATATAACAGGACACACAAATATAATGGGAGATGTGGTGGGACTGTCACATAACATGGAAAAGAGACCCAATCAGGTCCACAAAGAAGTCCCTCTCCTCCCCCTAGCTGAAAAATTAGTCATCTCACCTCAGGGTCCAGAGACCATCAAGGACCCAGGTTATCTCTAAAGTCAAGCCAACGCAAACAAATGCCAATTTCTCTCCTGCAGTTATCAGCTATCAAAGTTCAGAGAGACAGAGCCACTTAGCATGAGACGATGACCTGTCGTCTTTGTCATTGTTAGGCTGACCTTATGACGTTCTCCAGTAGCTGGTTTCACCTGCTAACTTCACATAGAGCCTTTTTAAAAGAATCTCATACGTTAAAAATGAAGCTCAGTGACAGAGAACTTACCTAGCATACCAAGGCCCTGGGCCCAATCCACAGTACCATAAATAGATTTTTAAAATAAAGTATAAATTCTAGAACATGTCCTTATTAGGTATAAGGTGTAGGTATAAAGAACCATATAGAATCATGTGATTGCAAAATTATCATAAAAGGGGGGAATCGTTATGTCTCTAGTCTAGTGTCACAAAGACTTGGCTATTGGTCGGGATCCTGTGGTTCAAGCCACTCCTGGTAACTACACTTTTCCCTTGGTGAGACAGGTACCATACTGAGCCAGTAGCTGCCCATCCCCTTCATTTGTCTGTCATAGCAAGTGAGTGTTTTTGAACCCCTTAAACAGGGGACACAGAAAACCTGGCAACTCCTCCCTCAAGATTAGAGGGGGAAAACAATCTAAGGGAATCTTCCTCCCTGTTTACTCTAGAACATTTGTGTTTAGAAGGAAGAGAGTAAACAGTGATATCAGGTTAAGGTGTTTACTGATGCAGAAGCCAGAGGACACTATCGATGTGATAATGGTTCGGTTGGGAGTGATCCTCTCCAGGCAGAGCAGCTGGGAGACAAAGGTCACTGTCTGCATGATGACTCATTAGTTTTAAAAGGAAGCCACTGACGAACTAGCTGTCAACAAAGACCTAGCCATGGAGGCATAATGAAAAAGTGGCTAAATGTATTATTTCAATAAATCTTCACAATTGACATATATATGAGTTAAGTGATTTTCCTAGTCAGTTTACCAGTGAGAAAGTGTGAGCCCAGAGAGGATCTACAATGGACCCAAAATTGTGCAGCTCAGAAAGGGGCAGAGACAGAATCAACAGCTACTTCTCTGAGTCTAAGAGCCACGCTTTCCCCACTAGACCATCCTTCAGCGAAAAGTCAGCGTCCACAGCTGATTCATCTCCATGCTGAAGACACAGGAGGAGCATAAACACCATAAGCACACACAGCTTTAAAACAAGCGGAAAGAGAACCGTGCCTGTCTGTGCTGCATGGGCAACATGAGCTATGGTTTTCATGTATATCTATTCTTATTAGATGATAGTGGTCAAAGAAAAGATCAAGATTCACCATCATGGCTTCCAGGAGGTGGGGCAAAATACCTGTCAATTAACTTAGGTAGAGTTAGGCATGATTCCAGTAAACTTATAGCTCTATCGTGTTCTGGGCAACTAGTCCACAACACGGATATTCACACATGATGAAGCCCCTCCTATATGAAAGGCAATATGACTGCCCTCAATCTTTCTAAGATATATGGGGCTGTCTCTCACCTACCTCGGCCTTTTCAGCCTTTTCTTCTCCTCCTTGAGCTTTCAAGACTTGACTCTGTGAATAGAGCCACATTCATGGAAAGCCATTTACCATACTGTCAACCACCTACGACCAGTCAGGACAGTGGGATGCTCTCTACTTTCCTATCCACAGACTCCGTATTTGTGACTCATTTGCTTGCTACGGTTTACTTACCACCCCAAAATGAGTGGGAGTTCCATGGTCTCCTGTGAGTCTGTGCAAAGCAAGGAAAACAGTGGTCATCTGCTACTCAGGCTCCTGGTGCCAGCTGCCTGACTCCACCACCCTCACACCGGAAACAGTGTCCTCTGCAGGGTCTGTCCAGTGTCATGTTTACACATCTTTGTACTGTGGATGAGTATGCTGTTTGAAGCAGCTCCAGGCACCGTTGGGATGTGCCTCACAGAAAACATCCTCGGGACAGATAAGTGCCATTCAAACAAGGTATGGCGCTCTTGGCCATGGTCCAGTGTAAACAAGCCAGTAGCACACAGTGAATGAGGTGTCTCTAAGCAGATGTACACACTATTAAGACTATGTATCAACTGACTGATTAAAATGCTAGCACGAGAGGCTTATGAGAATCTTCACATTTCTCTCCTCTGCTAACTCAATGTCTTTGTCGGACATAACCACTCCAAACAGCAAGAAGCGATTATGAGAAAAATCTACACATCCTTATTATCCATCCTGTGACTAATACCATGCTAGGCTTCCCCCCCCAAAAGTCAATTAAGGCCATCTGGGAAACTTGGAGATGATTTGTTGTGTACGCTCTGCACGTCCTCTGTATCTGGATTTCTATCTCCTCCACAAGGCACCTCCTTCCCCATCTCCTGGCTGCTGATTCCAAATCCTTCCCAGGCCCTCAGCTGCCCATATCAAAAGTCAGCTCCAAAAGATGGTACCCATGCCTCCACTGGGGTCCCCAAACCCTGTTTTAGTATCCACCTTTGCTCTTGTCATTATCTGAAATTAATGTTTATCTGTTCTGGACTTTCTTATGTGACTCCTACTTTGTTGACTGATTGACAGTGACGCTACCCCACCTATAAAGGGAAATCCTCCACGTAGGAGGTGCTCAGTAAATATTTGCTGACGTTACCAACACTATGGTTTCCTGGCATCTCTTTCTCCTTTGACCCCAGGTCCGGCCACAGTCATTTATTTCCCTGCCCAGGAGCTTAAGAATCCTTCAGTCGTTTCAGACTTTTAAAAGTGTGCCCATTGGTGTCTCCTGACTCCATCATGATTTTTTCCTGGGAAGTAGCAGAATTCAGGGCTAGGGAGTTTGTCCCTCTAAGTCACTGTAATTGCTTTTAAAAGAGGACCAGCTCCTAGCATTGCCCTGCTGAAAACCTGCACATCACTGGGCTGATTAATGGCCACTCCACATAACACATTCCTGCACCATGACCAACTTGGGGCACCCGCCTTCTCTCTTCACACACACTCCAGCCTGGCTGAGCTCCGAGTAACTGGAGGATGAATAATGGTGTCTGAAATTTTTCTGTTGGTTTTGCTAATGTTCTTTAAAAAGGCCATTTACAACACAGAGTCTCCACGAAGGGAAGGTAATATGGGGTTGCGGAGGAGAAAGATTTGGGTCATCCATGACCACCCTGGAATGTTGACAACAGGCACAAGGGTGTATCCCATGTATGGGGTTCTGGCTTGACTTCCATGTACCTTAAGGCCAGGATATATACAATGAGCTACTTCTAACACCAACCTTAAATCAGAATGTACCTGTGATAGGAAGGAAGGAAGGAAGGAAGGAAGGAAGGAAGGAAGGAAGGAAGGAGAGAAGGAAGGAAGGAAGGAAGGAAGGAAGGAAGGAAGGAAGGAAGGAGAGAAGGAAGGAAGGAAAAGCCTTTATCCAAGCCTGTTTTCACATGGTGTCTAGGCAACTGTTGATGCAGACTAGCTCATAAACAGCTGGAGGTCAGACAACCAAGGAAAGGAGAGGTCTTCACTGGTAGTCAACAAAGAGGACCTTTGCAGAGTGGAAAAACATCATCAAGACTTTTCACACCAGCCAGAGATATCACACAGACATGCAACCTCATCAGGAGGAAAAACAGAGGTAGGTGTGTGTGTGTGTGTGTGTGTGTGTGTGTGTGTGTGTGTGTGTGTCTGTACGCAGGCAGAAAGAGAAAACAAAGCTGTTCTGGAGAGCCATGGGGTAAAAAAACAGAGAGAGAAGATCCCATCCAAGAGGCCTCTGCTGGGGCTTCTGCTATTTTCAGCCTCCACAGGATAACCAGGCGTTTGCCCTTTGACCCTGAGGTGCTAAACAGTATCTGTTATATTTACATAGAATGGATAAGCAAGATGATGGTTGAAATGGAGCCACAGTGTTGAATGATTCTAGGAGTTGGCACTTAGCGACACCTTGTCCTAACTGTGTATTATTTTTCCTAAAAAGAAAAGGCTACACAGCACTGAGGATATAACTGGCCGACTACAGATAACCTTCAGGCCTGCAGAAAGTCAACAGCTGCCCAGTAGAAGCAGCAGTGGCGGCAGGCAGGGATCATCTCTCCGGAGCCTGCTCTCCCTGAAAGGTCTTCAGCTCACTGCTTTCAGGAAACTCAGCAGGTGGGAAGGTTTTACACGGAGGAGCCAGGTGCAGCCCTCAGGCTGTCACGTTCCCACAGGT
This sequence comes from Rattus norvegicus, assembly GCF_021556685.1. Lineage (NCBI taxonomy): Eukaryota > Metazoa > Chordata > Mammalia > Rodentia > Muridae > Rattus > Rattus norvegicus. Next base: position 66,756,235 of record NC_141537.1, read on the forward strand.
GCCTCACCTACATCCAAAGGTCGGAGGAGCACCCCTAGTTTTAAAGTGGAGGAGCACCCCTAGTTTTAAAGTGGATCGTTTAGTGCCTGTAACGCTGCACTCACAAACCTGTCCCACATTTGTTGGATCTCCAGCACCACAGATTGAAACAGACAGAGGGAGATGGAGAGAAGACAAGGACTGGGGCGGGGGGGCGGGGGGGAACAGAGATACAGAGACACAGAGAAAGATAGAGAGAAAGAGAGAGCTTTCTCAAAAAAGATCGTTTGGTTTGAACGAGCTCTGCAGGTCTCTCAGGGGTGAACGTTATTCTTAAACCTGAGAAAGGAGCCTGGAATGTTTCTGCCTTCTTTGGCCATGAGTGAGGGGAGAGGCAGGGAGGCTGGGGAGTTGGGTGATCCATTGCCCCGGTTTGCCCTCTACTTTCCTGGTACGCCCCACAGTCCCAGATGCCCAGGAGGAGACAGGCTGCAGATTACCTCAGCACCAGCACTTGGCCCTCCTCTGTCAGCAGATCCCAGAGGCAGGATGCTCTGCTCCAGAGGGACCCTGCTCTGAAATACAGCCTCACTCGACCCCTCTCCAGGGACCCGGGAGGCTGGGATCTTATTTGGCATTAAACAAAATTCTCCAGCTTTCCTATGGTCTTCACACCTTTTTTGAGGCAACTTTTCTTGTGTCGAAGGCTGGCCCTTAAACGTCCTATGCAGCTGGAGGCAACCTCGAATTTCTGTTCTTTCTGCCTCCATCTCCCAAATTCTGGGACAGGGTGTTAACCCCCGCCCTGTTTTGTACGTGGTACTGGGATCAAACCTGGGGTCTCTTGCCTGTTGGAGAGGCACTGTAACTGAAGTGCACACCTAGTCCCATTTAAACACACTTGAGGGCTGGAGAGATGGCCCAGTGGTTAAGAGCACTGACTGTTCTTCTAGAGGTCCTGAGTTCAATTCCCAGCAACCACATGGTGGCTCACAGCCATCTCTAATGGGATCCAATGTAGCTGTCTTCAGATAAATTAAAATAAATAAATCTTAAAAAAAAGTTTCAGTGTCTCGGATTGTGCACTAAGGTCTTTGATGGAAACACACACACACACACACACACACACACACACACACACACACACACTTGAAAGATAATCAAGATAATCAATGGCTGTAATCAAGCAATATTCCCCTGACCTGACCTTTCAGATTTCCACCTGCCTTTTGTAAGTGGTTAAACACACAGTCACTAGACTCTATGTTGAAATTCTTGCTCACTTCCACTTTTGTGGTATATAGAGTAAGAAGCCACCAAATAGTTGCAGGAAGAGTCTATGTTCACTGGCATTTGCTACAACCAGTACTGACTGGCTGGTGGAGGGAAGCATCAATGACTATGCTGTGATTAACCCTTTAACGCTACCTCCTCATCGCCCTGTGAGCCCTGCCACCCAAACTAACGTGCTCAAAATTACTCAGAGCCTTAGAAATATGTGTGAGGGTACCTGGCCTTTTCATTTCCAACTGGGGTTAAAATCCATGCATTTTAATATTTAAGAAATTATTTAAAGTTCCCGGAACACAAGATTATCCACAGGCAGTGGGGGAAGTGCCTTCTCTTCTGTCTCTTTTGCCTCAATGGGAGAAGCAAGATGCCGAAAGGAATGTCGTGGTTTGGAGAGCAAAGATGTGCTGCTGTGACTCTGAGGCCGACCATTTGTGGCACGTGTGCCTGCCCTGCCAAGTGCAAGAGAAAGTACCACTGGGGCACCGAGACTGAGATAAAACACTACGGGGACTGGGCGGATGAGGCACCCCAAATTGCCCGTACCAGATTCCAATGTGCATTCCTCAAAGGAACACCTAAGCCCATGAGGGCCAGCAATTGCACCATGAAGTTCATCTTTCAACCAGCCATAAAATAAATGATCTCATTTCAAAAACTAAAAGGAAAGGAAGGAAGAGAAGAAAAAATAAAGCCAGAATAGTCAAGAAGCCAGAAAAGAAGGAAGAAAGAGAAAAAACAAAAAACAGTATTTCAGGGGGAATAATTAACAAATAACTTCACTCAGGTTTTTAATATATAACTCTGTTCTCTTATCTTTACATTTTTAGGGGAAAAAAAACCCTGAATTATTGCAACTTCTGAAAGACCCTGTTCAAAGAGGAGGAGAAATGTCCCCCAGGCCATCTGGAGGGCACAGCCAGATTCCAGCTGTCCTTGCTGTGTGGATGATTTATCTTCTTACCTGGCAGACCTTCAAGCCCCTTGAAATGATCACCAGTTTGATATTTAAACACTAGCCAAGCCCCAAGAGTTTAGGACTCAGATTTTACTGCCACCCTATACTAACAGGCACAAGACAAAGCAGTCGCCCAAAGGCCTTGTGAGTATTCACAAATGCGTTACCAGATCGGTGGAAATTAAGTTAAAAGATGGCAACTGGAAGTAAAGACAATCTTAGTACAGTATGGTTTTGATATTTGAACCTTTGTTTTCATTATAAAACATCTTCAAGTAACTTGTCTGGCTTGTGACATTTTCTTGGGGCAGCATCTGGCTGTCACTCCAACTAGCACATGTGTGTGTGTGTGTGTGTGTGTGTGTGTGTGTGTGCATGTGTGTAAAACCTCAAGTGTCATTCCTTAGGCACTTTGAGTGTAGATCTCTTACTGGTTACTCCAGCTCACCAAGTAGGCTCAGCTGCTGGCCAGTGAACCCAGAAACACCTACTTCCAACCCTCGAGTGCCGAGATTAAAAGCACACATCAACACACCTGGTTAAATAAATAAATAAATAAATAAATAAATAAATAAATAGTAAATAAGATAATTTTAGGGTAGGTTCTAGGGGTCAAACTCAGGTCCTCCTGCTCACAAGAGAAAGTACTGTGCCAATTGAGTTATCTCCTCGGCCCTCCAAAGGCCACTTTTACCAAGGGAAGCAACTGTGGCCTCTGGCTTTGTGTGATGCACCTAATTCCCCAGGAACTTTTGCTCTGAATGTCAGCTGCGTTCTCTCTTTTCACAAAGTTCTTGCTCCGACCTCACCTCCTTTCTCACAGCTCTTTCTCCACACAACTCCTCACCCACAGAGAGTGCCATGCTGAAGAGCCAAGAAGCCATAGCTAAGACACTGAAGCAGCACAAAAGAACCACAATGTTTAGTTTAGTTTGCACTTCATTGTCCAGACTCCAAATCCTTTGGCCCCACACAGAACACAATGCTTCCTGTAAGAAGTTACTGCACTAGGGCAGGTGAAACTGTTCCCATATGGAAGTCGATGTGTTCGACTTTTACTAGGAGGCAAAAAAAAAAAAGTGGTGTGTGTGTGTGTGTGTGTGTGTGTGTGTGTGTGTGTGTGTGTGTGTTCATCCCCAGCCCTCCTGACATGAAGATTCTCCTGACGTTTGCCTCTGTTTCTTCCCATCTCCCAACTCTACTCCACTCTGGCCTGATGGAGAGATTCAGGGGTCACCAAATCTCCCTGCTGTGGACACATCCTGGAATAATTTTCCTCCTTTCATCTCCTGCAAAACATCTCTAAGTTTCACAACACTGCCTTTCCCCATTCATGATGCTGTGCACCCAACGTGTTCCCAAAAGTCACCTTTCTTCCTCTTCTTCCTCCTAACCCGCCTCTCCTCCTCCAGTTACCTGTGCATTGCTACCCATTTCCCCTCTTCATGGATGTGGCCACTGATCATGTTACCCATAGCCTTATCATGGGAAAGCCTTCAGTTACAGTGCTAGCCGGGCAGAAGGCAAACAAATGCTTGATAAATTAATGAATGGCATGACCTTATTGTTTTCCTTGCCCTTTTGGGCCACATCCTGGCCACCCGCAGAGCTGCCTGCTTCTATAACCCCAGAGCCACCTTTCACACTATAATCACCACTCAGGCTTGACTTCTTTCAATGGGTGTGTACATGGGGTGGGGGTGTGGCAAGGGGAGGTCGTTTCAGACTTAAAACGACCAGACCAGGGCCTCAACTAGTAATGAACCTTTAAGCTCAAGGGAATGTGGACTTTTTTTTTTTTTTAAAGAAAAGATTGCCCAGGTGTGGTAGTACATGCCTTTAATCCCAGCACTCAGAAGGCAGAGGCCGGCAGATTTCTATGAGTCCGAGACCAGCCTGGTCTAGAAAGCGAGTCCAGGACAACCAGGGCTATGACACAGAAAAATCCTGTCTCAAAAAAAAAAAAAAAGATAAAAGAAAAAATGAAAATGAAGACTATTTTGGAAACCCCAATAACTCCTACTCCCTGCTCCCTGCATTTCAATTCACCCATTTCACAAGTTTTTCTCAAAGAGCACACCTGGAAGAAAGCTGGGGTCATATGACAAGTAGGACATATGACAAGTAGGTGACATTTATCTCTGCCCTCTGCCAAGGCATAAAGAGAACAGTAAGCAAGAACACATTAGATGAGCTTGTGCTTTCTTCGTTTGCAACTCTGAGTCAAAGGCTTTTTGTTCCTGAGGAGGGAACAGTCACACAACAGGACCTCTTCTCCACAGAGTCTGCCGTACTTGGTACCCTGAAGTCCTGAGAAGCCATTAAACCAGGTCAGTCACTGGGTAGTATTTCCCTGTAGATGTTCCCTAAAATCATCACCATCCCAAGCTTCTGTGGTCCCTAAGTAGGTACCTCTGCTTGCTTGTACAAGTGCCTACAAGGGACCCTCAGAGAAAACAAAGTTAAGTTTGTGAGCCAGGAGGTGATGGAGAATTCCCTGAGAATATGGAAGATCAAAGGTTTGTGTAACAAAGAGCGTTTGTGTGGTTTACCATTGGTCCCATCCTTCCTAACACCACGACTCTTTAACAGTTCCTCATGTTGTGGTCACCCCCCAAAAATCATTTTTGTTGCTACTTCATAATTGTAATTTTGTATTGCTATGGATCATAACGTAAATGTCTGACATTTCTGATGGTCTTAGATGACCTGTGAAAGGGTCATCTGAACCCCCAAAGGGGTCAAGACCCACAGGCTGAGAGCTGTTGCTTTATACTGACTGTCAATATTCACCCCGGGGCTGGGATCTAGAATCACCTACGAGATAAGCTCGGGACGCGCCTGTGAGGGGTTTTCTAATCAGTTCATTGGGGCAGGAAGAGCCACCTTAACTGTGGGCAGTGCCGTTTCCCAGGCTGGAGTCCCACAACTGAATAAAAAGGAGGCAGCAAGCTGAGGACTAGCGTTCACTGTCCTCTGCTTCCTGACTGGACCCAGTGTGAGTCACCACCTTGTGCTCCTGCCTCCCAGAGCTCCCCCGCCATGACGGGCTGTGTCCCCCGGAGTGGTAGATGCCAATAAACACCTCCTAAAGTTGCCTTTTCCCCCAGGTATTTTAGCACAACAGAGAACCAGAAGTAATGCCATGGCCTGGCACAAATTAGAACTCTAAGGTAAAAATACGTGTTAAAAATAACTCCCATCAAGTGTGAGACTTCAAGGCTAATCACTGAGGTCCTGTAGTGGTTTGAATGAGAAATATCGCCCATTCTCTTAGGTATTTGAACATTTTTGGTCCCTAGTTGGTGGCGCTGTTTTAGAAGGCTTAGGAAGCATGTAACTTGGGGAAGAGCTTTCAGAGCTCAAGGCCTTACACTACTTGCAATTTGCTCCCTTTCCTGTATGTTCTCTCTCCCTCTCTCTGTGTCTCTGTCTGCCTCTCCCCCCAACCCCTTCTCTGTTTCTTTGATGTTTGTGGTTCAAGATATTATCCCGTTTCCTGATCCTGTTCTCGAGCTGTCCATGCCATCATGGCCTCTAAATCTCTTATCTGTAAGCTCAAATGAACTTTTCCATAAATTGCCTTGGCCATAGTGTTTTATCACAGTGACAGAACAGTGACTAATACAGATGCTAAATCTTGTGTCTGGGGGAAACGATCAGAATTTCTCCTCCTTACAAAGAATCAGAAAATGAATTCTTAGCTACTTCAAGCCAACCCAAAGGCTTAAGATCATCTGATGGTTAAAGAGAGCTTAATTTCAAGGAACTCAATTATGTGTCCAGCATCTACGGCAATGCACTGTCACTGTCCCAAGAGATCCTGTAGTTCAAATGGAGCCTGTTTACTCATGCATACACATCGCCTGCATCAAAGACAGTAACCAAGCTGTTCCTGAGCCAGAGAACCTGGGCAGCCTCCAGAGAGGTCACCCAGCTGACCTCTCAGCTCTTCCGGCCACCACACAAGAACACATAAGATCATCTTGTCAGGGTGGATGTCCAGGAAAGGGCAGTGGGGTCAGACCCAATTCTCCAGCACTAGCACTTAACGAACTTGAGATGACACCGCATGGGAAGGGAGATGGAATACCCATTTTGTTAGATTTCAGTTGCTAATGACAAAATGCCTGAGATATTCAGCTAAAGAAGATTTATCTTGGCTCATGGTTCCAATGGGCCTCTTGGCCCCGTTGTTCTTAGGCCAGTGTCAAGGCAATACACCATAGGGGAAACCTGTGGCAGGGGGAGCCATTCACCTCAAGGCAGCTAGAAAAGAGAAGAGACAGGTGATGGAACCCCAATGTCCCCTTTAAGGAGATGCTCCCAGCTATCTAACTTCCTTATGCTAGGTTCCACTTCCTAAATGTTCTCCCCCTTCCCAATAATGGAGTCTGGAAACTAAATCTTTAGCATGTGAGTAACATTTTAAGATCCAAAGCATGAAATCAAGGCATAAAACAGAAGGACTAAAATAAAGTAGAAGATATCACAGAGGCCTTTAGGAAAAATAACAACACAAACAATCCTGGACTTCAAGGGATGACAACTGATTGGTCAATAGGTCTGCAGAATCCCTGTTGGAAGAAAGGATTACAAAAATGACTAATGCTTTGAGCTGTTCCCCTGGAGAGGGGTGTCCTCTCACTGCTCCCTAAGTCTAGGGGGACATTTTAAATTGCTTGGGCTACTGGGACATGCTGTTTAACTCCTAAAACTGGGCCTCCAAAGTCCTTGGCATTTCCAGTCTTTCTCTTGAGAGTCCGAGCTGCCCTTGGAACAAGCCAGGGCTAGTAGTCTGTTGGGTGATGAGAGGCTAACCTCTACCACTCCCTTCCTCTGTCTCCCAAGCTGATAAACTGATAGTCAACCCTAGAAGCACAGCAGGAGGCCCACCCCAGCTGACTCACGTGAGGAGCCAGCTGAGACCAGCAAAAGACCAGTGCATGTGAGTGTGCCCAGTCCGAGACACCGGTGCAGAATCTTGGGTTAAATTACTTATGGTTATTTTAGGCCAGAAAGATGTGGTGTGATTTGTTATACCAGAAAGAAAGAGAGAGAAGCCATATACCATATTCAAAAGCAGAAGAAATGTATAATGTATGTATGTGAATAACATTCAACTCTTCAGAGATGGGGAACCAAAGCAAGGATTCCTCACACCCTGCAACGTGGGGTGATGGACATCAGTTATGAAGTCCAGATTAAATTATCCTGGCTGAACCACATCCTTTGGCATCTAGCGAGGAGAGTAAATGAGCTGTCTAGAAAGCATGAACTGAGTTAATGAGCAGTTTCCGGGCACAGTGGAAAGCACAGTGCTAAAATATGCCCCTCGATTACTTCTTGCCTTCATGATCTCTCCTCGATTTCTCTTCCATGTTGCTTCTCCCTGGCTTTTATAAGGTTCATACTTGACATTCCCATTATAACCCTCAAACAAAACAACAGTAAAAGCATTTTACTGGGTGCTTTTAACATCTAGTTAAATATATAGTGAATTTACTGTGGATTCTCACAACTACCTCATTAGGTAAATATGATCAGACCCATTTTGTACCACAGTAAACCAAGACTTGGGTTAACACCCCATTGGAATGTGTGGGAGCTAGAATTTAAACCGCTAAGATGTCTGATTACACGGTTAATAAATTTTACATTGCATAATACTGCCCCTAAAGAATAACAAGAGCTGAGCTTATAAAACTGGCCACAGGGATGCAAGCTTAAAAGACAGTGACCACAAATAAATACAGAACTAAACAGACATGTGCACATGCATAGACACAGAGGTAGGGCAGCAACAGTGCCCAGCTCTCACACACTTGCTCCTGACAGTCACAACCCCTCCCTGCACATTTCCATATCTGGCCACCATCCCCCCTTTCTTTAAGGGGTTGGTGGTCTCTGGAGAACTGAAGCTTCTAGATTGTTGTACTGTGTGTGTGTGTGTGTGTGTGTGTGTGTGTGTGTGTGTGTGTGTGTGTGTGTGTGTAGGTCAGTTCTTTCCTTCCAGCTTATTTCTAAGACAGGGTCTCTTGTTTCCGTGCTGCATACTCTAGGCTGGCTAACCAGAAAGGCGGTCTGATTCCCTCGTCCCCATCTTGCTATAAGCTGGAATTACAGATGCATTCCTAAGTCAGGTCATCACGTTTGAACAGCAAAGCACTGGTCCATCCTGATTCTCCTTGGCCTTTTAAAAACAATCTTGCAGGGTATAATCCAAGCTGAACCAGAAGTGCAAGTGATCCTCCTGCCTCGGCTTCCTCAGAAGGTAGGACTTAACAACCATGCACACCAAACCTAGACGAAGCGTTTGGAAAACCATTGGTTTGCACACTGTGGTGGCTACAGAACCCAAGGCTTCAAGCACACTGGGTAAGCATCTAACTATTCAGCTGCATTTCTAGCCCACTGAGGCTCCTTCTCTTGCCAGGGACTCCTCAGAAGCCTTCCAGTCTTGGCCATGGCCACTCATTTCTGCATTCTGTCCCCAGAAAATCTCAGGCTCATTCTTTTGTGTTTCCTGACAGATATAGATGATCTCAGCATCTGCCCGGTGTCCCCTGATCTCAAGAGTCACACTGCCGGAATGTACCACTGTTCTGTGTCTTTACAGTTGTCCCTTAACCTTTGTAATCTATAGGATTCCTCTCCTAGGAAGTACCCTAAGACTGAAATAACCCTAAAAAATCCATCAACCCCAGGTCTCCACCTGACCTTCCCGCCTACCCACCTAATGTCAGGCCTGAAGTCAGGAGCTTTCAGTGAACAGCTGGCTGAGAGGGGCCTAAGAGGTTTTCAGTTGACAAGCCCAGAATGTTGAACTCATGAGGCAGCTCAGAACACTGGGACAACCTGACACAAAGCTTCACCCTGTCGGGGTGTCATGAGTATCTCACATCTGTTTTCTGCAAAAATACATTCCTCAAAGCTCTAAACAGACCTCTCATCCCTTTAAAAATCACCATGGTACAAAAAGCCCCACTTGAGTGGAGGACACTGTGAGCACAGGACCTGCAGAATCAACTAAGCAGGGATCATAGAGGCTCACAGAGACTGAGGACAGCCATGGACCCTGTATGGCCCTGAGGTAGTCTTCTGCATATATGTTATGGTCTTGTAGCTTGGTGTCCCTGTGGGGCCTGTAACAGTGCAAGTTGGGGGTGTCTCTGACTGCTTTGCGTGCACTTGGGAACTTTTTCCTCCTATGGGTTGCCTCAAAAGTAGCCATCCTGGATATGAAAGTCTGTGCCTAGCCTGTAATTTGTTATGCTGTGTTCGGTTGATATCTCTGGAAGGCCTGATCTCCAGTTTTAGTTTTAGTTTTTTTCCATGAAGGGAAATGGAGGAGTGGATCTAGGGGGAAGGGGAAGCAGGGCCAGAGTGGAGGTAGGGGAAACTGTGGTCAGGACGTAACTTATGTAAAGCATACAAATAAAAATAAAATAATAAAAGAGGAAGCCTCACTTTACCCAGCAGAACATCTCTGGCTTCCAACACAATCCAGATCTATTCTGACAGGGAAAAATTATTTTCCTGTGTGGTAACCCTTTCATGTTATCAGTACAGAGAATGAAGCATTTGAGGCTCCCGACATACCAAATCTAAACATTTTAACCGACTTCAAAAACCCAGGTCATTCCTGAAGAGGCTGGCTTTGTACAGCATCACCCCATCCCACCCCCCTCCCCACCCCTGTTCCTGTCCCTAGCAATCCCACCCCAGAGGCAGGATAGGAGCTGATGTAATAGAACAGGAAACCCAATACTGAATGTTCTGGAAACACTACTTGCAAATTCATTAAATTCTACCCTTTCTTTAGATTACAGAATTGCAAACCAGTACTGACAAAAATCTCCTTCTGTTAAGAGATTAACCTACTTAGGGGAGTGAGTTAGATAAGGAAAGGACTCATACTGGAACTCTGAAAGCAACCACCCCTTATCCAGATAGCAAAGGGCAAGACAGTGAACTGTCCCCAATCTCCAAGCACCACTCCTTCCTCAGATAACAGACATTTTTCCAGTAAGCAAATGCAGTCTGTCTGCCTACCTTTTGTCATTCAAACACAAAGCATGCCGGCATCTACACACAAATATACTTACATTCATTTAAGATGGGAACACTAAAGCTGAAAAAGAATAAAACAAGACGGAAACACAAGGAATGCTACTAATTTAGGCATTCGATTCCTCCCAGAGAATAATTAAATGGAAGCAATGGCAAAGCCCTTGACTTTGAGACTTGGGAACCCCTTATGAGATACTGGATGTTGCTAACATTAATATGTTAAGAGAGTCCATGAGTGATTGGGTCAATGCTATTAGGTCTTCTAGAATATTTCCTTGTACCACCTTTCAAAGATCCCTAGTGTCAGAAAGTACTGACGAGGCCTCTAAGAAGTAGGCACGGCCCACGTTCATGACAAAGGACTAAGAACAAAGAAACCTTCAGTGCCCGAGGGAATGCCACCACCATCAGCATCCGTTGACACAGGTCATAAATTCTCATCTACACTGAATCGACCAGGGGACTGTCACTCAATATCGCACTCTATTTAAACTGGTTTGATGTTTGAAGGTGGCCAAAACAAAACACTGTCAGTTGTGACAGCACAGTCAATAAGGAGATAAATATCTACCCGACTCTATCTAGTCTGATGCAGGAAATCTTAACCGTTTGGATACATCAGCACCAACCAGAATACCCACTAAGGCATGGACACCATGTCTCATACCAGTTTCTAATTTCTTGGGTCTGTGAGGGGCCCAGAGTTCTGCCCTTCTAACAAGTTCTCATTGCTGTCTTTAGTTCACAGAACACCCAGGAAGAGCCACTGGTCACAGAGAAGCCCGATGTTCACCTCCAGGATGAGGGACTTAGGCGAGCAGAGATTGATAGGAGAGTGATATATGACATTGGTTAGAGAAAAGAGATTCATGTTGAGCAGTCATTGAAGTTCTTGTAGAAACGGGAGAGATTAGAACCAACTGCATCTTATATCCTAACCGACAATGCTATGTGATCCACTCATCGTGTGGTCTTTGGATTGTATGACTTGCTTAAATACTTCTTTAGAACGATATTCTGATAAGTTGGGATGCTAATAGGATGCTCTTTCAGAAAGCACGTGAAAGAAAAAAAAATAAAAATTCTGCCCACAAAGAACTCTGGAAATGCTGGTTGTATTGGACCCGGACACTTCAGAATCATATGTTGATTTTAGCCATAGTTCAGTGGGAAGAGGTGCAGCTTAAAACAATGGACTTTATTGAAGAGAGGTGGGGGGAAAGCTTTACTTTGGGGCTACAAAAAGTTCAGTTTGGAGGTCTGACAGAGAATAAGCAATAGCATTTTGCCTTGGGTTCACGTCTGGAATAACGAACAGCATAAATAGGAATGTGTACGAGGCAGAAAGGAAGGGGCCATGTGGTGTGGTGCTCTCTTGAAATCCCCTGTAAAAGCCATTTTGTTAGAACTGTAGTTCCATATCATGTCCCTGCCTCCACACCCCACACACAATACACGGCAAGGTAACTGTTTCCACTGAATATGGATTCCCAAGGGATAGGCCATGGAAGGAAGGGATAATGGAACCCTCAGAACTTGTATGTTAAAACCCCAGTCTGCAATGTGATGCTATTTGAAAGAGAGGCCTCGAAAGGTGCTTGTGTTTAGGTCAAGTCCTGAAGCCCAGGGTCCTCATGATGGATTAGTGCTCTTATAAAAAGAGACCAGAGAGCACGAGCTGCATGCTCTCCTTACCCTCTGTCACTTCCTCCTCCCTCCCTCCCTTCGACTGCCCTGTGAGGACACAGCTTGGAGAAGTCACATGCAAGTCAGAAGGTGGCTCTCACTAGATCTGCTCTATGTTGGCATGCTGACCTTGGACCTTCAGCCTCCAGAATGATTGTTCCAACCGTATCATCCATGGGGCTTTGCTCCTACAGCCTGTGCTGATAGAAGCAGCAAAGCAGATAATTTTAGGCCGGTTCAGAAGTTTGACAGTGAGTTCCTAATGGAAGTCCCATCAACAGCCTAGTGCCAACTGTCTACCATTAGACCAAACACTCGGGAAGAGAAGCTCCTCTGGCGTACAACCATGATCATTCTGTCACTAGCAGTTCTAAAATGGAAATCAATGCCGGCTTTTGTTTGAGAGCCAGCCCCCTCCCACAGCAGCTCCCTGCCCCTCCAGTTCATTCCCAGTGTGAGGCTCAAACAAGAGGTGCTCCTAATAGCTAGTCTCCTTTGCCATTCACAGTGCCACGCACTGGGACAGTTGGCTCTGAGTCTCAGGCTGTGTTCCAGGTATCAGGTGCTGTGCTTTACGATGGGAGCTTAGCTTCTGTTTCTGCTTCTGAGAGCAGCACCTGCCTTTCAAATTTCCATCCACCCCAAACTCCATCCCAAAGGTCAGTCTCATTTGAGCCAACCTCGTGACCAGCCAGCTCTTCACTTGAGTCTTCTCTGGAGCAAACACTAGCAGGGACATCATGTACATAATGGTCACCAATATCTGAGCTCAGCTGTATGGCAGGATCTTTGCTCTGGAGTATTTTTCCTAATCTCTAACAGCACCACAAGAGAAGACAGGACTCTTCCCACTGTGAGAGAAGAGCACGTGGAGTTAAGTAATACAATAGATCATACAATAGATCATACAGTAGACCACTCCGTAAAGACTTGCTAGTCTAACATCTTCATGTGGCTTTTAAAAGCCCATACGTTCCCCAGTGCATCACAGTGCCACTTCTACTTGGGTCTTGGCACACAAGATACCCTCCTGCCTTCCACTGATGCTGTCTCCCTGGACAAGAGCTGACAACCTTTATGTTTTCTCAGTCTTTTCGGCACGCAAGGACATAGAAGTCTATGTGCGTTGTGATAGGTTAGTGAAAGGAGGGGGGAAGAGAGAGAGAGAGAAGAGGAAAGGAGGAAAGAAAAAAGGAAGGCAGAGAAAAGAGTAGAAGAGAGAAGAAAATGCAAAAGACATGGAGCCCAGTGAGACAACAAGCAACATGTAAGGCCGCTGTGCAGTCAAAGGGATGGGTGCCCCAGTCTGCAGTCCCAGCAGGACCTGCAGTCTTCAGACAAGCAAAAGAAAATGGTTCCTGGCTGGAGACGGAGACGCCCAGAATATCAAGTCTGTAAATCATATAGCAACATTTGATCCGTGTATTGAATCAAACAAGAAGCATCTATAAAGGACATTTTGGGGACAACTTGGGCAATCTGATCAAGGACATAAAAGGTAAATAGAGTACAAATTCATGAGCAATACGACTTTGAGATCATTTAAGGAAATGTGTTGGATCTTCAAAGACACTCGCGAAGCATTCTGGGGAGGGATGTCACCGAGTCTCAATGAGCTTTCAAAGGGCCATTAAACAAAACAAGCAAACAAACAAAATCCTGAGTAACCACCCCTCCCCCATCCTCCCGCAACCCCAGTTATGCATCCTTAACGCAATCCCTAAAGGCTCAGCGAAAATCACGGATAAGGAGACTAAAAGATTGTAGGAGCCGGAAGACCAGGAAGGCGGCTGCCAGTTAGTGTCCTCAAGACTTGACAGGAAAGCTGCACCGAAGACTTCTCAACAACATAGCTGCCTAAAGGAGGCCTGCACAGCAACAACAGTGGTAGACATGCCAAAGGGGATGGGGACATTCCACAAGGCCTCGCTGCTAGATGAAGCGCTGTACACTTGTGATGGCTCATGGGAGAAGAAGCAGTTTCCTCCAGAGATGAGACTCCACATAGCCTATCCAATCTCACGTGGACAAAATAATCCAAGCAATTATAAATACCCTCACTCAGTAGTGTGTGTGTGTGTGTGTGTGTGTGTGTGTGTGTGTGTGTGTGTGTGTGTGTGTACCTGTATGTATGTACGTGTATGTATGTTGAAAGAGACCTATCTTTGTGGCACTGGGCTTTTATTTGTTTACTTTTAGATTTTAGACTACGTCTACTTGTTTATGTGGGGGTTGGGGGAAAAGTGTGCTACGGTGCACATGTAGAGATTGGGGGACAAATGGAAGGGTGACAGTTCTCTCCTTCTGCCATGTATTTCCCAGGACGCAGCCTCGGGTTGTTAGGCATCGGTACCTCTACCTCCTGGTCCTGCTGCTCTGTTTATATGACTTCCCTCAGGCTTGAACTTATTCAGGACAAAAAACTTAAAGAGGGCTGGAGAGATGGTTTAGTGATTAAGAGCACTTGCCTGTCTTGTAGAGGAGCCGAGTTCCTAGTGCCCACATGGTGGTCACAAGCATCTGCAACTCCACTTGGGTGCCTGGAGCTGCCCCTCACCGCTCTCCACATCTGAGCCATTTCTCCAGCTTCTCTGTCTGTCACAGCCTTTAGCTCAGAATGGGTTGATGTATCTCAACTGAAGTTTACATACATTCTTAGAAGCGTTGTCTTCTGTTTTACATTCTGAGGAAAACCCACGTAAGGAAGGAACCACGAGGAAGAAAAACAACAACAAACGACCAAACAAAAAAGCCCCCAAGTCTCCACAGGTAAGTGGACAGCCTCTGGAATGAGGGGGGTGGCCTAGGGTGAAACCCAGTTTTCCCAACAGATTACTCTTTAGAGCAAGGGCATGGGCCAAGGGCTGAGAGAGTAGGAGAGCGGGCTTCAGACCTCTCTAAGTCAGGGCCTGGCTGGCTGGGAGTGTAGTCCAGACAGAGCACATTCCACAGGTCTGGAGGGTGGGCCAGGGGCCAGCGGCCTGTTAAACACCACTTGTCTGGAACCGACAGCATGCGCCTTGTTCTAAGAACAGCTTTCTCCTTGAGCCATGCCTCCAGCACACAGGAGCTCCCTTAACACCGTGCGTACACACCTAGCCCCAGTCATTTTAGAACTGTGTGCCCCACTGTGAGATTCTGGGAATACCCACACTTCTAAAAGGCCTGGAGGGTGGCAGGCTTCCAACCCCAGCATGATCTGACTCCCTAAAAAGTTAGCGTGATTTCTGAGAGTTAAACACAAATCAGAATGAAAATAATCAAGCTTGCGTAGCTACTGGCATAGCTCGCCTATTCTAAGAGTTTGAGTTACATCAAAAATAGAGGGGGCTATGTGGGATTTGAAGGTTTGTGGAAGGTCAGTCAAGCAGAACTCCTGTTTATGTGTGACAATGAGCTAGTGTGCACAGAACCCATGGCCTCAGCGCAGGCATGACTGCCTGAGTCACCTTCCCGGTGGTCAGCTGCCTGGACTTAGCCCTGGGCTTCCCATGGAGTCTCAGAAAAGCTACCAAGCACTTCCACTTCATATCTGGGCAGTTCTCACCCTCCGAAATTATTAGTTAAAGACAAAGACAATGGGTTTCCAAAAGCAAAATATAGGAAACAGCCAAACATTGCGTGGTTATTAACTAAGAAACTACAAAGCTTACATACAAAGGATGGACCCAGCCACTAAAAGTGATAGGTCAGTATTAAGTAGGGAAGTTTCTATTACTGAACAGAAGGCATCGAATCCCAGCAGCCATATAACAGACCATAACCCTGTCAGACTTTCATAGGAAGCGGTGGCTGATGGTCTGTCAGAATAAGCATCAAATGGGGAAGTGGATAATGAGTTTTTTGAGGGATGCAGGGCTTTTGGTTTCTACAGAAAGGCAATACTTTTTTATATAATGAACAAAATGACAAATAAATGCTTTTAGGTTTCTATAGCGAGGTAATGCTTTTTTATGACGAACGAAAATGACAAAAAAATTTTTTTTCTATCTAAGAAAATGGGAAAACCATGAATCTAGGATGAGGAGATCTCTTATTTTGAATTCCATGCATAACCAAAGGACACCATGAACATCAAAGTCGCTGTGATATTCACGGGCAAATACTTGTGCTTTCCTGAGAGCAGGTGCCCAGATGGACACCCTGGCAACAGAGTCCTCCTTGATTTGGGGACTGTCCTCAATCCCAGTGCAGATGGGAAGAAGGTTCACTCTCTCATTCTCTCACCATCCTCCTTTCTCCCCCTCTCCCTTCCATCCCTCTGTGCACCACCTCCTTCAGAGACTTAAAACAGCAGAGCTGGAGTGAAAATCTGAACACCTTCAGCTAATGTTTGTCTGAGTGCTGCAGACAGACCAGTTTTCTCATTGGTTTGCCTCACACAGAAGACCTGGACCCACCAAGGAATCCATAAGCTCAAAGTAACTCTGGCTTAGAAGTGGTGAGCTGTTAGGAGTTAGTCTGATACTGCAGCAAGGCACGCTGGACAAACCAGGGGTACCTAGTCTCTTTGAAGAACACAAGGGAAAGCCAAACAGCCCTGGGGAGCTGGAGGAACAACCTCACAGTAAGTCATAGCCTATTGTACTCCTCAGAAGAAGCAAGCAGCAAACAGCACTTGGAGATGCCCCCACACTGAGCACACACAGACCTAGCTACACAGATGAGTGATTTTTCCCAGACTTACTCAGGAGATCTGAGATGATGCAGGTGCCAAGGGCCATATGGGAAAACACAGGAGTGGAGAGAGGGGGCCGCCGCCAGCCTTACAAGTCAGTCTTTAATCTTGCCTCTTACAAGCCTCCCTGCATTGTGGCACCAGTGATGGTGACCAAGCATCTAACCAATGACTGCCCAAAAGTTTACTCTGTGAGTTCCATATCATTTCTAGCTATCAGAGATCATTGTGTAAAATAGTGCCGTGCACTCTGAGGAACAATTCCGAAGCCAATGATTATGCATCACTAACTCTGATGGGCAGAATCCTTCAGTCAACAAATCTTTCTGAGAGCTGGGACGGGGGAGGGGCAGCAGTGGTGCAAAGGAAAGAGATCCCTCTCACATTGGCAGGAGACAAGATGGCAATCAAATAATCAGGAGTGGGCCAGAAAGAGATCAGGTTAGAAACTCTTTTCTTAGGGAAGAGCAGCGAGCATTTGTTTATGCCTTGGGTAGACCAGAGGGACAAGCAACTGCTAACTGATCAAAGCAAAAGGAAGAAGTGTTTACACCAAGGCATGGGTGCAAAAGCCCAACGCAATAAGGAACATATTTAACAAGCTTTAAGAAGGGGAACGGGGGAGGGGGGCTGGAGGGACAGATGGCTCAGTGGTCAAGAGCACTTGCTGCTCTCACAGAGGACTTCAGTTTGGTTCCCAGCACCCATACGGCAGCTGCTCGCAAGTGCCTGTAATTCCCGGAGCTTCAACACCCTCTTCAGAACTCTTTGGGCACTGCAAGCGTGTAGTGCATGTACATACAAGCAGAACAACATTAATGAGCATAAAATACATTTAAAAAGAAATAAAGGAAAGGGAAGGGAAGGGAAGGAAGGAAGGAAGGAAGGAAGGAAGGAAGGAAGGAAGGAAGAGAGGGAGCTCTTATGTATGAGAAGAGACCTAATCAGAGACCTAGCTATACAGAGGTCAAACCAAAGAGGATGCTGTAGGCCCCTCTGACTGGGTGTTGTGTTTCTATCCCCACAACCACGTAAAAGCCATTGTGGAGTTATGGAGTAACAGTGACATAACCAGAGCTGCACTCTGAAGGATTTCTTACCAATCTGAGGGAGACAAGAAGCAGAGAGGACACACAGCACGTTCCAGGAGACTCCGCTAGAGAAAACAGGGCTCACCTTGTCCTAACAAGGAGGCTAAAGGAACAGAAGAAGGGCGTGGAGTAGAATTCAGGAAGGAAGGCGCAGGCCTGTGTGAACAGCTGGATTGGAGGGGGAGACGACGGAGCTGCTAGATGCTGCTGTGCGTGTGGAGAGATGACCTCACTGTTCATTCAGGTGGGGAACACAGCACAAATTTAGGCAGGAGGGAATTAGTTGAGGAGTCTTTGGGATACACTGGAAACTTGATGATCAGACCTTGTAGAGAGTCCCAGGCTAAAGAGGTAATGAGGTTTCCATCACCTACAGACAGATGATACCCAGAGCCACAAAAGTGACAGTGAGAAGAGACATGTCACCATCCGTTATCTGGGCTCTCTAAGAAGGCTGTATGAATTGAAAGACATAATGTTAATGGGCGTGTTTTATAAACAGTACGGCGTTTTTTAAAACACCAGTGACTCCAGCAACTGAAAAGACCTGGCCTCTCTCTGTGTTTCCTAGATCAGGCGCTGATAAGGTTGCAAGTCAGGCTCCCAAGGACATTCGCCACATAAACTCAGACCGAGTTTAACTTATAACAGAGCTCCAAAAAGCCGAGGGAGGGAACAGCCTGAGCTCCCTGGGGGCTCTGAGGAGGCTCCAGGATGGGGGGGCGCTGAAAAATTCCACAGCTGCGGCAGAGGGGTTCTTTTCCAGAAGCCACAAGTGAGCCCCATACTTAGGCCTCAGCAACAAGCTGACTGCAGCTCGGCAGCCCCCACGGACACACTGTAACCTCACATCTGCAGTCCTCTGGTCTGTCTCCGTCTCTTAAAGGGCCTTTGTCATTTGTTCTGCAGCCTCCCCGGCAGGACAGAAGGGCCTTTGCTTCTGCACTCCATAGAAGCAGAAGTCAGGGGAGCTGGGGAGCTGCAAGGAGATGGCTGGGTTGGGGAAGGGTTGAGGAGCTGACAAGGAGAGCGAAGGACATAGGACATAGCTCTCCTTAGGGTGCTGTTCCTCCTACAGACTCTCCACACCCCGATATAGGAGAGCAGGAAGAAGGCCATTGGGTGTTATGTAAGACAGGCTTGGAGACACATCTGCTGGAGTTAGAAGTGGCTTCATTCTCAGAATTGTACCCTGGAGTCACTCTGCCCAGCTGTGTAAACCGAGTGTAGTTCACTGAGAGAGACACTGAGTGGGAGGCTGGGCCAAATGGCCCTCTGCTTCCTACTGCTGAGCGCTCTACTCCCACATGTGAGAACCAGATGTTCCCCAGACACCACCTCTGATGGAGTCAGCCTCGTCCAAAACATCCCTTCTCTCTCTGAGAATATGTGAATTCGTGATACTCAGAGCTCTGACTGAGCAAGCTTTGGTTTTAACAGGGCTATGTGAGCAACCGAGTTTTCCCTTTCCTATCTAGGGATTTCTGAGGTTCCTTCTCCAAATGGAACGCCACCCCGCCTACGCCCACGGCCATCACGCATGCGCTCAGAGCTGCCGCTCCCATACTCCTTCTCCGTAAAGCCCACCGACGCAGTCTCTGCCTGCTCATCTCAACGTCAAGCTTTGGAGGAATCGGCCCCAGATATCATGCCCTAAATGTCTCATAGCCACGGTCACCATTTCACACTTCAGTGCTCACACTTCAGTGCCGGGATAGTCCTCTGTGGAGGTGTGCTGTGTCCCCCCCCCCCCCCGCCCGCCTTTCACACTGGGAAAAAAATGTAAATCACGGAGAAGTTGAAAAAAAATGTTACAACACTGCATGCCTATGGGCTATCAATAGCATTCCATTATTCTTACCTGTCACAAATCTGTATATTCTACAGGAGCCAAGCAGCCTGGAGCCTCCAGGTTTCATCAAATGCATAATCACTACCACAAACAAAGCAAGGAAGTCTGCTTACTAGACTAGAAGATCCTAGCCCAAGATGCTTTGAAGTGACAGGAGCTACAGCCCAGTCCCGTCCTCTCAGAGACCCAGAACACGCTGAGGAGAGGGAGCTCCAGCAGTACAGTGGCTGCAGGCACACAAGAAGGGGTGGGTATATTCACGAGGGCTCAGAAAAGATGAGAAGCTGTGACTTGGAGTGGGGCACTTCATAGAATCTGTGAGGCATCTGACTGAAGCATTAGACTAGTTTCAGGATGTCCTGGTCCTGGACAATATCATGAAGGTGATAAATGGTGGTTATGATTGGTAGATCGGTAGAGATAGAGACAAGAAAGTGATAGATGATAATTGATTGATGATAAATAGGTGGATGATTGATAGATGATAGAAGAAAGAAAAGAAAACCAGGTAAAACACATGCCTTATGTCTGTGAATTTTCCAACATCCCTGTCTTACCCTGGATGGTCTGCCTCTAAGACATGCATGGCTTGGCCTTCTCTCAAATTTGTTGGCCTACCATGGGAGGCAGGTAGGGCAACTTTTAGGAAGTAATTTTTTTACATCCCCCAAACCTATACTTTGTTTCCTGATCATCTGGCATCTCAGGGTTCAAATGCTGATAAGGAGTCATGAGAGCTGAGGGGCCACTGCTCCCTATGAACGGATCCTAAGCTCTCCATCCTTCTGAGCTCCTGGGCACCCTTCCTCTGTGTCTGCTAGGTTCATGAGAGTTGTCTGTGGGAACCAGAGAGGGAAGGAATAAATGCCAGGGCCCTGTACCTGTCACCCATGTGCACCTATCACAGCTCTCAAAAGCTTTGTCTGTTTCCTTTTTAATACTGTTCCGCCTGAGTTTCCTGCTTCTACCTCGGAGATCAAGACAGGGCAAACTCTACCAGGCAGGTTGAACAACACAGAGCCAGGTGAGGCCATTGGTTCAAACTATCAAAAAGCACAAGCTGTACAAAGTCCTGTCTGACTGATTTCAAAAGAACAATGACTAGATCCTTGCCTTGACACATGCTGGGGCTTCTGAGTGGACCGATGCATGAAGTACTGGTCAGGAAGGGAAGGTGGTAAGATCCCGACGCAGATCAAGAGCTGACCCCGAGGATGGACTTCTCAGTTTGCTCAACTCCCTCTAGCTTCCCCTCATACACTGAAGAATGTTGAGGGTCCAGGAAGCCACATACCAGGGTGATCAGACATTCGAGCGGCTTAGCCAGTAGTTCTCAGATTTTATAAGCACAGACTCACAGATAAACGTAACTCTCACCCTTCAGAACGTCTCTTTGCAACAGACGGAGACCATTACCAAAGACCCCACACAAGTTATCAAAAGACAGAGAATAAGTAGTCGTGGGGTACCCTGCCCCAACCGATGCATTGATAATACAACTCCTGCACCTAAGACTCAGCGAACGAAGCAGAACAAGGGCTGGAAAGACTGGAAAAGCCGGCAAGACTCCACCTTCTAGAAAGGTCTGAAGCTACATTCAGGAAATGTCAAGAACATGGCTGCCCTAAAGGAGCTCTAAACAAGCATGATACCAACACACATGCTAACAGGGAAGGGGGAAATCTCACCCCTAGACAAAGAACTACAGGCAACCAAGGAGAGCTGGAAAAATACATCTTCCGGGAAGGAGCCCCACAACTGTTTATCCAATAACCTAGTCATCAGCCCTGAAACTACACACATACACACACACACACACACACACACACACACACACACACACACACACGCACGCACACGAACGCACACGCACGCACACGCACGCACACGCACACGCACACGCACACGCACATGCACACACGCACATACACTGACTATATATTTATTGGAGTAAATAACAAAGAAAAGGAGGCCACAAATTTGAGAGAGAACAAGATGGGTTGAGGGAGGAAATAGGGAAAGGAAAATAAGACAATTATACTTTAATAAAAACTATTTCCAAGTACCAAAACACAGTGACCAGAACATGGGGAAACTTTACTAAACTTAATCTACCTATGTTGCCAAAGAACGCAGTATCTAATTATTATTTGTTATTTGTGTATATTTATCTGCAGTAATTCAACATTTTTTTCTGTTTCAATGTCTACATGTAGACACTGCTTTGTAATAATTTGTATGTACTAGTGTATCTGAAGATGGCCGGCTCTTCAAACTTGGACTCTGGAAGAGAATCTGAACTCCTGTATGAAGGATAAACTCCCGTGTGTTGCTGATGTTTGCCCATCCGTGGACTAGTCTTGAGTGTCAAGGCTCAAAGCCAGGTAGTACTCAAACTCATTTTGGAATTACCAGGAAAGACTGGAAAACCTGTGGCATCCTGATCTTACCCCAAAACCTACTGAACATAAATCTGAGGCTGGGACACCAATATCACTGCTTTCTAAGCTCCAAGGTCATTGTGACCAGCATCCAAGACAGAGCACCATTGCCATAGACAGTGGAGGTATCACAACAGGGCTTTCACAGCTCCAAAACTGTTGAAGTCAGTCAAGGAAGTGACCAGAGGTCTAATTAAGAAGGTGGCACACCGGCAGAGTGCCTCCTAGGCCTAGGAAACTTCAGCTGGGGAAAATGGAGGGTAGCAAATGCCAGCTACCCTCCAAGGCTTGCACTAAGCTTCCAGACATCTGTAAACAGCAGCTCAGTTTCACGTGTCTCCGTCCTGCAAGTCCAGCTCTGAAAATACAGAGCAGAGATTTCTAAACTTGGGTTGAAGAACGGGTAGGGCTACAGAACCAGTATTTCAAATAAACAGAGTGAGGGACAGGAAAGGCAAAATGGGAAGAAATTATCTGCCCAACCGGAAACCAGACTCCTCATCCATCTCTAATTCCAAGAGCGCCTAGCCCCTGTCCTTGCTGTACCCAATGTTTATTCACTAGTTCATGGTTTAGCACAATGGGACTCCTCCTCTGGCCCTAGCTGTCCCATAGGTCTGGGACTAAAATCATGCAGTTTTCATACACCAGAGAGAAATACACTCCAAACAGGTAGGGATACATGTCTTGTAGTGGATACCCTCCAAAACACCGTGGCTATCAACTCCTCGTAATGAAAGAGGTCACCCTAGTTCAAGGCTACTAGAAGCTAAAACAAGGGGAGAAGGGGGAAGACAGACCCAAGAACAAGGGAGAGGAATGCAACAGCACAGAGAGAGAGAGAGAGAGAGAGAGAGAGAGAGAGAGAGAGAGAGAGAGAGAGAGAGAGAGAGAGAGAGAGAGATGGGGGAGAAGGGAGGGGAGGGGGGAAGGAGAGAGCAGAGCAGTGGCCACATGGGAAATGCAGGCAGGGGCGGTGGCAAATGCCTTCTGCATGCTTCAGGGACTATGGAGTGAGTGAGTGGACTGTGGTCAGGAGTGGCTTAGCCCTCAGTCAGGCTCTGAATCTACACTCTTCAAGTGCATTCTTGTTGGCCAGGTCTTGAAAGGCTTTTAAGCAACTTAAAGGAAACTTAACAATTTGAGGTCAAATAAAATTCAAAACGGGTGTAGAAAAGAATCGGCCATGCCAAGAACAAGGAAAGAAGAAAAGGAAGCACGGGGCTGGAAAACACTCTTGTTTGTACCCCCAACCAACTCAGAAAGGTCCACTAGTGCTCCAAATCAGAGAGCCTGCCACAGCCAGGCAGCCAGGGTAAGTGGAGGGGAAATGGTGGCTCAACTCAGGGACCTATGAGCCCACCACTGATGGTCAGAAAGGTCACTTTCGACCTGTGTCTTCTCCAAGTTAGAATCCTGAGAATGTGTTAAGAGGCCTTGAATTAGCAGCACAATGTAACACAGCTGTTTTTCTTTTTTCACTTCTTTTTAAAAAACAATCACCCCGCCCCCCCAAAAAAGCCAAGTCTAAGGATTAGGTTCTGGGTGCAGCTGTTGAGTGCACAGCACAACTTGCTGATGTGCAATTCTCTTTGGTCCTCAGGCCATCAGCTCTCACCTGTCAATAGCCAGGATCTAATGGAGTCCTGGAGGCAACAGGAAGCAGAGCTTATTGAAAATGCTTCCAGGACAGGAACAGCCACAACAGGGCCTACACACACATACAGAACATGGCTGGTGCCTCACCCTGCAATTTAAGCCGACGACATGTAGCACTGCTTGGCTCCTACTTACTTTCCTTGGCATTTCATGAGAGGTGACAATACACAGTATACATCCAACGTCCTAGAGAGCATTCCGGAGGGTTCCATTCCAGTTTGAGAGCCACCTATAGTCACCGGGGTACTCTAACACCCCTAAGCACTGGCGGCTCAGGCTGCTCTTGCAGGGAAAACACACCGGGTTTCTGACTGGTGACAGCACTATTTCCAACAAAACTGCTTACTGTCAAAGCAGATTTCCATCCACCATCCAGGAGAGCTTCACAAATGCCTCTTCCAAATCAGCTCCCCCAGAGCCAACATCTGGCCCTGGCTACTCTGACTCCATGGCTTTTCCTTCTTCCCCCATTCACCTCCTTGGTGCCTCTTCCCTGCAACTGTGGCTTGTAGGCCCTCCTAGCCTGCGCTCCTCAAGGGCAGGGCTGAGTCTTACAACGGTTTCTGCTTTGCGATCATTCCAGAAGGCCAGATTCCAGGCCCTGCACTCAGAGGCGGCCCCTTAATTATTGTTGGCCGGCCGCTTTTCCTGGGAAAGCATAATAAGGCCTTTTGGTTCCTACACACAACACTGACTGTTCCCTGTTACCCACATCACCAGTGGAAGGGAACCGCACAGTCCACACATGTTCCAGCCACAGTTAACAGATCAGAAGAGAAGTACCCACCCAGAAGTATCAAAAGGACCGCTGAGGATTCCCTCCTCCTCCCCTGAGAAACAAGAGAAGAAAAGGAAGCAGCTCCTTCATCTATGGGGGAAGGGATTGTGATCAGCTCACAGCTCATCTTTAGTCCAATGACTGCATAAGCCTGGTCAAATGGGACTCCGATGCCACAAAAGACACTGCTGCCTGGCCCTGGAGTAACTGCCTTTCCCATCCAGCGCTTGCCCTGGACAGAAAGGCACTCAGCTATGAGAAGGCCTTCTTTCTAGTGGCTCTTTCGGGAGAGGCGGTCAAGGAAAGGCAAATGGCCTTCTGTTGAAGGTGTGGGTGGAATCGCTGGCTTCACAAGTCAGGCCTTCCTGCTTCGCCTTTCCCTTCCTTCCCAGTGTAAGGACGGGCTACAAGTGAAGCAGCTGGCTTTGCAGTCATAAAAACAAAGGTCTCTGTGCTAGAGATGGAAGAATAAATGTACAGGAAAATTCCAGGCTCCGTGAACTTGGGCCAGTAGCTACACGAGTCCTAGAGGACCTAGCTCAAACACTTTGGGTTCATGGCATAAGTATGTTCTTACCTGTTTAAATTGCTGGGTTTTCAAGACATTGCCCAATGTGCTTGTGAATTTTATAGTTTTAAATTGTGACTGGTGTGGGGTTGTCTTTTTTTTTTTTTTTTTTTTGGTTTGTGTGTGTGTTTGTTTTATTTTTCTAAAGGCAAGTTGGCCAAAGTGAGTTTCTTAAATGAACAGTAAAAAAGGAAAGTCTCTCAACCAGGGGATTTCTCTTTCAGTTGACAAAGACCATTTCATGAAAGACCAAAGACACCAGAAAGCCTCTGAAATTATAAAATGTCTTGCTGTACTGGAGTTCCACAAAGAACTGTTGGGTAACTGCTTAGAACGTGTCAGCTGCATGGCCAAGGACTTGCTCTTCCACATCAACACCATGATCCGCAGTGACGTTTTCGTGAAAATAAAAACTGTAACTTCCAGGGGAGGTGGAAATTTAGACACGTGTTTCTAGAAGCTTCTTCCTGGAGCTATGTTGCCTGTACCACAGTCATAAGACACCATGGGAAAGGGTCCATCCACAGGGAGGGAGCCTCTGTGGATTTCTGTTGTATGATGGGGGCTGACAGGTCCACATGAAAGGAAAGACAGATAACGTCTTAGAATGCAGGTCTCAGGAGGCTCTCTGAGGAAGAGAATAACTCAACTTCCATGGATACGTACCAATTATTTTTGACAGGATGTAACTCTGGCTGACCTCAAAATTGTGATGCCCCTCTATCCCTGACTTCTACGTGTTTAGATTACAGGTGTGGAAGACTGCAGGCTACTTTTATGACCTTCTTCAGAAAACCTAAGTAAGGCTGGATGCAGCCCACACCAGAGGGACTCCATGTGACTTCCTTGTCCTCAGTTCTGTTTCTCAGTGGCATGGTAGAGCTGCTCTGCTGGGAAGCTGGGGGTAGTGAAGTAGTGTCATAAATTGGAGGAGCTATGAGCTCTGTGAAGCCATGGGTTGTAACCTCACCTGGGCCACTCAATCACAGTTATGGGTCCCCCTCCTCCACTCTCCTCATGCTGACAGATTCCTTTAAATAGCGATGAAGGCTGTTTACATAAGGAAAACATGAAGTTGGTCATCTCAATGTCTAGTAATGCTGCAGAGGCTGGCAGGTATCTTGTCCCCTCTTGTCAAGCCCCTAGGTAGTGGTACTGTTAGGAAATGTGGCCTTGTTGGAGGAAGTGTGTCACTGTGGGGGTGGGCACTGGAGGTCTCCTCCTATGCGTAGGCTCCACCAATTGCAGGAGAGAGCTTCCTCCAAGCTGCCTGAGGATGTCAGTCTCTCCTGGTTGCTTTCAAATCAAGATATAGATAGAACTCTCAACTCCTTCTCCAGCACCATGTCTGCCTGCATGCTGCCATGCTTCCTGCCATGATGAAAATGGACTGAACCTCAGAACCTGTGAGCCAGCCCCAATTACATATTGTCCTTTATAAGAGCTGCTTTGGTTGTGGTGTCTCTTCACGGCAATGGAAACCATAAGACTAACTTCAAGGATATAAACACCTGCCTCAACCCTCCCCCATCAAAACTCACAGAGAATTTCAGTTCCTCAGGGGCAGGTGCCTGAAAAATTGAAGTGTGAACTCAGCCATGCAAATCACCAAAGGGCCTGGAGCCCAAGGTCACTCTGTAGGGAGCCAAGGAAACTTCTAGTAACCCTATTCTCTCAACATCTTTTCACAGCTGAGCCAGAATACACCCAGACCCCCTGTTCTGCTCATTGAACTTTTCATCGTAAGTTCATGATCCAACACATTTTCTTCCTATGTCTCTCTGAAGTTACGGAAACAGAAAACTAGGGCAAAGGAAGTAAGTAGCTTGGCACCAGGCACAACAGTAGACACCTATGCCGTGTCCTCCTTTCTCTCTCAAAGCTTAGTGAAATAGTCTCAGAGAGACACTTGGGGTTTAGACAGACAGAACCACACTCCTTTAGGCTTTACCCATCATCCATCAACCATTTTATTGGATAACTGCAAAGTGTCCAAGACTCTTCTGGAAGTTAAGGTCCCCGACAGTGGTTAACCACAGGAAGATCTGCTTTTACGGTGTTTATTCTTTACTGGAGGAAATACTGGACAACTAGAATTCTCAGGGCTTTCCAACAAGTGTGCCACAGAGCAACCCGGCTCCATTCATGTAGCTGTGGAACCTAGAACCTGGATCCACTTGGGGTGGATCACACCTGCATTCATCTGAGACTCCAGGGACCATCATTTTCTCTGTGTGCCATGTCAGCACAGTTTATACACACTCAACAGTTTGTTGGTGGCAATCAGAGCCATGGAGATGTGTGGAAGCCACGCTCCCACCTCTCTCCCCCATAGAATGAACGGAATCCCACAACAGAATCAGGATGAGATAGAACAAGAAAGCCCAAACATCTCCCTTCTTGGTTCACGTGACCTTTCTGCTGATCCAGTGTCTTCCCAAAGTCAAAGGCAACACCAAAGAACTTCATGCTCCTCCCAAAGGATCTGCTGGCAGCTATGTCTACCTCTCTCACCATGCAAGAAAATTGTGCGCCTCCAGACCATCAAGGTCACTGGTTATGTTTACACAGCCCCTGATGACCTGGACCCAAGGGAAGCCAGGCTCTTTCCATCTGGGTTTGGTCATGGCCTTACCCCTTGGGCCCCTGCTTTCTAGGGGCTCTCAAATGTCAATCACAGGCTGCAGCAAGAATCCTGGAAAGAAAACTCACAAACCCAGAACAGAACCAGAAAAACAACTTCACACAGTACCTGCACCTCCCCAGTGAGTGCATGGCCAGCTGAAAGTTAGAGTCACAAAAGTTGGCATGGGAAGTCTTTGGTTTTTACATAAATATCCCTCACTAGAATTTTATATAAAGTCTTTGGTGGATTCCAGCCCCCTCTGAAAGGATGGCGTACAGTGACTAAGTCATGAGAACATTCTACTGTTTCAGCTGCGCTCTGCTGAAGTACACCTGGGTGTTTGAATAAGCCCTTGTCAACATGAAGAGAAAACAGCAAGCGCATGCCAACAGGTTTAAGGCTCTTGTAGGCTATTCCGGATTCTTGCTGGTTGTATGGGGGGAAAGTCATTACGACTGAACTTAAGATACAAAAGTAAAGTGAAACACTGCCACAGGCAACCAAAGCTGATGAAGCCATAGTCCACAGTGTGACAGTGGGGTGAACAAAGGATTTGTATGTCCGGGGCAGGGGTTCCAGGAACTTTCTGTGTCTGTGCTATGTTTTGCTCTGTACCTAAAAATGCTTCAAAAATTAGAATCAGGGGCTGGAGAGATGGCTCAGAGGTTAAGAGCACTTGCTGCTCTTGTAGAAAATATGTTATGTGCCCAGCACCCACACTGCAGCTCACATTATCTGTAACTCCAGGTCCAGAGGTTCCAATGACCTCTTCTGGTTACCTCAGGCACCAGGCATGTATTTACATACATGCCACATTTACATACATGCTGAAAAAGCATTCTTAGACATAAAACAAAATAATGTTTTTAAGGTCATTTTTTTTTTTTTAGAAAATGTTTCTTTACAGGTGCTTCAAATTTACAAGACATTTCTTATTGAAAGAATGAGAAAGGTTGGGAAGTGGTTCCCTTGGCAGAGCGCTCACCTAGCATGCACATATATCTCCTAGGTTCAATGCCAAGCAACTTGTAAACCAGGTGTGGCAGCACATCCCTGGGATCTGAGTTAAGAAATTCAGGGTCATTGCTGGCCAAAGGAGAATTTGAAGCCGGTGCTGGAAAGAACACTTGCTACTCTTCTCAGGACCAGAGTTCTAGCCCCACT
Source organism: Rattus norvegicus (assembly GCF_021556685.1). Lineage (NCBI taxonomy): Eukaryota > Metazoa > Chordata > Mammalia > Rodentia > Muridae > Rattus > Rattus norvegicus. Next base: position 66,785,078 of record NC_141537.1, read on the forward strand.
ACTGAAGTTGGTGCACAACTGCTCGACTCCAGCTCCAGAGGATCTGAAACTTGTACTGGTCTCTCTGAAACCCACACGCACGTGTACACACTCAAAAGAGACACATACACATATTTTTTTAAACTTTAAAACAGACCCAAAAAAGTGTTTAAAAGACCAGCCTGCATTATGTGAGACCCAGTCACAAACATAAACAAAATGGAATGAAATAAAATAAACTTCAGGACCCAAAGGCTGAGACAGAATTCTTTGTGTCCTAGTTAAGACACTAGAAACTAGCTAGAGAGATGGCTCAGTGGTTAGGAGCACACTGTCTGCTCTTCCAAAGAATTCGGGTTCAATGCCCAGCACCCACATGGCAGCTTACAACCGTCTGTAACTCCAGTTCCAAGGCATCTGATACCCTCACACTAATGTGCACAAAATAAAATTAATAATTAAAAAAAGACATCAGAAATTTGCCCCCAAACGAAACTGTAGTGTGAATTCCGGCTCCTCCACGAAGCCCAGAAACTAACCTTTTCTCTACAGCCACATGTATCTACAGTCCCCATGTGCCCACCTCCTCACATCTCTGGGAGGCCTGAGGGCCTGAAAACGACATCCGGCAAGGTTGGCCGTATCCTTCTCTGGTGAGTTTGGAACTGCTCATTTTCTTGAACGTTATTTATTTTAGTCTCTCCTACAGTCTGACCACACTACAACGCCATCTGTCCTCACCTGCCCTGTTACTATTTCCTACAAGACTGGAGCCAATTTGTTTGAAGAAGCTTTTTTCCCTCTATTTTTCTTTCTTTTTTCTCCTCTTCTACCCACCCCTCTCTCTCGTTGAAGTAACTCTTGAATAAAGCCCAGGCTGGGCCCAAACTCAGCCCAAACTCCCTCTGTAGTTGAGTTTTGCTTTGAACTCCTGCCCCTTGCCTAGCAAGCACAAGGCCCTGGGTTTGGTCCTCAGCTCTGAAAAAAAAAAAAAAAGAAAAGAAAAATGAACTCCTGCTCCTTGTGCCTGTCCCGTCCACATGCTGGGATTCCCAGGCATAGGCTACCACACCTGGCTTTCTCTCATTTCTCTACAGTGTGGACACTGGTGTTCCAAGCCCTTCTTAGTGAACGGATCAGAAGTAACAAGGGGAAATGGAGTGGCAAACACCAGCACTTAAGTATTATGAAGGCCGTGGCCAGCCATCTTTTCTGTGGATCCCAAAGCACATGTGGTTCATTGGCAAATCTCATACACACACACATACACACACACATACACACACACACACACACACACACACACACACACAGACAAACTCTTTCTCACACACACACACACACAGACAGACAAACTCTTTCTCACACACACACACATGCACACACACAAACTCTCTTTCTCACATACACACACATGCACACGCACACACATACACACACACACACACACATGCACACACACACAAAAAAAAACTATGCTGACAAGAAGGACATCCAGGGACAGATGGGCTCACCATGGACAGAATAAAAGACCACAGAGGTACCCAAATGCTGCCAGTTTTGAGAACTGGGATTAATCCTTTTAGAAACCAAAGCAGTCCTGTGTACAGTGCACCCCACTCATTGGCTCCCCCTTTTCCTGCAGTCTGCACTCTCAGCAGACAGCTCTTCCCAGAGGGAGTCACATGCCCTGCACAAAGGCTCTGTCACCACAGAAGACCCATGGCTGCAGAGACACTGAAACAACCCTGGACTAACAGGCAAATCCACCCCTCCAAGGCTGGGCAGTCAGCTGAACGTGCACACAGTCTTCTCCTTGACCAGCATCTCGCCCCTCTTCAGGATCCTGTAAAGGAGGCGTACTCACTTTCTGAACTCTCTCTGCCCATTCTCTCTGAGTTCCACTAGCGTGCCTCTGCCTTGACAGTGTTCCTGCATCCCGACTCCGTCCTCTTCCTACTGCTCCGATTCCTCTCACCATTCCTCTCACTGTGTATAGGGGTTATATGAACCCCTAGCTTCACTACAAAACACCAGATTCCCAACACCCCAATTTAAGTCCCCAGTCGGAACCTCTCTCCAGAACTCCACACACAATTTTCCAACTGCTTTTTTAACATCATTCCCGGATGTCCCACAGATCTGTCTGTCACCAAGTCTTAAAATGAGCTCACTATCTTCCCATCAAACTCATTTGCTCTCTAAACATTTCCATTCTAGGTCACTGGCAACTCAGCCAGCCTACGCAGGGGACGGGAAGTCTCCCCTAAGGCCACCAAGTCCTCGGATCTGGCTTCTAGTCCTCTCACATACGTTGCTCCTTCCTGTGGTCTCAGGCCTCATATGCTTCTGCTCCAGGATGAACTTGCCGGGGCCAGCAGACCATTGTGTCACCATCAACTCCAGCCGTTCTAACTTATCTCTTTTAGCCACTTTCTAAGTTTCCTTCCTCGAATACATTCATTCCGACGTCGGTCCTTCTCTTATCATCAGCCTTCCCGTCCACAGGAAGAATGTGCAAACCTTTCACCATCTTGGACTGGCTCCCAACGCTCCCCAACAGAGCCCCTTTCCTTAAAACTGCGGTGTGTGGGGGAAGGTGACAGTGTGTGTCTGTAATTCGAGAACTTGGGGGATGGAGGCAGAAAGATCTGAAGTTTGAAGCCCCTTTCTAAACCAAACTACTTAGGATTCCCAGATTCAACGTTAGCTTTTTTGTATCGCCCTGTGTTGTATGCTCTGCTCCGAAGGCTGGGGAACTTCTGTTTATCCTCGGTATGCCACACTCTCTGTAAAGAGCCCTTCCGCACTTTCATTTTGTCATTCCATTCTCCTCTCTGCAAAAAGAGTCCGAACACAGCTCTGCTGCAAAACACATTCCGGGTATTTAAGACCTGTAACTCGATGACCTCCTTGCCTGTCTCTCTTGCCACTACTGGGAGAGCGCAAGGTCAAAACAGGTATAGCCTGCAGGGACAGGCTTCGAAATCAGTTCAGAAAACAAGCGAGGGAGGTAGGGAGGGAGGGAAGCAGGGAGGGAGGGGGAGGGAGCAGACAGAGAGACAGTGTGAGTCAGAGACGGACAGAAGCAGAGACAGCTATCCTGAGATTGGAGGAAGAGCCAGTTAAGAGTGTTATTTCCCCAGGATGTGTGAGCAGGAAGCAAGGAAGGCCTTGAGGTTGGGGACTCTTGCAAAGCTCTGATTGGCTGCCTTAACTGTCCGTTAACAGGACTGACCAGTGAGGGGGCTCTGCCACCACAAATCCCATTTTCCTCCTCTTGTCTAAAAACACCATCCTATCAGTTTGAATCCGGCTGGCTTGCTTTCTCTCAGCCAAAAGGAATTTCCCTTCACACAAAAACTATTCAGACATTTCCAAGGCACAAAATGCTACAAACCAGGATTTTCCACTCAGACAACTTGGAAACTGTGGATTGTTTCTCCCCAGGCACTTCTTATTGGCCAAGAAGTCTGAAAGGCCTTTTCTCCTTAGTATGAAAAAAAAAAAGTCTCCTACCCCCGTTTTTTTTTCCACTTTTTATTTTGTCTAGGTTTCACTGAAGCCAACTTTTAAACCAGAAAGCAGATTTCCACATTATAAAATACAAATTAGCCAGTCGGTGTAGCAAGCACGTGGAATGCCAGCACCCAGGGGGGTGAGGCGAGAGGACCATGACTCTAAGACTAGCCTAGACTGCACAGGGAGACTCTGTCTCAAAGAATAACAACAAAAACAAACACAACTGTACTCATAAACCAGGTTGTCCCAATGAAATAGTCCAACCAATTTAATATCCTCATTGTTGTTATTTTTAATAACCCATTTAATTAAAGTTTGTGGTAGTTTTTTTTTTCTTTATTATATTGTTAAGTTAGTATGCAAAGTGGCATTAAGTAGCCTGTTTTGGTTTTTAGGCAGGAGACTTTTAGCCTGGTGTGGTGACTAACATCTGTAATTCTAAATCTCTGAGGAGCTCAGCAGGAAGATTTGGTGTTGGCTACTCAGTGAGTTTGGGGCCAGGCTGAACTAGAGAGTTCAGTATCACACAGACACACAGACACACAGACACACAGACACACAGACACACACACACACACACAGACACAGACACAGACACACACACACACACACACACACACACACACACACACACACGCGCGCACACACACACAACAACAACAATAACCCAAAACCAAAAACCAACTACACAGCTTTCAATGGTAGGTACCCAAGACATAAAGTACAAAACAGAACTCAGCCTATTTAACACAAACACAGACCTTCGATTGGGGCAAATTGCATACAATGAGTTCCCACATCAACATGCCCCAGATGCCAGCTGAGGGTTACCAACCATAGGTGCAGCTACAAGTGGAGTAGCCATAGAGATTTGAGCAGTTCAGAGGGACCCATCTCAACTCTTCACCTCCACCACCACCACCTCCACCATCACCACCTCCACCACCTCCACCATCACCACCACCTCCACCATCACCACCTCCACCACCTCCATCACCACCACCTCCATCACCACCACTACCACCACCAAAGCTCTTCTATGATGCCAGTTAGGTTTAGATAAATAAATTACATCAGGGGAAAACAACCCCAAGGCAGGCGATTTAACATGAACCGATTGTAACTCACCCAAACAACACGGGGATGCAAGGGACATAATCTAAGGTCTGACTTTTGCCCTGACCTTCCAAACAATCAAACAGCTCTACATACCACCACCACTCCAAGTTCATGGTTTCCCTAGCCGAAGTGTATCAGAAGCCCAGACAAAACACAGCCTTTATCTGGTGTGTGACATTGAATCCAGAAGCGGCTGTCCCAGGAATGGCCCATGAGAACGCTGCATTGGTTTATACTTGGAACTACTGAGTCACCAAGCATCCCTGAGATAAGGAAGGGGAGGCACCTGATAACAGGAGTCAAAGTAGCCTCAGTTCTCCTTAGTTAGAGAACACATTATGAAGGGTTAGCCAGCCTGAGCTATTCTGCAGCTAAGGTGGACCCAGAAGAATCTTAGGTCACACTCCAAAGATCTCTTGCTCTCCATCCACAAATGAGACATGTGAAGAATTAGTTCCATTGCAGCTGACAGAGGAGGTGGGGAGGACAGAAAAAGAGATGACAGCCAAGGACCAAATGCTCAATGTTTAAGATTAACAACTCAGGGAAAGAGGAAAAATGCTAAGCCCATCACCCTGACACCTCAGTGTTGGGGAAACTCAGGCAAATGCCCCTGATAGTCAGACACGACAGCACGTGCCTATAAAATCAGTACTTACGAGGCTGCTGCCAAAAGATAGTGAGTTTGTGGCCAGCCTGAGCTACAGAGAGAATCAAAGCCAGCCTGTGCTACAGTGCAAGACCCTGTCTCAAAGAAAAGAGTTACAAGGTAAACCGATGGTCAATATTATCAAATATTTCCACAAGGTCTAGCAGAGAAACACAGGGAAAAGATGGTTGGACTTGCAGTTAGAGAGAGGCTGGTGAACCCTACAATCAGTGATAGGAAACAGAACACGTTGGGTGGGTGGGTGGGTGGGTTCTAGACAGCAATGAAAACTGAAGAAACGGAGGCTGTAGCTGATAACTACTTGTGTGGGAAAAAAAGAAAAAAACCTGACCATAAACAAGACAGACAGAAACATGCCCCGAGAAGGGGCAGCTAGCAAGCGTGTGTTGATGGCAGAAACCTGTGTTTATAGCTGAAGATAGAAGCTGGCAAGAGAAGAATTGAGATGCACAAGAGAAAATAATTGCATGCCCTTCTGCATTCCAAATGACATCAGATTCTCTTGGCTGGGACAGCTCATCTGCAAACTGAAGACACATGGAGGACAGGGTCAAAATGAATGCCTCTATTACAGGCAAAGAAACAAATCCAACTAGCACACCCAAGGTAACCAGCAACCTGGATCAAAGACACACCCACTGCACAATACAACCCCCACTCCCACCCCTAGTGAAAGTGGGAGCTCTTACATACCTGCTCCACCCTCATTGTAGTCCCTGAACAAAAAGAGAGAGATGGATGCCAAGTGGTTAGGTCAACCTGACACAAGCTACTTACCTGAAAGTAGGGAACCCTGACAGAGAAAGTGCCTCCATAAGATCTAACTGTAAGGCACTCAATTAGTGATTGACGGGAAGGGCCCAGCCTGTTGTCGGTGGTGCCATCCCCGGGCTGGTGGCCCTGGGTTCTATAAGAAAGCAAGCTGAGCAAGCCATGGGGACAAGCCAGTAAGCAGCAACCCTTCAAGGATTGGCCCTCCATGTCCTGACTTCATCCAGTAATACACAGTGATATGGACGAGTAAGCCAAATAAGCCCTTTCTTCCCCAAGTTGCCTTGATCGTGGTGTTTCCTCACAGCGAAAGAAATTCTAGCTAAGACACTGCCTTATCAAACTAAACGTGCATATCTTAAAAAGCCCTCATGACTATGCAGATTTAAAATGTATATACATATGTGCGTGTACTGATACATTGTTCTCTATCAACAAAAGAGGCCAGAATCACTCAGTTTCTCCATTTCCTAGGAAGACTGTGTACCATGGAACAATAACGGATTGATTAACATTTCATGCCTGACCTTAGCAAAGAGAAGAGTACAGAAAAACTGAAGGCACATCTGACCTCAAGAAGTCTGTCTTCTGGGGGGGGACAAATTCCTTTAGGACTCCAAATCTCAGACTATCCATATAAAACCCACTCTGTACGCCACACCTATGGCATACAATTCCATCCAGGGAAAAACCAAGGTCACTTGGAACTTTTATTTGGAAGAACATCATCTGAGCAGGAAGGAACTGGCTCAAGGTTAACGCAAAGATGGTAAGGTGACAGGTCTCGTTATTTCCTTTCAGTTCTCAGGCAGGAAACAGAGGCATTCACTGGGGCCCTACAGTCATAGGCTCAACCCCGGCAAGGCCTCAGGACCATTCCCACAGAAGTCAGCGGAGAGGCCAGGCTGTGGCAGGAGGTCCAGGTTGTGGAGAGACACAGGATGCCTCATCAATATTTCAATAGCCCCATGCAAGTAGGAAAACAGCCTTGAAATTGGCCCTTGGCTTTCACCCTGCTGTGGCCCTGGAAAGGAAGGAGTCTCTCTTGCCTCCATGCCCTGCTGCCTACCTCTAGCCCTGGTATTGGGCTCTGATGCTGAGAGTCTGGATAATGTAGTTAATTCTGCATGTCCCAGGCAATGAGCCAGGACACTCCCTCCTGGTCCATCGCCAACCGTACCTCCGTGATCAAGCATTGTATGTAGCCCAGGATGTTTTTTTCTCTACCACTGTAAGGGTCCTTCCTTGGATACTTACGGCACGCCTAAACAATCCTCAGACTTTGCAAGTGGCACAGACTCCGGGCTTGTTCTTTTGTTCTCATAGCTAATAATTATCCATTTAAAACATTTTTCTAGTTGCTGTCCCACCTCTGAGAGATAGCGGGCACACCTTTGTTTGCTAATCAAACAAAACTTTTGACAGACTATTATACCAACCATCACACCTGGTCTCTAGTATCTCTTTCATCCCAAAATGATTAATCTAAGCCAGTGTTTTCAATCCTACGCTGGCTGTTGGGGGTTGGTGTGGTGCTGCTATGTATTCAAATGCTAAGTTCTGAACCCCAGGGTCTGGCTGCCCCCAGACTGGTGAATTCTCACACACATCGGACTTTGCTGTGGAAACACTGCTCCCCAATTTAAAGCTATTGGTTAATGAAAGGCTAGAGTTGTGATTGGGCAGTAGAGCGAGAAAGGCTGGACCTGAGAATCTATCTAGTGAGGGGTCTTAAGAGAGACCACAGGAGAAGAAGAAGGAAACCGAGAGAGGAGGAGGCCACCATGAGGTCACATGGATCATAAACACATGGCCAGAAGTGCACCCTGGGGACCGGATGATGGAATGGAATCAGCCCCGGGCAAGACTCAAACGGCAGGTAACACGGGGCCTGCGGATTGGGTGTCAGTTAGAATAGCTCAGAACCTGTCCATTCTAGGTTTACAGCTTGTCAAATACCAGGTTTTTGTGTCATTTATATGGGTTAGCTAGAATATATAATTCTTTTAAACTAAACCCTTCTTTAGTTGTGCATTTAGAAATGACCGTGTATGACCCAATCCTAAACATAAACTAACTCTGGAAAGTTGTTAAGAAAATTTTGGGGGGTGCTGGAGAGATGGCTCTTGCAGCAGACCAGGGTTTGATTCCCAGCACCCATGCTGGGTGGCTCGTAAACACCTGTAACTCCAGCTTCGGAGGACCTGACGTCCTCTTTTGGTCTCTGTAGGCCACATACATGTGCAGCACACACACTACCCATACATATGCGCATGAACACACCCGTGCACACAATCAATCAATCATTGTGGAAAGCAAACAAACCCCTTTGTAAAGAAAAGTCTCCTCCAACTCAGAAAAGGGCCATATGAAAGAAACCACCTCTCTTCTTAGTCTGCATACTGTCACCGTGGGTATAATATCCAAAACCACTGTGCCCACCAGGAATCCCACATGGATGGGTGGAACCGAAGTCCACTGGGACACTGGGGAGCTAGTGAATCATTCAAACACAGAGCTACATTTCTTAGCCCCTTGCGATATGAGAAATACTGCAGACCAATTAATACCACCCCCATCTGGGAAACAACAAGAATAAGGGGTTAGGGATATTTACAGAGACGTTGGGAATCTTTAAGTCCTGCTTAAATTAGCCACACATGAGCAAGAGAGGCTGTCCTTCAAGGGCCCTATGTGTGGCATAACAGAGCAGTTGAGACTCACCCTGCCCTCCATTCCCCAAGTGCTCTGCCATACTCCCCGGCTACTGCCTCAGGTATGTACAGAGCTGACATTTTGCTCTAAAGTAATGATGGCTCGATATGGACGCACTCGAAATTTTAATATTAGCAGAAGTGAACATGAAGTAAAGAGACGGGCTGGGGAGAGGACATCAAAGCGATAATACTTGGGGCCCGGGAAAGAGGGAAAATTTGAAAAGGAAAACGATGTAGGAAGATCAGACAAGGGCCTGGAAGACAAATTATACTTCTATGTCCTGCTAGATCTCTAGGCCTATTCAACAAGCGAAGGCCAGGTGACCCGAAACAGTGACATTCTCAGCCAACGAAGACCCAGATTCCTCACCAGCACTTTGCAGGAGGTGACAACAGGAAATGACATCCAAGTGAGAATGTCCAGCCAAAGGCTTCACTGCCCATCAGAACCCCCCTAGTATCTGGGCCTGCTGGCAGGAAGACCAAACCCTTCAGCGTAGGAGGTGGACTCCTCTCAGCAGACAACGAGAAAGCCAAATGTTTCCCTCAGGATACCATCAGCTTCCCTCCCAAGCACCGACACCAGCCATTTCACCTCAGAAACTGACCACATGGAAAATTGGAGTAGCATAACCCCCCAACTCGTTGTACTATACACTAAAGACACACAGAACATCTGTGGCCGCCTTGGCCAAGACTAGTTTCTACCTACTCCATTTTAAGTAAATAGAATTGTTCAGAAAAAAAAAAAAACCTAACAGAATCTTTGTTTGCCAGATAGAATAGAAAAGGAAAAGTAGCCAAGATGACGACGTTTATTCAACCTGGGAATCCCATTCCACCAAGCATCCCGCTCTCTGGTGTCTTCACCAAAGCCTGTGCTACGTGAGTACTGAGCTTTAATGGAGAACTGGTGAATCTGTCCTTTATACTGCAAAAGCCCACAGAGAATTGCCAGGGATATAATTTGTATAGAACCTTACAGGTTCATATAACCTCAGAACATCCAGGCATGCCAGCAAGGTTTCTCAGCCCTGAGAGACAAGTCCTAGGTTCTGTAGCAGCCTTGGGGCTGAACACTCGTTCAGCTTTGATCAGTCTGGAAGCAGCAGAGTTCATAGAAAAACTATTTACTGAACTAAAAGGCCATACCTCACCTTAATCACGACTTTTCACTTCAGTGGTAGTGCTGGAAACCTGACTCACACCTCTAGCTCAGAAGGTTTTATTATACAAGCCTTGAGAGGAAGCCCAAAGCTTTAGTAATTCGGGATCCGCTGAGCAAGTCCACATCCACCCTATTCAAGGGTTTCATCATTCTGTTGACCATCTCCCTTAAGCCTTGAGCCTTCAAGACCCAGAAGTCTTCACCGCTAGCCAAAGGAGAAAAAAAGCATAGCTCTTCATGGCTCACAAGACACAATTGAAAAAGAAAAAATCCCAACCTCGGGCAACTTGGATATTTTCTCCTTTTGAAAGTGAGCATGTTAAAAGTTTGTTTAAAAAGAGCCTTTGAGATCAGATATGTCGTTCGCTAAATCCCGCCTTAGAGCAATGAACCTGACTACAGAAGACACTGGCAGCTCCAGTTAAACGTTGGCTGCTTTGGGACTCAGCAGTTTCTATAACCCTATCATTCTCTCCCAGCCTTCTAATCAGATACTTCTCGTTAAGTCGGGATTTTTCAACCTATAGTGGTGAAAAGGGTTTTGGAGTCAGGCAGATCTGGATTTGCATCCAGTTAGGGGCGAGGCCCAGGTCCCACAGCGTTCTCCAGTGCACTAAGCCGTAGTTTTCTTAAACTAAAAGAAGATGGGCTTAAACCGCAAGACGGCTTAGCAGATCAAGGGACTTAACTGCACAAGCCTGAAGACCCGAGTTTGAAGCCCTGGGACCCACGGCAAAAAAATGGACAAAGAAGGGGCGCTCTCACTGGGTCATGAAAGAGGGGAAACTGCATGATTTTAGTAAAGTATTCGACATTAGTAGGGCACCAGCATAATTTGGGGGAACCCTTGCAAAATAAAAGTCTAGAGCTCCTACCCCAAAAATAACTGAGATTTTTAAGATGGTGACAGTAGTGCTGGAGAGATCTGGTGATCAGGCCAGAATGCGCTTGCCTGGCAAGCCCAAGGACTGAAGTTCAAACCCTAGAGCCATAGTTAAAAACACGAAACAAAAACAAAACAAGAACAGGCCTGCTATCTCAGGCTTGTAATCCCAGCACTGGGGAAGTAGAGAAGGGTGGATCTCTCGGGTTCATTGACCATACACCCTAGCCTATAGGACAAGTTACAGGCCACTGGGAGACCCTGTCCCAAACAAGAAACGACATGGGTGGTACCTGGGGAGTAACATCCAAGATTGTATTGGATTCTACGGGCACACATGCAGCACACATGCATCATAGATAGTCAAAAGATGGTTAAACAACAACAACAACAACAAAAAGAGCATCCAACCAAGGGTGGGGCCTGGGAGACTGCAGCAGGGCACAGGCACACAAAGAAAGAAGCCCTTTCTGTAAAGTGGGGACTGTAACTATGATCTCTCTTAGAACTTTTTCCAAAGACAGTCTCTCTTCTGATTCCTACCCCAAACGTTCTCCTCTCACCACACTCAACTTAGAAAAGGTACCCGGGTCATTCCAAAACCAGGCACCAGCATCTTGGAAGTGGCCCACATTTACATAGAAAATGTCTCACCGAGACACAGAACATGATGTTACCGACACAGAACATGGCTGAGGTTCCCTACCTCTGACAGCCAGCCTGAGCCTAGGCTTTTCCAAGGGGTTAACACTCCCCTCTTCAGACCCTTGCACAGATACTATCCTAGCCTCTGTCCTTGAGGTCTCTACCCTGGGGTAGACAACAGGGGTGACACCAGTCTGCTTTTACTTCTTCCTCTGCACTTAAAATGTCAACCGTTCTATACTGCGCGCCTCTTTTATGCTTGCCGTTTCTTGTTTATTTTTTCCTACAAACATGCAAAAAAAAAAACCCATCAACTTCTCAGAGTGGTGTGCTTTGGTCTATTTTGGTTCATTATGGATCCCAAGTGCTTGGAATAGTGTTTGGCACGTGGAAATTACTGGATAAATATGAAGGGAAAGAATGTCTTTGAGTGAAAACAAAATAAAAACTGGTCCACACTGGGGATTCAGCCTTGTGCCATCAGGGATGAAGAGCACTGACGACCGCTCGGAACAGAGACATCTGAGTTTGAGCGCTAGCAGGGGGAAAAAAAATACAGATTTATAAATCTTTTCCAAACTTGCCCCAGTTCAGAGGCCTAGGATCCAGCCATCTATGTTTCTTTTGTTAGTAATCCATGCACACATACTAATGACTGACAGCCACCATGAGTGGCATGTTGTGTATGTGAGCTGTTCAGAAGTAAGACACTTGTCTGGAGACCATATAATAGTTGTTGAGAAGCAGAGGGTTGTCAGAAAAAAAAACAAAAACAAAAACAAAAACCAACTCTACAACACTGCCTTTCACAGGACACCTAAGTTGTTAATATCAAAAGGAATGCAAGGTCTTCAGCCCTGAATCTGTAAGGATGGTAGGCAGCTGGAGCCAAGCCAAGCTTTTGTCCTACAGCTCCTGCGAGTCCCAGGTAGAGACTTATCTCAAAGCCCGGCATGGGATCTCTCAGGATCCAGCAATGTGGCTGTCTGCACATTTTATCCAACCCACTGAAAGATGGCCTGACGCTGTGGCCTTGTGGCTGCATGCGTAAGGCATTTTGGTGAGAGCTGTTGCTGAAAACAAGGGGAGAGCTGTCTCTCCACTCGTGGCAAGCTGCAGCTCATGTCAGTGCAAACATCTGGAGTCCCCAAAGTTAAAAAAAAAAAGGCTATGGTCTGAAATGCTCAGGCTCTTTCTGAAGCCCATGAAGCACACCTAGGCTCCCAACCTGAAGGTTTCATCGGGATAGACAGTGGGCAAAGGCCGGATGATCAGAATCACACTCAACATCTGGCTTTTGCTCCAGTGTGAACCACCACTCCCTCTCCAGCCTACACATGGCTTCTTTTTTTAACCAAACCTTCTCAGCCACCACAAATGCTCTGGTGGGAAGCAGCAGGGAGGCCCCATCCCTTTTCCCAAAATACAGTCAGCCAGCAGCAAAGGCCAAAGAGGTGGAGCCTGACTGGCCGTTTTGCAAAAGTTTCAAATATCCTAGTACTGACCCCATTAACAGCAGTAAGACAGAAATGCAGCCAAGCCTGTCCTTACCTCAGTGAGTCTCTCAGTCTCTGTCTCTCTGTCTCTGTCTCTGTCTCTGTCTCTCTCTGTCTCTCTCTCTGTCTCTCTCTCTGTCTCTCTCTCTGTCTCTCTCTCTGTCTCTCTCTCTCTCTGTCTCTCTCTCTCTCTGTCTCTCTCTCTCTCTCTCTCTCTCTCTTTCTCTCTCTCTCTCTCTCCTTCTAAGAGGTCTGAACAAAGCCACATTACAAGCACTGGCTATTACAAACAGGATTTTCTCTTGCAAAAAAAGCTAAAAGTGACATCTTTAAAAGATTCACGCTTCTGACAGCTGAGTCTCCAAAGAGGTCTCTGCAGGAAAGAACTCGTGAGCTGTCCCATCTTTCCCCAGAGCCTCTCAGAAACATGCCTCAGATTTTCCAAACTTCTCAGAGATCTTTCTCCTGAAAAGGGGGGTAGGAGTTCGCGGCTACACAGACTAAGCAGCCAAGTGAGGCAGCCGCCTTCCAGTGTGGGGAAGAAAGGCTTTTAAGACTCACGAACATTTTAAAGATATAAACAAGAAAGTAAAGAAACTGGGTGGGGTGGGGATAAAAAACCATATGGGAAGAAAATATTACATTAGCTTGTCCAAATTTTGGTGTGTGTGTGTGTGTGTGTGTGTGTGTGTGTGTGTGTGTGTTAGTTACAAACCTTAGCATACCCCCCCCCCAAAATCAATGTAACTGGGTGGAGGCATTATTCTCAAAACGCGTCCCTTCCCAGCGTTGCTGTACCGTTAGCAATAGGAAATGGTGCGACTGATAGGAAAACACTATAAACTGCTTTGGAATACAAAGGGTGATTTATTCGGAAGAAAGTTTAAAGGTCCCAGCTGTGCACCTTCAAGTGTTCATAGAAGAAAACTCCTTTCACCAGACCTCTAGTTATGGCCATGCCCCTTCCCAAACGCTGCCTCCCAGGACCCAGCTGGTGACAAAATCCACTTTTCTCCTCACCCCCGCCCCCCTTTGCCCGGACCACGGGTCCTCACCGTGTGGTACATGAGAGCCTCAGTCTCTCCGGGTTCTGACAGCTCGCTCAGCTTGCGGTCCCACTGCAGGACACTCTGCTCCCCGCTCTCCAGCACCTCCATGGCGGTGGGCACCGCGCAGGGCCGAGGATGCTGAGGCAGGAAGGGACCACGCAGAGCCGCCGCGGGCGGGTGAGACGCCTCTCTCCGCGGGTACTTGCGTGTGCGCGAGTGGAACTTATGCACTGGAGCAGGAACCCGCGAGAGCCCTGCCGAAGGCTCCACGACCCGTGTCCTCGGAGATCTGTGAATCCCCGGGGAGGACAAAACTGCTGGGATCGGGCGGGAAGTGCAGGGGTTAAATCGGGCTGTGCATCCAAAAGGAAGGCAAGAAGGCAGCTTTCATCCCAAGAAAGTCCTCCCGCAACAAGCCCACTCCCCACTAGTGTTCCAGACAAACTTTGAGACTCCCTTGGGCTTTTGAGCTCTGCCCCTGGATCCAGAGGCGACCCCACCTCCTTCCAGGCCAGTGACCAATCGGACGCGCGTCTTGCCATCTATACCGTATCAAAAGTCCCTCTCTCATCCATGTCCCGCCCCCAGAGACAGAGTCGAGGGAAGTCTCCGCCTAGACCTCGGAATGTGGGCGGAGAGGCTCTTTTACGTCATCGAGGAACGCCTCCTGCCGGAGCGTCGAAACGGACCAATAGGGTGCTTGGGTCTAGAAATGATAGACTGGAACATAGATCAATGAACGAGGGGGACCTGGCGGAGCCAACCAATCAAATAGCGACAAGAATACATTTTTATAAGAGAGGGCGTGCGCGTCCAGTGTGCTCCCTAAGAGTCTCCGCTTAAAGGAGTTTTGTTTCGCGAGTTTATTTCCTCAGAGAAACCAAGCAGATTGAAGCGCTGTCCACATTTCAAACTGTTTAGGTCGCCTGACTCTGGATTTTAAAAAATGCACTACATATATGAAAAGGCGCACGTGCACAGAATTCTGAATTATCACAGTTCTAGCACACTCGTTGCCTGCTTTTTATGTAGTTTTATGGGCTTTATTAAACAGATATTAACCAATGACACACTTTGCCAAGTCCTAAATCAGTGGCCTGATTTTTTTTTTAATTCATAGAGTTTTGTTGATTTGTTCTGTTTTTGAGATAAGGTAGAATGTAGGTAGCCCAGGCTGTCCTCAACCTTGCTGTGCAGCTGAGGCTGGCCTTAAACTCCTGATCTCCCTGCCTCGCTTCCCGGAGAGCTGGGAGGGACTACAGGGTTATGCTACTAGTGCCTGGTTCACAGATCTTTTATTCCCAGTGGAATGTCAGGCAAAAAATGAGAGAATGGGCAGGTGGATACTATTTCAGATACTGGTCAGGGAGGTGACATTTGTGTGGCATGTGGATGAAGTGGGGCTTAGAGGAAAGCAAGTGTTTTAATGCACCCCAAAGTGAGTGGTGGGAAAGAGTTCTAAGCCTTGACCCCATTAGAGAAGAAAGGGCCCATTCTGTGGAATTTCCCCCAACATGATTTTTCTTTTTCCTTTTTGATGATTCCTTTTATAGAAACAGCCCTAGTCTGCTATAGCTTAGCCATTTTACATACAAGGGAAATGCTGTGGTTCCAGGTGGTTCTTACAGGGAACAGTCAGGTATCAGGTCTACAGAGTATAGTGTCTTCCTTAAAGCATGGCTTTGCTGTATGGGGACACTCAAAAGTCTCAGAACTTTACACTGTCTTTGAGCAACATTTCATCTTCATGTAAATGAGTCTGTCTAGCCTAGGACATTTTGAGACTTTTAATATTTGAATACAGACCTGTCTTTCTTTGTTTTTTTTTTATTTTATATCTATCTATCTATCTATCTATCTATCTATCTATCTATCTATCTATCTATCTATGTTTGAGATAGTGTTTCTCAGTATAGTCCTGGATGTTCTGGAACTCACTCTGTAGACCAGGCTGGCCTCGAACTCAGAGATCCACCAGCCTCTGCCTCCAGCATGTTGAAATTAAAGGTGAGTACCACCACTGCCCAGCCACACATTTCTTATACAATAGTTTTCTCAACTTTTCTGTAAGCCTTAGGTCCTTCTTTTCTTACCTGTTAGTCCCCTTCACCGCATCTCTTTTGCAAATCCCTCTTTCAGCGTTTAAAGCCCTATTTCCTTTTAACACAGAATTTATCATGAGCAAGTAAGGTTAGAAATGTTCGTTCTCCTAAACATAAGGGCCCAAGCATTTCTCTGCCCAGCATATCTGCATCTGACAAAGATTGATTCTAGTAATGCCCCAGTGGTAGGCAGCTTCCACAATGCCCTCCAGGTGTCAGCACCTTTGGGTGTATCCCTCCTCTCCAGAGGGGGCAAAAATGAGGAGACAATAAAAAGATTCTGACTGACCCTCTTGCTCTCTCCTCTTCTCTCTTGCCTGTTTGCTCCAAGGAAAGCCAGCCACCATGTAATCTTCCCCGTGGAGAGACAGATACATCCAAGGAACAGAAGTGCTTAGTTACCAGCTGAGCAACAGTCCATGATCAACTGAGTCTGCTAATAGCTGTGGAAGAAGGTTCTCTCCCATGTGGCCCTTCAGATGGCTACAGCTTGTGAGAAAACTGGAGTCACAGATTGCGGCTGAGTTACACAGATTCCTGACCCACAGGTTCTGTGCTAAAAGGCTTTAAGCCACCAAGTCTTTCCTTTGGTAAGTAAGGAGGAGGTTTGAGTAATGTTAGGTTGATCCTAAAGATGCCAGTGTGGTCCATGGATTTCTTCAGCCTCCTGTCTCATACGTATTTTTCCCAACAACTACACACAAGACCCCTTGCTAGTACATCCTCCTGTTTCCCATCTTGAATGCTAAAGTCATCCATTCCCTTTCCCCGGCACTCTTAGGGTTTGACAATGTAGCTCACTGTTTCCCCAGCTTCTTGGCATCGTGCCCCTGTCCCTTCTCTATTATCAACAGTGTGGCTAGACACCATGCTTCCTTAAACCAAATTCAGACACATACATGACGAGCCAGCCAGATGCTCTCCTGACTTCCCCTGATGTTTGTTTTCCTGTGTCAGCCTCTTTACAAATTTGCTCTCCATGCTTGTTTTCCCCTCATCTCTGTCATTGTCCCTATCTGGAATCGACACTTGACAGACTCTCGCATCAGGAGAGCAGAATCCAACTTCTATATTAACCTGGCCCCGTTCATTGGCGCACTCTGTATTTGATTAACCAGCAAATATTAATTTGTTGAATTTCCCTTTTTCTTTTTCTTAAAGATTTATTTATTATATATATATGAGTACACTGTAGCTGTCTTCAGACACACTAGAAGAGGGCATCAGATCCCATTACAGATGGTTGTGAGCCACCTTGTGGTTGCTGGAAATAGAACTCAGGAGCATTGGAGGAGTAGTAAATGCTCTTAACCTCTGCACCATCTATCTCTCCAGCCCATGAATTTCACCTTTTCACATCCAAGACTTTTAGTTTCTCCGAAAGAGCTAGCTAAATATCTGGAAAACTCCAGACAGCATTTTGTGCACATTTATCTGGGTATAAATTATACTGGAGTAAATTTGGTCTATCGTTCACCTGTTTCTGACCTCACTCTTACAGAAAGAAAAAAAAGGTCATATTCAGTCTGAGCGTGAAGATGTGGAAGCCATCAGGGGGAAGATGCATTCCAGCATGGTGTTTCCCAAGCATTCCCTGGGTTTATAACTGACCTCTGAAGACTTAGCTAAAGAGACTGGAGTTAACGATGGTCAGAAAGATACTTTCCTCTTCTTTCTTCCATAGCTGTATTTGTTTTTAGAACAAGGTCGTGTATTTACTTATTGTGCATGTATCTGGAGTGAGAAGACTTGAATGTGCCGCAAGGAGCATTGAAAGGTCCCAGGACAGTGTACGTCCTGGGGATTCAACTAAGTTGGTGGCCAGCGCTGTTACCCACCCAGCCTTCTCTTCGGCTCCTCGGTTGTCATCATGCTTACATAATTCAGTCTAGATAGTCATAAATGGAGAGGAAAGTAAGCCAGACCAAGTCAGTATGTGGTGCAAAGTGTAAGAACTGCACACCCCGATGCGACTTCTGAGCATGTACCATTCCTGCTGGGCGCTTTTCTCTCCTAGTTTAGCAAACTCCATCACCTCTCTCAACACTGTTTCTATGAATTCTGACCAGCACTGGCTTTGCACCTCAGTTATCCCTGCTTCCTGCCATCTTTTGAAAATCTCCTTTCTGTGTTAGCACCGTTCTTTGAAAGGGGAGTAAACTGTGACTAGGTTCACCTTGCCCTCTTTTCATTCTTCCTGCTTTAACACTCTTGGGCTGTTTGCTTTAGTCTCACTGATAGAGTCCTGCTAAGTCACCCGGTTCAGAACACTTGGTCTCAGATGGTCCTCCTGAGCATCTGGGTCTATGGGCACACAACACCATACCTAACATCTGACATCTGTCAGTGGGACACATTTCCTAGACTGGTGGAATGAATAATCGAGGAATTATTACAATTATGATAACATAATCAGAAAAGAGCTCCTCCTCCTCCACTTTTTAGTTTTTATTCTTTTGTGCACAGAGGCATGACATCTGGGAGAAACTGTAGCCTTTCCCTAAGAAGTCCGAGACACTGGGGTAACCCACATGAGAACAGCAGGAGGCACATGACCAACCACTGAGGACTCAGCTGTCACATAGAGTCCTATTTTAAAGGCTGTGCTGGTTTTATTAAGGAACCATATACTGTACTTAGGGGTAGTTAATGAGTTTAAAGGAGTGGGGGGGGAAGGATGTGGTTAACTTGGAACTCATGTGGTAAAGTTGGTGGGGACACAGGTAGGTGCCATTAATTGGAGTCTCTCCCTCCCATTCTCCAGGAAGGGCTAAGAGGCTGCTGACCTCTGAAACACTCCCTGTGAGGAAGGGCCAAAGGCACGCACACCTACGCCTCAGTGGGGAATCACAGTGGAGAGAAAATAGCAGAGGGCTCTTCGGTGCAGCCACTCTGCCTGTAGCAGAGAAGAAAGTCCCTATCTCTCAGTCTCTGAATATTGGACTATGAAAGTCCTGAGCAGAGGACGCCCTTTGGAAATCTAACAGAGATCTGTGCAGAGACCTCCACCAGTCTTGACAAGTTCATGTGGAGGCAAGTGGGACAACAGAGACAGGCTGGGAGGAGAGAGCAGCAAGCACATACACTGTCCTGCCTCCTGTGTTGCCCTAACTCCTAACTTTTTTAAGCATCTCAGTGTGGAATGCTACTCACAGGAATTCACCCTTGAGATAGAGCCCACTAATGCACTATGGCACCTCCAAAACTCCGAGTAAATTGGCTAGCTGGTTTTATAATTTTTGTTATTTTGGAGACAGACTTTCACAAAGCCCAGGCTGGCCTCGAACTCACTACATAGCCAGTGTGTCTTTAAACTCCTGACCCTCCTGTTGCCACTTCCCAAATGCTGTAGTTATAGGCACATAGGACCATGCTGGCCTAAAAGTAAATTTTAGAGATGGTGACATCCACTATAATCCCAACATTCAGAAGACTAAAACTAGCCTGGGCTACAGAGCAAATCCCAGGCTAGGCTGGGCTACGTAATAAAATTTTGTCTTAAAAAAACAACAGGATTTTTTTTAACTCAAACTCCTACCTTACCACATGCATTCTAAATCTTCAGGTAGACTAAGAATACAAACGTCAAACAAAACAAGCATAAAGGGAAACTAAATAAAAAATATTCATAATTTTGAGTGGTCAGGGCGTGGGCATAATTGAGAACATGGGAAACATATGGCTCAGGATAAATTTACATGGATGCGAACACTGAATATTAAATGAAAGTGGAAGTGAGGTTGTCTAGAGACTGTATTGGTTACTTTTCTATTGCTCTGGTAGACTGCCATAGCCAAGGCCATTTGGAAGAAAGGGGTTATTGGGCTTGCAGCTCCGTGTGTGTGTGTGTGTGTGTGTGTGTGTGTGTGTGTGTGAGAGAGAGAGAGAGAGAGAGAGAGAGAGAGAGAGAGAGAGAGAGAGAGAGAGAGAGAGATGACTCTATCGTGGTAGAGAGTGTGGCAGTAGACAACTAGAGATACTGATGTGGTGGTGGGAACAGCCGAGAGCTCACGTCTTGAACCATAGTCAGGAAGCAGAGAGATCAAACTGAGAATGAGAAAAAGCTTCAGGATGTCAAGGCCACCCCCAGTGACACGTTTCTCCAGCAAAACCATACTAGACCTACCCACCAGTTGGGGACCAAGTATTGAAATGCCAGAGACTGTAATGGGCACCTCATTTAAACATCCATAAGAAAGAGGAGGGGTGAGAAAAGGGAGGGGAGATAGGGTAGAGGGTAGACATGCTCAACACATACTGTATAGTTGTAAGAAAGATAATTAATTTTAAAAAGAGGACGCCGTTGAGAGTGTCACAGGAACAAAGGCAGGAAGGAGGAGGGAAAGCACAACCCCACCGCTAAGCAAATGCCAGAGACGTCATCTCTACAACACTGCCACCCTGTGGTTGTAATAGAACACTCAGAGACGTCATCTCTACAACACTGCCACCCTGTGGTTGTAATAGAACACTGCACCCAGTTAGCCCAAATGGTCTCTCTGAAACCAAGTCTCTCTCACCCTTGTTTTTAACCGCCAACTCTCAGGTGAAAATGCAGAACCTTCCCTCATAGAACGTCCTTATGATATTATCCATTCAGTACTCCCCTGGAGGCCATTGCTATTCTGATGGTCAAAGGCTGGAACCGCCAGGTTTTTTAAACAGAACATGAATGGAATTCCTATTGAGTATTATGATACATGTATGTTACATGTACGGTTGATTCTCATTAGTCACAGTAACTGTGGCCTGTAAACTCACAACAAACACAGAAAGGAACAATACTGAACCATTGCTCCTGGGGTGAAGTTAGGTTTTTTTTTCCCCTGTGAGTATCTGATGACAACAGTCTCATCATCTGGTCAATTCACATAAAACAAACAAACAAACAAACAAAAACAAACCAGTGTGTGTGTTTGTGTATCTCTGTTTGAGAGTGTTTGTGAGTGTGTGGATGTGAGTGTGTGTGAATGTAGGTGACTATCAGTACATGTAAACCAACAAAGCCATAATTGGTGTGTTCTTGTCATTTAATAATCTTCATACCACAGCCTTCTTGCAGTGGGCACCACATGGCTCTTGGCACTCCACTTGGGGATCATTTTAAACAGCAAAGTGGACAACAAAAAGCACTAAATGTGAGCAACGTGGCATTAAATGAACAATGAAGCCAACACACTTACAGCATGAGAGGTGGAGTGAGAAGATGTCACAGGGCTTCGGTCACCGGTCACCTTCATTGGAACTGCATGCAACTGGTGACTACAAATGTTTGTCCGTCCACGCATGTCCACGAATCACAGAAGCATCATGGATGTTCGCTTTTCAGTTACAAACACATTTCAACACATGGGTAGAATCCCATGGAGAACGGCGACTGGATTCTTTCTTCTTCTCTATTGCTGAGAGATACCCCACTGTCTGCACGTATTAACTTATAGACAGAAGGGGTTGCTTACACCCTACAGCACTAGGCTGCTGAAGCTCTCCAAAAACACCCTTTTTGTGGTGAAAATAGACACATCCCTCTTGGATGTATGACCGAGGTACAGAGTTGCTATGCACTCTTGGAAGCTCGGATTCCCAGAGAGCTGATGCAGTCATGCTCTCCTCAACACCACAGGAGCCCCACCTGCTCTCCCCTCTTCAGGATCACCCGCCACAGGGGTTGGTTGTCCATGTGTTTGATCAGATGGGGTGTGTGCTTTTGGTCTTAATTTGTGTTCACCTCATGATGAGTGGTATTGCACACTTGCCCATAGATATCCTGACCATTTGGACACAGTTTTTCCTTTGTGAATGTGTATATATGTGGTGCATGCATATGGTACACATAAGTGTATGAATGCATTGACCTGTGCATGCACATGTGAGGGCCAGAGGTCAACACTAACCATCTTTCTCTGTTGCTCCCATTTTACTTTTTTGAGACAGGGTCTTTTTGTGAACCTGGAGCTCATTGTTCCAGGCTGGCTGGAGTGAACCCATGGCTTCCTCTTTCTCTGGCCCCTAGAGCTGGGGTTTTGGATATATGTCACCATGACCAGCTTTTACATGGATGCTGGGAACTTATATCATCTTTCCAGCCCCTGGATATATGTCTTTTTGGTTATGTTTCCAACTCTCTTGAATGATTTAATTCAAGTTTTAATTATACTATTTATCCTTTTCATTACTGAGCGCTTCATATATACATGAGTCCTTGTCAAATAAGCACATACACTGTGGGTGTGACAGTTGTCTACCTGGAAGTGGCTTGTCTTTTCACTTTCTTACCTGTAGCTTTTTAAAAATTGATATCAATTCTAAGCTGTCAAGTATATTCATTTATGGTTATTGATTTTGGCTTCCTATGAAATCTTTGCTTATCCCTAGATATTGAAATCAGGGTCTTGCTCCTGTTAGATAAAAGCTTTACAATTTTACCTGTCACATTTTGCTCTATGTCCATGTCAAATTCCATTTTCTGCATAATATGCATTGAGTTAGAAATGATTATTTTTGGCACAGCTATCGAGTTGCTCTAGCGCCAGAAGACCCTTCCTCTTTGAAATGATGGACGTTGACATGTCAACTTGATTGACACTGATGTGTTGAGTTGGCGAGGTCTCACAACCACAAGTCCGCTCATCATGTCTGAGAAGAAGGTATTTTAAGACGAAATTAATATTTAGGTCAGTGTACTTTGAATAGAGTGTATTAAGCTGCCAAGTTTACATGTACCTCATATCAATCAAAGGCCTCAGGAAAGTGGCTAAGCTCCCTCAATATAATGGGAACCTTCTAGTGTTCTCAGACTCTGGTCACGGCATCAACTCTTCCCCATGTCTCCAACCTGCAGGCCACCAAAGAGCTGAACCCCACTGGCTCATCTTTCAACTCTGTCTTATCCACTCATTTATCTGTTCTTATACCCTAAGAATATATTCTATTTCATACCTGCAGTCTTAATCGCTGTTTCACAGTTTGCCTTGGAATATGGTAACGTACGACTCCTTTCTTCTTTTCCAAGATTGTTCAGGTTATCCAGGTCTTTTACTCTTCCACACGAACTGTACTGTCATCCATCCACACATTTAAAATTCTGAAGAAAATCTCTTTGAACTTCTAAGTAAACTTAGGGGTAATTGTTATCGTAAAGATAATGAGTTTTCCAAGTTTTAATGGTCAAGAGACCACTATTCATTGGATCTGTTTTCCATCCGCTCAGCGACATTTTGTAGTTTTCAAAATATTAAATCTTCCGTTTTAAATTAAGATTTAAATGTCCGTACTTACATCTCAAACTGATCCCTAATGCTCGCCCTGGTTAGGACATGGTTCCTTTCTCAATTTCTTTTTCTGATTGTTAGCATCAATAGAAATGCAAAGAACTTTGTCCCTCTGCAGCCTCATCAATTCACATATCCCTTTCCACTCTCTTATGCTCTCCGTGTGTTTAACCCTGTGTGTGTGTGTGTGTGTGTGTGTGTGTGTGCGTGCAAACTGCATCACTTCCTTCTCTCAAACCCTCTTACCATTGCTATGACCTGAACCTTTGTGTCTCCCCAGATTTACATGTTGAAATCCTAAGTCCAGTGTCACGGTGTTTGAAGACTCAGACCTTCAAAGGTAATGAAGACATGGAAGTGGTCCCCGCAGTGGGGATAGTGCTCCAAAAGAACAGGAGAGAGCCTGCTGCCTCTCCCCCGACATCTGCAGGGAACATCTTCAGGGAACGCTGTCTGCACCTAGGATGCGGACCCTCAGCAGGCATGAGATCCTGTGATCTTAGACTGGCTGCTTCCAAAGCCATGAGAAATTATGCAGGCTGTTTGAACCTCCCAGTCCATGGCATCCTACTATAAGAGCCAAAAATAAGACAACTTGAATTTTTTCCTTGTCCTAATGCACTGACGTATGCCTTCACAACATTACCAAAATGGTAAGAATAAACATTCTCTTGTTTCCAGTCTTGGGTGAACAATGCTCAATATTTGCTCTACAAGCTGGCATTTGTTGCTGGTTTTATTTATCTGTGTTGTAGGTGGAATGGTCCCTTCTGCAGTTGATGTCATTATGCAGCTCAGATCTCCCCAACCCCACACCCAGGCTGTTGTAGCAGCTAACAGCTCTCGGTTGAGCCTTTTCCAGAATTTGAGCTTGACTGAAGTCTTTTTCCCAAGTTCATACCTCAGCTTAAGAGACAACCCTCATCCAGTGAATGGAGAGATTAGAGACCCAGTTCTTGTCACTTAATTTGGAACACATCTGGACAGGTAGCAACCTGAACCCTGTGGGATCAGCAGAGGTGTTTGTTCAGATTACATAATCCATCAGTTTTCTTGTCCACTCCCGTCTACATTCGGCTACAGGGAATGTTTTTGCAAGCCTTTCCCAGTAACCTCTCTCTGGCTGGCAAAGAAAGGCACTGGGGTCTAAGGCAGCCCTTTTAAGTAGGAGCCAGACCAGCTGAGGAGGATTCTGGTGGAGAATATACCCTTCCCTTTCTGCAGGTTCAACCAAATGAGGATCGGAGACACCCAGTAGTCAATCTTGCTCACCCGTGGGCTCTGCCTTCCTGGTTTTAAGCATTTTACATCTTGGACTGTGTTCCACTCCTGAAATTCCAGCACTTAGGATGCTGAGGCAGGAATTTCAAGAGTTGAGGCCAGCCTGGAGTTATAGAGAGAGATCCTGTCAGAGTGAAGAAGAGAGAGGGGAGAGAGGAGACAGAGGAGAGAGGAAAGGAGCAAGAAAGGACTCGGAAAATGGTGAGTCTGTTTTGTTTTTTTTTTCAAAGTATTCTTTTTTTTTTTTTTTGGTTCTTTTTTTTTTTTTTCCGGAGCTGGGGACCGAACCCAGGGCCTTGCGTTTCCTAGGCAAGCGCTCTGCCACTGAGCCAAATCCCCAACCCCGGTGAGTCTGTTTTGACTCAGATTTTTTTTTCTTACTAATCCCCAAACAATAGAATATAATGACTATTTACACAGCACTGACATTATATTATGTATCATGTATAACTTAGACGTCATTTAAGAAAGTCAGGAAAATTGCAAAGGTTATGTGCAAGTATCTTTTCCTCTAAGGGACTTGGGCTTCTGGAGATGTTAGGGTTTGGGGAATTTCAGGGCAGACATTACACACACGTAAATCTGTGAAGGAATCTTTGTTTTCATTATGAGCAAGTGATTAATGTGTTCAAATGCTTTTTTCTCCTTCTGGGTTGAGTTGTGTAAACAAATTCTTACTTTGTTGGGATTGTCCTTGTATATGCTGGCTTTGTTGAAGTATAATGGAAATACAGTAGACTGAGAATCTTTGAACTATACGTTAACTATCTTTTATGAACGTTGGCTCCTATGCAACTATTAAAAACAAAACAAAATAAACAAACAAAACCAATGAAACAAACATTTCCTTAACTCTTAAATTTTCCTAGTTCCTGTAATGTCCTTCGTGACCCCTCCTGGGGGCTGTTGGTCACTGGTGGGGCGTGAGCAGGGTTCTGATGTTGTGAGTACTGAACAATAGATAGACTTCCAGGATCAGCTTTAGTGACTCAACTCAACTTTATTCAGGGTGAACAGGGACTACATAGATCTTGGGGAATGGGTAGGGATTCCCAGAGTGATTATTGGCTAGGTTGGGAATGCTTCATTTACATGAAGAGGAAATCCAAGAATCTGTGTGGCAGGTTCTTATAGGGAGAGAGGAAGTTGAGCCTGTAATCTGGCCATCCTCAGAGGATTTGGGGGGGGTTACAGGTAGAAGGGCTGTTGATTGGTCAAAACATAGAACCTAATTATCAAATGGGGAGAAGGGTTGAGCTGAGAGGGATTTACATGCTGAATCATGCAGCATCTGTAGGACGATCTGTGCTGGGTCATCCTGGAGATAAGGTTAGGCACCGGTGCTTAGAGATATGCTCCAGATAAGATCTGGCCGAGAAAAGGAAGTCCCACTGAGAAATTGAGTCCTTCATTTTGTACCACACTCGGAGAGCTTCTCCGAGTTGCCGACTGCAACCTTAGCAGCAGGGCCTTTCATCAGACCTGCATTTCTCCCTTCATTCTGTGCATGGCTTCAATACCTGACTCTTGCCAAAAGACGGGTCATCCAGACAAAAGATAAACAGAGAAATGCAGACATTATAAAACAAATGAACTAACAGACATTATAAAACAAATGAACTCAATAAATATTTATAGAATGTTTCATCCAAACACAATATATATACCTTCTCAGCATCTCACTGAACTTTCTCCAACATTGACCACATATTCAGACTCAAAGCCAGGCTCAACGGATAAAAGAAATTGAAATAACATACTGCATACTACGTGACCACCATGGATTAAAGCTGCTATCAACAACAGAAACAACAGAAAGCTTACAAACTCACAGAAGCTGAACAACCCACTACTAAATGAAAAATGGGTCAGGACAGACATTAATAGAAAGAAATTAAGAACTTCCTAGAATTGAATGAAAGTGAAAACACAACATACCCAAATTTATGGGATACAATGATGGTGGTTCTTACACTCAGATTCATAGGATTACGTGCCTACATTTAAAAAATTGGAGTGATCTTATACTGGTAACTTAACAGGACACCTGAAGGATCTAGTACACAAAGAAGAAGTAATACTCAAAAGGAGTAGGTGGCAAGAAATAACCGAAAGAGGGGGAGGGTCTAGAATGAGAGGATCAAATGAGGAAAGGGAGGAAAGAGGGGAGAAGAAACAGAGGAAGGAAAAGCTAAAATATAAGGTCCATTTAAGGGGTCATATGGAAACGTAATACAGTAGAAAGTTCCTCAGATATACACATATATGAAAGTGATCTAAATGAAACAGACAAAGGGCATAGAAGGTGGAGCCCCAACTGAATATTTTTTATCACCAAACGAAGCTTCCAGTACTAGGAATGGCCTACATCTTGTCGAGCAATTGGCCAAAGGGGTCCCATGGGAATCCCCAAAGAACCCAGACCATTGGCAAGCCAATTGGTTGCCCTTTACCAACTGACTGCAAAGCTCTATTGCAACATCTACATAACTCATTGAACACAGAGAAGTTGAGCCAAATAGAGCCTTCACCCCTCCGTACTAGTTAGTGTTTATGGTACTGGGAGGTACCAGGCATGATACCAAAAGAGAAAGGTAAACACCACCCAGCTACAAACCCTTGTATCTACAACCATGACCTGCCTCCAAGATACACAATAGTGACTCAAAGGTTGTGGGCGTAACCACCTAATATCTGATTAAGTCAAGGCCCACCTCGTGAGGTAGAACTCATGCTCAGCACTGCTTGGGTGCCCAAGGACCTCATACAGGATAGGTCAGGGACCTAAGGGAGAACCAAATACTAAAGAAGTGTTTCTCAACCTGTGGGTCACAGCCCTTTGAGGGGATCAAATGACCCTTTCACAGGGGTCACATGTCAGGTATCCTGCGTGTCAGATATTTATATTATATTTCATTACAGCAGCAAAATTACAGTTATGAAATAGCAACGAAAATAACTGTATGGTCACCACACACAACATGAGGAAGTCTATTAAAGGGTCACAGCTTTAGGGAGGTCGAGAACCACTGTGCTGAAGGAACACAGCAATAAAACGAGTCCCAGTGACATTCTGCTATACTCATGGAGCGGCGCACCCTGCTCAGCCCTCATCAGAGAAGCGTCCTCCCGCGGTAGATGGGATCGAATACAGAGACCCACGTCCAGACAATATGCAGAGAGTGAGCCACCTCAGAGCTCTCAGCCCTAAACGGGATTCTCCTTCAAATCCTTCCCTTCAGGAATCTGGGAACCCTAGAGAATAGGAGGTGGGAAGCCTATAAGAGCCAGGCGGGATGGAGGAAACCAAGGAAACGCAGCGGGACTCATGCACATATGAACTCAGAGACTGTGGCCACACACAGATCCTGCACGGGTCTGCACCAGATGGGGTCCTAGAGCCGAAGGAAGCAGACAGATGGCCCCTCCCAAACCCAGAAGCTGTCTACAATTGACAGCCACTTGCAAATAAAAACTTTGTTTTCTCTAAGGGAAACAAACCACTGTTAAGGAATGTATCAGGATATGTTTGTTTGTTTATTATTTATTATGTTACAGGTCCTTTCCATATACATTGTGGCTTTCAGTTTTGTGTTTTTAAAGGATTCCTGCATGTGCAAAAATACTTCCTGAGTCTACATTTGTTTCTTGTGCTTTTTCTTTGGCTCTTCTGCTCTGTTTTGTTTCTTTTTGGTTCTTTTTAATCATATTTTGTTTAAAAACCTGTTTGTTTTCTAACAAGAGACAGAAGTAGAGTGGCTCTAGACTAGGACGGTGGGAAGAACTGGAATAGGTAGGAGGAGGAGAACCACAGAATATATTATATGAAAAAGATCTACTTTTGATTTTATAAAAGGGAAAAATATTTTGAAAAATGAAAATGACCCAAACATCCACAGCCATTTTTTTCTTGCCATTACTTCTTTTTAAATATACTTTTATTTGGCTTGTTGTTGTTGTTGTTGTCGTCGTCATCATCATCATCATCATCATCATCATCATCATCATCATCATCATCATTATTATTATTATTACTATTATAATTACTGCTACTACTACTATTGTGTATGTTTAGGGCTCACATATGCCAAGACCCGCATGTGGAGATCAGAGGACAACTTTCCTTCCACTGTGAGCTCCAGGAATCAAACTCAGACTGCTGGGCACGTACAGCTAGCCCAGCTAGCTCCTGCCAAGTAATTCCCTGGCTCAGGTAGCCATCACTCCCTAAATGATCCAGTGCTCATAACTATTTCCATGGCATCACACTGTATCACTAGTAATCTAGAGATGAGGTAAAGTCTACACAGGATACATGTAAGTTCTATGCAAATGCTACATCATTTCATCGAAGGAAGTTGAGCATCTCCGGATTTTGATAGCTCTGTGGGTCTTGAAGCCTGTTCCCCACAAATGCAGAGAACTGTCACATGCAAACGTGTGTGTGTGTGTGTGTGTGTGTGTGCACATGCGTGCCCACAGGCACTGCTATTATCACCCCCCCACACACACACTACTATTTTATTTTATTTTTACTATTAGTTTTGTTTTGTTTTTTGTCTGTTTGGGTTCTGGTTTTCCTTTTTGAGACAGGGTTGCACTGTGTAGACAAGGTAATGTGTTTCCCAGTTGAGTTTATATCGATGGTCAATTCCAACCCAGTGTGAGGCAGCATTACTTGGTAGCTGTTTCCCACTGTACATCTTGGTTCTAAGTAGCTCTGAGATACATCTCCTTTGCTGGACAATGAAGATAAAGTGCTCTCAGCACTGCCATGCCCGTACTAGTGAGGCAGAGCCACCTCTCTATTTGTAGGTGATAAAGAAGAAAGACCCACCATCAGATCTGCCGGATGCTCGCATGCGCTGCAGTGCAAACGGAAGCTGGGGGGTAAAGGAAGGTAAAGGGTTAAAAGGGCAGAGCGTGGAGAGCTGAGGAAAATGAATAAAAGGGGTCTTATCTGGATATGACTAGCCAAGCTAACCAGAAGAGGAAGGGTGGTGGGGCTCTGAGCCAGTGACAGCACACCTGCCATCCCTCCCGTCACACCGTTGAGACACTTGTATAAGGACTGTTGTCTTTTCATGTATTCTGGCTTCTAATACATCCAACCATGCAGACTTAATTATAAGTAAGGATGGCTTCTAATAAGACCTTCCACCTAGAAGGTCACTTTAGAGCACCCTATAGACAAGGAATATGAAGGGACCAAGGAGGGCTTAGTTATATGCTGGTGACTAACTTTCTGCCATGGTAAAGAGACGGACTGACCATGAACATGTGAGAACAAAGAGAGTTTAGTGTAATTAACCACACTCCAGCACGGTCAGAGCGTGGGCGGTAACACTGGCCAAGAGACGAACTGCTAGCAGACAGCCAAGGTCAAAGCTGGTGAACTCCTCTAACTGGGTGAGTGGTGTGTAGACAGTCCCCAGTCCCCCTGTAGTTCAGGAGCACATGCCTATATCATAGGAGCCCTCCTATAGCTCTGCCCAGGATAGCCCAGAGAATTAACCTGTCTCACCAGAGATCTCAGTCTTTGTCCAGAGACTGCCTTCACTCATAAAACTTCTAAACAGTGGAAATTTATCAGCTTTCTCTTCTCTTGGAAACCCCACCACTCCTGGGAGTTTCTTCTCCTTCTTTGATTTCTTACTTTTAATTTTTGCTTTTCTTTAATAATTTTTTGGTCTGTCTTGTATTTTCTTTTCTTCTTTTTTTATTGGATTTTTAAAATTTACATTTCAAATGTTATTTCCTTTCCCAGTTTCCTGGCCATAAGCCCCCTATCCTCTCCTCCTCCCCCTTCTTCTATGAGGGTGTTCCCCCTTCCCAACCATCCCTCCTTCCTGCCCTGACATCCCCCTACACTGGGGAAGGGGCGTCCAGCCTTGGCAGGACCAAGGGCTTCTCCTCCCACTGGTGCCCAACAAGGCCATCCTCTGCTACATATGAGCTGGAGCCATGGGTCTGTCCCATGGTAGTGGTTTAGTTCTTGTCTTTAATAATTCTTAATAAAGACTGTTTCTGCTTTGCACACACCCATAAAAGGGTGTGTGGCACTCTAGCTCCTCCTGTTATGCACAACCGGCCCTGGAAGTTCCTGTGACTTTAAAGATTACCACTAAAACTGCATCATCGCCACTATAACGAAGTAGTGGTGGAAGGGACCCGTCTGCCTGTAGCTCTTGTTGACTGTAGAGCATTTAGTCTGTGTCTTACCTAAGGACGCTCAGAATCGTGTCTGAAGGTCATTTAGGAAATTATTTTGTCTCTGAGATTGTGTGGGAGGGAATCCCCTATTCCAAGCACAGAGCTCTTGAATAGCTTACAAATAGGAGAATCTTGTTCTAGTATTTTCTTGGACTCTGGTTTCCTGTCACAGACTCCCAAAAACTTAATCTATTTCCAAGGACTGGGAGCATCTAACACAAAGTTCCTAAATCCTGTGGAATTTACCAAGTGACCGCAGCAGCCTTTCTTCCAATGAGTTGAGTCTTGGTGGGCTCTTTGGTGAATGCCAATCACCAGAAAACCTGTTGAAAGTTCAGTGTTTGCTGTTGGTGTGGTGCCATGTATCCTGAAACCCAGATCATGGGAGGTGGAAGCTGGAGGATCAGGAGTTGAAAAAAGGAAGGAAGGAAGGAAGGAAAGAAGGAAGGAAGGAAGGAAGGAAGGAAGGAAAGAAGGAAAGAAGGAAAGAAGGAAAGAAGGGAGGAAGGAAGGAATACAGAAAGGTTAGAAGTTTGGACCTTTTGGGCTCATCTGCCCTGGTTTAGGGTGGGGAGAAGCAGTTAATAAAAGTTGGTGCCTACATGATTCATCTATAGTAATCTCTAGACAGCATGGCTCCCAGCTTCAGGTCTGAACACATCTCCAGGCGAGAACAGAGCCGGGCCAATTCCATGCATCCAGATGCTCACAGGGACTGTTCAAGACCTTGCCCCAATGTGCTTTTTCATCTGGCTATTCATTCACTTATTTAGTCTATAAAAAACCAGAAAATATGTTTGTGTGGGTTGTTTGAACAATTTTTTTAAATGACAGCAACCAAGGTTGGAGGGTCACAGGACTGTGTACTGTGTTGCAAGTACAAACACAAGTTTAACGGGACACTTTGCAAAACATCTGTGGGATCCGTGCACAGATCATGCAGTATCATGTCGAATTGAATTATAGGACTCCAAGTCGTCCCCCCACAGTGACCTGCAGGATTACTTGATGTGGAAAAATTACCCTCTGGTGTCAGAAATAACCATCAGGGGTCGGCTGGGCAGCATGGAAAGTTGAGCACGTGAAAGAAGGCTGTATCTCCCCAGCTTGACAAACAGTTTTGTTCAGTTCTCCCCGGTGTTCTCTACCTCAGGGATCCTACTTTTGTAATCCAATTTTGTTTTTTTAAAAATATGTACTTCTAATGTGTGAAGAACGAAAAACACAAATGATTCTTTAAGCTTTAAGCCACCAGGGCATTCCCTCCCATCACAGCCACTAGGGGGAGCTGTTTTTATTAGTTTCTACCTTTTCCGTCCAGAGTTATTCCTCAAATTGCATCTCACAATCCATGGAGTATAATATAGCCATCCCACAGTCCCATGGACACTGGTTCCAGTAACCCTTACAGATATTAAAATCTGTTCTAGTCCCTTATATGAAACGACACCTATCCCCTTTATTCTTGAAATGAGTTGTATACTGCCCATACAATCAACCAGAACAGGAAAAGCATTTACTTGTTAGTTCTTTTTCTTTGTGTGTGCACGATGCACTTGCGTGTAGTGGATACGTGGGTGTGTGCTAGCACACACTCATGCAGAGGCCACAGTAGGATCTCAAGAGCCTTTCTAATCACTCTTAGCTTATTTCCTTGAGACAAAGTCTCTCACCGAACCATCTCAGCTAGGCTGGCGAGCCAGCAAGCTCTCAGAAGAATCCTTCTTCTCTCTTCCTTCATGGAGTGGTTACAGGCATGTGCAGCCATGTCCAGACTTGCTATGAGTGCTGGGGATTCAAATACAGGACTTCACGCTTACAAAGCAAGCACTCTTACTCGCTGAGCTATCTCTGCAGCCCCTGTGAATAGGTTTTATACCAGACTTAAAGGAGGATTGTGACAAGAACAGAGGACAGGTCCTCTATACACTTACAAACATTGGAGACCTAAGTATCCATTCCACTCTATAGGGCTATGCCATAGATGTGACACCCACAGATAACAAGCACCTACTGTGTCTTTGCCTCAGCAAGATAAATATTGAGACATGTTTGACCTTTATAGGAAGGATGTTTTGTTATATATTCCTTTCTCTACTGATTTTTCTTAGTGTCATGGGTGAAACTTGTGCACACTGTTCTGGAAAACCATTGTTTGCCCATTTCCCCCTTGACATACTTTTCCATTGTATGAATATGTTTCAAATCACCTATCTTCCTGCCCCTTGAGTCCTATCCTTTACAGAGTCTTTCTCCACATATTAACTAAGTGTTTCAGAGAAACACTGTTATGTTTTCTCATGCACGTGTAAGCATTTCATTTACTGAGACATGGGATTGGTTAGAGGAAAGGAGTGTCGTGATCTACTATGGTAAAAAACCTTGGGGAAACTTCCAGTTTCTGGCCCAGCGTGTAAAGAACGTCAATGTCATCATTCATATCAATAAGAACAAAAGCAGAGTGCAGTGAGGATCAGTGTCTTTTAGGTGTTTTGGAGAGCTGTGTTCACAGGCACAGCCCTGTCCGTGTGTTGGAGAGCGTTTGGACAGACGGAATCACAGCAAGTGGAGGAACCACAGAGGCTGGAGTTGGTCCTGGTGCAGGATAACAGCCGATTGCCAATGCAGGGAGGAGACTGTGGCATTGATAGCAATACTTAGCCTATCACCTCCCCTTTCTTCCTTTATCATCCTCATCTCTCCTCCCCTGTTCTCCCCTCACTTCTCCCCTCCTGTCCTCTCCTTTCCTTTCCTCCCCTCTGCCCTCCACTCCCCTCCTCTCCTCTGCCACTCTCTCCCTCTTTTCCCCTCTTCTTCCCTTCTCTTCCCTTTTCTCTCCTCCTCTCCTTTCCTCTGCCCATGGCTCTACTGCACTCTTCTCCTCTGCCCTTCTCTCCTCCACTTTACTCCTCTTCTCTAGCATTCCCTCTCCCCTCCTCTCCCCTTCCTTCCCCTCCCCCTCCTTTCCTCTCCTCTCCTCACTTCTCACTTCTCTCTACTCACAAATGTGATACCCCTACAACAAGGGCAGACAGGCAAGAAAAAAGAGTATTTTGTTTGATCAGAGGTTTACATGACAGCACATGTGTTTAAAACTCTACCCAGACTCGGTGCAGATGAGGAGCCATGTGGAGATGAGACTGGGCATGGCGTGCTTCAACAGGCTCCTGTGGAGAAATGAAGCAAAGTACTCCTTCCTCCTGGTTATAGGACAGGAGAATGAAGGTCTTCAGCCTACTGTACATCCCTACTCATGCAAGGGTGGTTTTCTGAGTCTGCCACTGCTTTGGGAGAACTCTGGCTTCTACTTCTTACTTTGTAAGAGACCCTGTTTGGAGGTGACTCTGATGCCGTCAGTATACAGGAGTTCAAGAGCTCTCTGTACCATAGCACTATACTCGGAGTGTCCTTGGCTGAGTATCAACACTAAGAAGTCTGAGAGTGCATCGTCTCACAGGCTGCACAGTCTCTGGGGAGTTACCATTTTCCCCCTTTACTTTGAACCTTCCAAGTTCTCATGGTGAGAATGGGAGGACATCCTTCTGAAAAAGAGACAGATGGTCCATTTTAAATGAGAGGTCCTACTGTTAACTAGGTGTGACCACAGAAAACTTAAGAAACTGTCTCCATTGCATGGACCACAGGTTCCACTGGTGTCTAACCTTACAGAAATAAGGAGACCATCTGAACTCTACTTCTCTAGCATTTCCAGATCACCCCAGGTGCTCAGGGGTGACACGGATCCATCCCTAGCTCTGAGTCACAGTTCAATGGCCTACAGACCAAAACCTGTTAATTCAACTGTAGAAACTGCAATAGTCGACTCTACTATTCATCACTGAAAACCGCAACCCCATTCTACTCGTAATTGGCAGGTTCAGAGGGTAGAACATTGTGAAAGACACAGTTGAACTGAATGACATCATCAGCCAACTGGGTACAACTGGAACCTGTACGGTATGACATCCAACAATAGAAAAAGATTTATTTCAAACTCATCCAAAACAATCAGCATTGCAAGTCATGTCCTGGACCACACAAACACACTGGAAATATCCTAAATAGGGATGGAGAGATGCCTCAGTGGATAACTGCACTGGCTGTTCTTTCTAGGCTAGTTTTCCAGCACCCACATGGTGGCTCACAACCACTTCTAACTCTATTCCAGGGGATCTGACATTCTCTTCGGCCTTTGTGGGCACCAGGCACACGTGTGGTATACATACATACAAACATGCAGGCAAACACTCATATGTAAACAGTCATAGATAGAAATAAGTAAAAAAGGTTTTTTGGAAACAGGGTCTCATTCTTTGTGGCTCTGGTTTATGTGGAGCTCAGAATGTAGTTCAGGCTAGCCTCAAACTCACAGAGACCCTCTGTGTCCTTAGTGCTGGGACTAAAGGCCTGCACTGCTACGCTTAAATAAAAATTATACAAAGTTCACAAATGGCAGTGAGATTAAACTAGAAAACAAGAAGGGAAAACTGAAAAACTCCATAGAAATACTTGAGATTAAAGGATATATTTCTGAGTGAACATGGATCAATGAGGTCACAAGAGAGATAACCATAACTCACCAATATTTACGTAATACAAACCAGGCATGGTGACACTTGTCCATAGTCCTAGCACTCAGCAGGCTGAGCCAGGAGGATCAATTCAAGGCCAAGGCTGTTGGGTATCAGGAACTACTCTTGCCTCCAGCAGTGATTTCACCTGGTTACCTGTGCATTGGCTTTGTTGCCATGGCAATGGCCATACATTCCCAGCATACATTTGGTTCAGCTCCCACCTTTATCTGGGAGCAGTTCAAATAGAAGGTAGGTTCTTTCTGCTCCCATCCTCTTTTTCTCTTTTCTCTCTTCTCTTTCTTCATTTCTCTTCTCTTTCTCTCTCTTCTCCCTCTCTTACCCGCTTCTTGTCTCCTTCATCCCAGTAAACCTCTTCCACATGGAACGGTGTTGACCTGGTGTGGTTTGTCTAGACTCGAGCCACGATTTCTATCCCAATAAAGGCTTGTCAAAGAACAAACAAACAAAAACCCAAGAACTAAGGGTTGGTTTCCTTCATTACCCACCAGAACTAGATGGCAAGACCTTATTGCTGAAGACATCAGATATTCTGGTGACAGGACATGGAGAAATCAAGCTAGAGCTGGGCTGAAAGTTCCCTCCCTACTGGAGAGCCTTAATGATGCTAGACAGAGCTGAACACACTTCAGGAGGAAAGCAGCATCAATGCTCTAACTCAGCTGTAGATGGAGCCTGCATGCAGCAATGGTGACCAGCCACTCAAGATGTGCTCAGTGGAACAGTAGCGACTTCACAGTTAGGGAGGATTACAAGCGCTTTCAGGTTGGCCCAGTCTTCATCTGGTACTCTAAGCCTGGTCAAAAGTCCATGGCTGAGAAGGTCAGAGGCCATAGTATAGAAGCTTTTTGTCCCCCTAAATGGACATGGTGTGTTCATCAAATGTCTTCTACACAATTGTATTTCTATCCATAGATAAGTGCAGCTGTCAGCTTTGGTGAGAGAAACTACCTTTTGCAGTAGGTTACTTGTAATGTCAGCACTCAGGAGAAGGAGGTAGGAGGATCAAGAGCTCAAGGACAGGTCAGGTGGGAGCAGAACAAGCCTATGATCCCAGCACTTGGGAGGCAGATGCAGGTGGATCTCTGTGAGTTCAAGGCCAGCTTGATCTACAAAGCAAGCTCCAAGAACAGGCAGGGCTGGTATACAGAGACACCCTGTCTCAAAAGCAATCAAGTAAACAAACACAAGCAAGAAAACAAAAAGAGTTCAAGGACAGCCTTAGCTATATAACAGATTCAAAGCTAATCTAAATGACACCCTGTCTCAAACAACAATAAAACCAACCAACTAGCCAACAAAAGAACCAAACTAGAACCCAGTTTTTTAAAAGTGAGGGATACAGTAAAAGCAGTGCTGTGAAAAAAATGTATAGCATCAAAGCATATACAAAGAAAATGAGAAAGATGAAAAAAATAAATCTAAGATTTCACTTTAAGAAACTGAAAAACAGGGCTGAAGAGATGGTTCCACTGATAAAGTACATGCATGCAAGCCTGGTGGCTTGAGTCAGAACCCCAGAACCCGAGGAAAGAAGGACAGCACAGTGATGTGGATGCCTCTTGTTGCAACAGTGGGCAGGCAGGACAAGCAGGTCCTGGGATACTCAGTCTGTTGATGAGCTCCAGACCAGCAAGAAAGACTGTCTCCCATGTATGTGGGCACATGTGTGCACACACACTAGCACATACATGTGTATTCACAAATGAACCTACACACACACACACACACACACACACCACACATAACATAAACACACACTACACACACACAAACATGCACCACATACATACCACACATAACATACACACACATACCACACACACATACCACACACACACCACACATACACACACAGACACATACCACACACACCACACATACCACACACACATACCACACACACCACACATACACACACAGACACATACCACACACACCACACATACCACACACACATACCACACATAACATACACACATACATACACACACATACCACACACACCACACATACCACACACACATACCACACATACACACACAGACACATACCACACACACCACACATACCACACACACATACCACACATAACATACACACATACATACACACCCACACACACCACATACATACCACACATAATATACACACACACCACACACACACAAACATACACCACACACCACATACATACCACACATAACATACACACACATACCACACACACATATCACACACACACACACACCACACATACACACACAGACACATACCACACATACCACACATACCACACACACATACCACACATAACATACATACATACACACATAATATACACACACACCACACATCACACACATACCGTACACCACACACACATCACACATAACATACACATCACACACACCACAGAGAGAGAGAGAGAGAGAGAGAGAGAGAGAGAGAGAGAGAGAGTAAAACTGAGTCTATCTCAGCAGTAGAGAACTTACACAGTATGTGAAAGGCCCTGAGTTTGGTTTTCAGAACTGCAAGAAAAGAAAGGAGGGAGGGGAGAGACAGAAAGACCGATGGAGGAATAGAGGGACAAAAGGACAGAAGAGGAAGAGAAATGGGAGGGAAGGAAAATAGAACGGAAGGGGAGGGGAAAGAGAAGGGAAATGAAGGGAAGAGGGAGGGGAGGGAAAGGTAGGAAGGAAGGCCGTTATGACTAGTCTGTGCCTACGTATGTGGAAACCTAAATGAATCCCCGCCTGCAGGAACAACCTGAGTAGGTCCTTCTCTGTTACAGAAAGGGAATCAGCAGTGAACACATTTGTAAAGCAGAAAGTACAGGACCAGATGTTTAACAGCTGCAGTCTACCAAACAAAGAAGAAACTGTACCAGCTTTCTGCAGCCTCTTAAACAGAGCCAGAGAGGAAACCTCCTAACGAATACTAGGAGCTCTGCATTACCATAATGTGCAAATCAGACAAGATTACCAGAAAGGAATTCTACAGACCAGTGTGTGTCTCACATAAATTCTCAACAAAATGTTACCCAGTCCTACTATGCATTTAAAATGGACATACCACAGGGTCTTATCTAGGGTTTTATTGCTCTGACAAAATACCATGACTGAAGAGCAATCTGGGGAGAAAAATGTTTATTTGGCTTATCATAGCCCATCAGTGGAGGAAGTCAGGGCAGGAACTCAAGCAGGGCTGCAACATGGAGGCAGGAGCTGATGCAGAGGCTATGGAAGGGTGCTGCTTACTGGCTTGCTTCCCTTGACTTGCTCAGCCTGCTTTCTTGTAGAACCTAGGACCACCAGCCCAGGGATGGCACAACCTACCATTGGCTGGACCCTCTCCCATTGAATACTAATTGAGCAAATGCCTTACTGCTGAATTTCATGGAGGCATTTCCTCAACTGAGGCTCCCTTCTTTCTGATGACTCTAGTTTGTGTCAAGTTGACACACAAAACCAGCCAGTATACACAGTTAAGTGATATTTATTCTAGGTATAAAAAGATGATTCATCACTTGTAAACAATTACCTCAATCCATCACCTCCACACATAAAGAATAAAAAACATAGAAAAAGATCAACAAGTTTCTTAAAACTGATAAGCAATTATAACAAAATTATATGAGGAAAGAAAGGTTGATACACACACACACACACACACACACACACTCACACACACACACACCACTATCTGCCTTTTCTTCACTCCCTTCTCTTATTCTTTCTATCTTTTAAAAATTATTATTATTATTATTATTACTATTATTATTATTATTATTATTACTACTACTACTACTATATTCTGTGTGTGTGCATGCACGTGTGTGCACACACACACCCTGGCATGAATACATGATGGGGAGATGTACCACAGCACATTTGTGGAGATCAGAGGACAACATTGTGGAGTTAATTCTCTTCTTTTACCTTTATGTAGGTTCTGGGATCAAACTCCGGTTACCAGGCTGGAGCAGCAAGTGCCTTCACCTGTTAAGCCATCTCAAAGGTCCTCTTTTTTACATTTAGTTTTAAACAATCTTGCTATGTAGGGCTGGACACATGGCTCAACTGTTAAAAGCTATCTCATGACCAAGAAGATAATAATCTTGCTATGTAGCACAGATTAGTCTTGAACTCATAGTTCTCTTGCCTCAGATTCCAGGATGTTGGGACTGTAAGTATGTACCACTGTGCCTAGTTACATACCAGTATGTAGGGAGCCATATTGGATTTGGGCCTAGCCGCTTTTTGACTGCATGGCTCAAAGTGGCTAGGTGACTCTGGGCTGTTTGGCCACAGATATTCACCCCTAAGATGACTGTCAGAAGTCTTAAGATTGTTGGACAGAGGCCTCTCCCTTGAATTTACAGCACAGGAAGATAACATTCAAGAGATGCCTCAGCTCGAGCAGATACCAGTTATCTCCTGAGTCAACACCCGGTGTCTACCACCTGACCTCTTTGCCTCCAGCTATCACTGCCTATATCCTCATCTCCTCCTCCTCCTCTGTGTTTCACAAAGGACACTCCCCCTACCTGAAAGCCTTAAAAGCTGTAACGTTCACCCCAATAAACAAGACCTTGGCAATAGAATCTTGCTTGGTCTCCTTCTTCTCTTGCCCCCCATTAGGCCCAAGGGTAGCGCCCCTTCGGAACCCTGAATAACTGAGTCCCCGCTGGCAGGGACACCAGTACTGAGCAACGCAATGTATTTGAATACCAATACTATACATCTGATAATATATGTATATATATGAAGCACATATATATGATCTACCTTAAAAAATGTAAAACTGTGAAATAAAAGACGACCTAAACAGATGGAGATGTTTTCTATGAACACAGGAGAAAGCTGCAACAATGTCAAGACATGCGTTAAATCCAGAATCATGTATAGATTCAATGCAATCCCAATCAAAGGCTCAACTTATTTTTTGAAAATCGACAAAGTAATTCTAAGGTTTACATGGAAAGCAAAAAAACCTCAAATAGCCAACACCAACTTGAAGGAGAGAATGAATGTCAGAGGGCTAACACTACACAATTCCAGGACTTGCTATAGATACAGACAGTTCATAAAAAAGTGGGTGTGCTATCCAGAAAAGCACCTAGCAACAGACCCACACACACTCAACTCAGCCTTGATGAAGGAGCTAAGGCAAGCCCAAAATTAGATGATGACATTTCTTGTTTTTAGGATTTATTTATTTTTATTTTATGTATATGAATATTTTACCCTTCAGGTATGTATATGCCCCAAACATGCATGTAGTACCTACAAAGGCCAGAAATTCCCTTAGTGCTGGAGTTACAGATGGTTGCAAATTACCATGTGGGTGCTTGGAATTGGACCTAGGTCCTTGGCAAGAGCAGACAGTGCTCTTAACCTCTAAGCCATGTTTCTAGCCTAAGGCTAACCTTTCAATAAATCACACTGAAGTAGAAAAGCACAGCAACAACAATCCTGAGTACCCAAGTGAAAAATATTAAGGAGGAGAAAAACACAAAGGAAAGAGGATCTAAGTAGACCTAAATGGATCTTGAATGAGGGCCCACAACCCCTACTTTATTAAACCAGAATATCCTTTACTACATTCTAAATATTTGTCCTTATACCCACAGAAAAACATGGCTCTTATCAAGGAAAATTCTCTTTGCAACACACAGAGACCATTACAGAAAACCACAACCAATAAAAACACAAAGTTGTGGAGCCCAGTCCCAGTGGATACACATACAGAACTCCTACACCTAAGGCACAGGGAACACTAGAAGTCAGGGAGGAAAGACTGAAAAAGCCATAGGATCAGGGTGTCTGCTGTGGGACTGTGTCTCCCAGTGATGCCACAAGCTACAGTCACAAAGTCATCAACATGACTGCCTGTACATGAGCTGAACAAAGATGACACTGATAGCCAAGATGGATGGGGTAAAGACTGTGAGGCCTCAACCCTATACAACGAACTCTAGGCAACTAAGGAATGCTAAGAAGGAGAAATAGTGTTCCTCAGAGAAGAACACACCAGTTGGTTATTCAAAACCAAATTAGAAAATAGACATATCATTAATAGTATTGTGCCATAGGGAGTGGCACTATTAGGAGGTATGGACTTGTTCTGGTGTGC
Organism: Rattus norvegicus; assembly: GCF_021556685.1. Lineage (NCBI taxonomy): Eukaryota > Metazoa > Chordata > Mammalia > Rodentia > Muridae > Rattus > Rattus norvegicus. The sequence goes on from NC_141537.1 coordinate 66,826,694, forward strand.
CTAGAAAGAAAGTAACATGGTGAGAAAGGGTGTAAATCTTGGAAATTAAAAAAGACTGTATTTATTGTCTTTCCAGAATGGATTTGTTGATTGATAGAAGTTTTGTCTAACTTAAGAAAGCCCATGGGCAGATCATCACCTCTCTCTCTCTCTCTCTCTCTCTCTCTCTCTCTCTCTCTCTCTCTCTCCCTCTCCCTCTCCCTCTCCCTCTCCCTCTCCCTCTCCCTCTCCCTCTCCCCCTCCCCCTCTCCCTCTCCCTCTCCTCTCTCTCTCTCTCTCTCTCTCTCTCTCTCTCTCTCTCTCTCTCTCTCTCTCTCTCTCTCTCTCCCTTGTGATGCTATGTCTGAGTCCACCACATTATGTGAACCCAAAATGCTGGTATTCTTTTAAGAGTGTTGGGTGCCAGTCACAAAAGAACACATGGTATGCCCTCACTGATAAGCAGATATTAGTCCAAAAGCTTGGAATACCCAAGATATAATTCACAAACCACATGAAGCTCAAGAAGGAGGAAGACCAAAGTGTGAATGATTCAGACCTTCTTAGAAGAGGGAACAAAAATACTCAAAGGAGAAAATATGGAGACAACGTGTGAAACAGAGACTGAAGGAAAGGCCACCCAGAAACTGCCCCACCTAGGAGACCCATCCCATATACAGACAACAAACCCTGTCACTATTGCTGATGCCAAGAAGTGCATGCTGACAGGAGCCTGATATAGTTGTCTCCTGAGAGGCTCTGCCAGAGCCTGACAAATACAGAGGCAGATGCTTAAAGCCAACCACTGAATTGAGAATGAGGTCTCCAATGGAGGAGTTAGAGAAGGGACTGAAGGAGCTGAACAACTCCTCATAAGAAGAACAACTCTATCAACCAACCAGACCCAGTAGAGTTCCCCAGGACTAAAACACCATCCCAAGAGAACATTGGGATGGACCTATGACTCCAGCTGCATATGTAGCAAAGGATGGCCTTGTTGAGCATAAATGGGAGGAGAGGTTCTTGGTCCTGCGAAAGTTCAATGCCCCAGTGTAGGGGAATGGCAGGGCAGTAAGATGAGAGGGAGAGATTGGGTGGGTGAGGGAGCACCCTTATAGAAGCAGGGGGGTGGATGTGATAGCAGGTTTCTGGAGTGGAAACTGAGAAAGGGGATAACATTTAAAATGTAAATAAAAAAATCCAATAAAAGAAAAGAATAGACTGTATTCTGCCCTCTTCACCTAAGCCCTCTTAACACCTTCTAGAACTTTCCATCCTTTGGAGAACATGTTTAAAGGCACTGGAAACTTTCATTTCCTGGAAATATTAGTCTGAATTAGTGAAGCAAACTTTCCTGTTCAAAGCACTTTTAAAAGTTTGAGAATTCCTTTCAAGTTGTCTTAAAGACACAATGATCTGACTTAGCCAATTGGACTCCCTGCCAGGTGTCCCAAAGGTTGAGGGAGGGAGACAACCATGCCTTAGCCCCAGTGATTCTCTCTGACTGATGGGAATTAAATTGAACTAAGCAAGGACTTACTCACTTTGAGCTGGCTTTGTATTTCCTATGGAAGCATAATTCTGATTGGCGCCACATATTCCGAGATCAATTAGTAGATGCTGAATGTCCTCTTTTAAAATCAAATGACCAGAATGTGAGTGAGCAACTGATGACAATTTAGGAGGCTGGTAACATTCCGAGTGACAATTATAACACATGTCCTTTGCAAATGTATTCCAACTCGAGACTTTGTGGCTTCACTGTCCAGTCCAGGGACTTACTTTTTGTTCCTTTTTGTCTCAGTTATTTCACAGAAACTATGTCAGACACCGAGGATGCAGAATTGTCCAGATCACATGTGTTCCTCAGAGAGCTCCCTGTCTAGGAGAGATGTGAGGATTCATCTCCTCCTCTTACAATATTAGAAACTCTAATGAGTTTATTTATTAAAAATTAGTCTAAAAGTTTATGGACCGTTAAAGTAAAGCAAGACACCAGCATGGTGGAGGCTGATTGTTTTTGAGACAGTTTCTTTGTGTGGCCCTGGCTGTCCTAGAACTTGCTCTGTAGACTAGACTGGTCTCGAACTCACAGATCTGCCTGCCTCTGCTTCCCAAGTGCTTGCATTGAGAGCATGCTCCACCACTACCCTAGAGGCTGATTCTAAGCACTCAAGGATTGCTGGGAGTTCTCAGGCCAGATAAGCAGTACAACCTGTCTTAAAACAAACAAAACTAGCTAAGTAGAGAGACACAATAGTGTGTGATGGTGACAGTTTGTAATCGCAGCATTTAGGTGAGGCAGAGAGATTACTGCAAACTTGAGACATAATAAGTTTGAAGCCACCCTGACCTACATACTGAGATATTCTCTCAAAACCAAACCAAACCTATAAAATTATGATTGTGCTATTGTATTTTTAAAGTCTGTATGAAATTGGGTTGAGGAGATAACTCAATGGTTAAGAACACTTGTTGCTATTGAAGAAGATCCTTGGCTTCAGTATCTAATGCCCTCTTCTGGTCTCTTCGCCTTGGACACCAGACACACTCACTATACATATACATACATATATGCCAGCAAAGCCCTCAAAAATAAACACAAACAATAAAATGAATAAATTTTTTAAAAAATATGAAATTGAAAATATTCTACAAATCAAGAGAATTGTAGAGCTAAATTCTTGAAAAGAGTATTTTGTGTATATATTTTAATCAGCTTTTCAGATGCAGAATTTATATTCGATAAAATTCTCATTTAAGGATCATTTTTGTCTAATGTGTGTACTCACATAGCTATTAGCTAACTATTTAACTGAGTCATATTTCCAAGATTCCTTTGTTTCTCTTCTCCACGAATTCCAAACTCTTAGCTTAGACTCCAAGCAATCACTGGCCAGCAATCTCAATAGAAAGGATTTTGCTCCCCTGCAGTAGTATGTAAGTGAAATTATAGCTTACATACCTTGTGCCTTGTACATGTCTTTTTACTGATCACAAGGATTTTGAGATTCCTCTACACTGTCTCCTGGTTTATCTATCCATTTGCCTGCCAACAGACTTTGTGTTGCCTGGATCTCATTTCTTGAAACACATTTACCTTTTCCTTAGCATCTTATTTATACTGGTACAGGATCTCACTTCACAAAAAAGATTGTCAAAGTCAATGTTTCTAATGCATTAAAAACATGATTCAGGTAGTATCACAAATACCCAAGGTTCATTTCACCTATTGACTAAGAGAGAGGAGCTAAGAGCTAGGAGCTATAGCTCCGTGGTAGTGAAATAGGAGAGAGCGGATGGGTGTACTTTAGAGTGAAGGTTCTTTCATAAACGTAGGTTTGCATGGCTCAGAACTTAGGGTATTGGATGCTCAATCACACAGAACTTTCACTGAATCAGTAGCTCTCTGCTCTGGGTCCTTCCTTGCCTCACAATCTCAAAGGATGAAAAAAATGGATGGTAAGAAGAGTGAGTCTTGCGCGCTAGAGGGATCATTTTAAAAAGAAAGATTTAAGGATGCAGAAAGAAGGGGCTGGGGATTTAGCTCAGTGGTAGAGCGCTTACCTAGGAAGCGCAAGGCCCTGGGTTCGGTCCCCAGCTCCGAAAAAAAGAACCAAAAAAAAAAAAAGGATGCAGAAAGAAAGCAGAGGCTCATCTAGAAAGCAAGGAAGGCTCTGGAAGGACCCAAGAGGACGAAACATGTTAAACTGTTTAACTAGGGGCTTTTAATAGGATTGATGGTTGAAATTAGCCAACACTGAGGTAATTTTTATTTAGATTGGTTAGTATTCTGAGCAGATCATGAGTTGAGTCTACGTAGGGCCCACATGTTCCCACATGTTCCCTGGCCCATCCAGACTGATAATATAATGCTGTTCGCACAGCTTTTAAAACCATGCTATGACCTGCTCTAACTCTTTATTTTATATATCAGTGGATTTTCAGGCTGTGCCTTGTAGGCACAAATTTTTTGCAACCTACTTTAAAAAGTGTGAAACCTTGCCTACACCCACCAGAAATAGTGGAAGAGAAAAGTTATTAGGATATGGGAGAAGTGCACCTGTTTATACTTCTTTGTGCACCCAATACTTCTTTGGGGGTTAGCTCGATCTTCTTTAGCAGCAGTTCAGTCCTAAGCAAACACCAAATACGACTCAGCAGCTGCAGACCAGTCCTCTAGGCAGGAAGAAACTACACATGAACCAACAGCTTCATCCAGTCCTCTCAGCAGGCAGACACAGCACACAAATCAACAGCTGTAGTTCAAGCCTTAAGAAACCACAAGACCTAGATGCACAGAACACATGAAACTCAAGAAAGATGACCAAAATGCGAATGCTTCACTCCTTCTTTAAAAGGGGAACAAGAAAACCCTTGGCAGGGAATAGAGAGGCAAAGTTCAGAACAGAGGCAGAAGGAACACCCATTCAGAGCCTGCCCCACATGTAGCCCATACATATACAGCTACCAAACTAGATAAGATGGATGAAGCAAAGAAGTGCAGGCCGACAGGAACCGGATGTAGATCTCTCCTGAGAGACACACCCAGAATACAGCAAATACATAGGCGAATGCCATCATTAAACCACTGAACAGGACCCCCATTGAAGGAATCAGAGAAAGGACTGGAAGAGCTTGAAAGGGCTTGAGACCCCATATGAACAACAATGCCAACCAACCAGAGCTTCCAGGGACTAAGCCACTACCCAAAGACTATACATGGACTGACCCTGGGCTCCAACCTCATAGGTAGCAATGAATAGCCTAGTAAGAGCACCAGTGGAAGGGCAAGCCCTTGGTCCTGCCAAGACTGAACCCCCAGTGAATGTGATTGTTGTGGGGAGGGTGGTAATGGGGGGAGGATGGGAAGGGGAAGCCCATATAGAAGGGGAGGGGGAGGAGTTAGGGGGATGTTGGCCCAGAAACCAGGAAGGGAAATAACAATCGAAATGTAAATAAGAAATACTCAAGTTAATAAAGATAAAAAGAAAAGAAAAGAAAGGAAGAGAAAAGAAAAGAAAAGAAAAGAAACCACAAGACTTGCCAACTGGCCTGAGTGAAGGCTGTAGAAGCAGTAATCTGCCACAGGAACCTCACAAGCAGTTCTTTGGTGAGTTTCTCTCTGACATCCCAACTGGTGGAGCTCAACAAGACTGTGTAAGGTGAACCAACACACGTGTGTAGTTAGCAAAGAGTAGCAGGCAGAGAAAACCAGCCCAATGCTCTCCGCTTGTCTCTCACTATCTGTGGGGTCTTTTTTAGTATACTCCTTCATCAAGGGTCCTCTCACATGTTTGTCATATCAAAATATCCTTTCACCTGTGTGCCCCAGCAAAACATCATTTGACATAGGTGACTTTCCACAGAAACTACGTTTCCATTTCTGTGCCTTGTACTAGGAGACTGCATTTTACAAGCAGCTTCAACTCCATTCTGAGGGAGAAGAAAAACAGCAACCCTTGGTGGACCCAGAAACTGCATCACCACTTCACCTAGCACAAGCTGATAAAAGCCTTATTCTTAGGGGAATAAAGGGAGCCACCCTATAAGTTTATTGGGGAGACAACATGCACATGGATATATTAAAATTTTATCAGAGAAAACCAGACCCAAAGAATTTATCAAAATCAAGGTATACCTACCTAGACACTATGACAGTATACCCTCACACCAAATTATCATCTGATATCTGGTGTGTGTGTGTGTGTGTGTGTGTGTGTGTGTGTGTGTGTGTGTGTGTGTGAAGTAGCTCCTCAGTCTAGCTTGGTCATACACGCTTGACATAGCCTATTCAGCTGCCTATCATCTACCTGCTCTCTCATCTGAACATGGACCTGACCTGTTTACTGCTCTGGACCCAGCTTGACCTCTTCACCTTGAATTCTGTAGCCTTGTTCTCAAGGCTGTCACAAGCAGCTCCCTGGTAGCACTGGTCCGATTACTTATCTTATCTCTTAGACAGGCTATTTCTCAAGCCACATCTGCAGCCTCTTGAACTCTGCTATAATTACTTTCACAAATATCCAGTCTGTAACCCATAGATAGATACGACTTGCCCTGTGCTGTGTGCTATGAATGTTGATATTAGTAAATAGAATTGGAATGAAAGAACTTGCTTTCCCTCAGGTCACCAAGGTAGGTGTATTTTATGAAAAAATGCTGTCATTACATCTGTTAAACTTTGTGAATTTATTATTTTCCACTAAGTTCTGACCTCGTGGAAAGGCAAAAGCTCGTTCACCTACAATTCTAGCAGAAAGTGCTCATGAAAGTTGGGGAAGAGGTCAGACTTTGAAACCCCTGCTCATTTCTCAATAGCTGTCTGCCTTGACCATATGCTAACCTGGTTAGTGTTGCTACTGTGGACCTTGGAGATGTAGATATTGATGGATGCTAATTAAAGTGTGCCCTCATTTGTAGTTTTACCATGGAGTTAACTACTCTCATCCCTGTCAGGTGCAGCTGGCTGTTCTCTGTTACCCTTGTATTTAACTGTGACTGTAGGGCAGTCTGGGGTAGTCTGCCACTGAACTAGGTGGAGGATGTTTAGAAATGTCTTCTTTGTTTTTTTTTTTAAACAATTTGGTCTGTTATAGGTAGATACTGTAGAAGCAAGAATACATGGAAAGAGGACAGTGCTTCGCCTATGTTCCTCAGGGTTGGAGTTCAGGGGAGCCAGCCATCCTTCCAACCCTGGCTCCAAGCCCTGTTCTTCTTTGTACCTAGTCAGCTGGTATGATTACCCATTCTCAAATATGAACTCTTCTCCTTTCTAAACCCAATATTCCTTTTGACCCTAACCTTCATCTTTACATTAGAGCACTGGGTTCAATAACAAGTAAATAAAGAAAAATAGATGGAGAACTGCTAATGTATCAGTTCTCATGTATCAGTTCTAAGTGTATTGTAAAGAGGCTGATAAAATTTACAGAGAGAAGGTTTTCTAAAAATCTTGGGGACAAACAAGCAAGCAAGCAAACTGACAGATTGTTAAAGTAGCTAGTGGTCCACTGGTAATAATACAATTACAACTTGGAGAATATCCTCTGTCCTTTATAATCTTTCTGCCGTCTCTTCCCCAGTGCTTTCTGAACTTTAGATGCAGGAGCTGTTTTGTGGATATAGTCAATGGGATTGAGCTCCACAACTCGGCATTTTGATTGGCTGTGGTTTTTGTCTTGTTTGTTCGTTTGTTGTTTGTGATGATCTTAAAGTTTTCTTACTTTTTAAAACAATTCTTCTACTATTTTCCACAAATATCCTATTAATTTTCATTCCAAGAGACAAAGTACAAGGAAACTTACATCATTTCCAACAAATGTTTTGTTGTTTGCATGTCTTGGTTATTGTAATGCTAGGGTCAATCTGCGAACCTCATTCATTCCAGGAAAATATTTATCACTGAACTATGCCCTCATCTGGTCTAACAGCCATTCTAACTGGTATGATTTGATATTTAATTTGGGTCTAGATTTATATCTACTTGGCAATGATGTCAGAAATTTTAAGCTGGTCATTGTATGTATATCCAGGTTCTTTGCCCATTACTTTTTTAGAGGAATCAGGAGGTATTCCAGACAGTTCTCTGTGCAACATCCCTGACTGTCCTGGAATTCACTATGTAGAGCACACTGGACTCTAACTCACAAAAATCCACCTTCTTCTGCCTCCCCAGTGCTGGGATTAAAGGTGTGACCATCACTCTTGACCCTTTTTCCACTTCTTAATTGCAATTCTTAATTTAAATTAAATTCTACTTTAAAACTAGAGTATCTTCTATTGATTCTGACAATTTCATCCAGGATAAATGCATCTTGATCATGTACACTCCCAGCTCCCTCCCTCTTACCTGCTTCTCTTCCCCCTTCAGGTCATCTCCTGTTGTTGCCTGTTGATCTTGTGCAAGTAGGATAGACACAGTAATTTCATGGGGCAATGACAATGCCATGTCCCAAAAGACTCCACTTCACATAAATCCTCTGCTCTGTTGCCTGAACTTCTGTGGAAAGGGGTCAACAATCAGTTACTTTTTCTCAGCACTTTGATAGGATGAAAATTGATAGGATCAATTAAGAATCTCCACATTAACTGATAACTGTAAAGAGAAACTTCTCTGGCCAAGGATGATAACAACATTAATCAATACATGGAGAAAATTTAAAAAAAAATTTATGGTGCTGGCACTCCCATAAGGCACTCAGCAGAAGAGGTCAAAACACATCACACCAACCTTAGAAACCTGCTCAGCAATCGACAACCCGTCTTAAAAAGGTATTTGAGGACTGTGCCCCACAAGTACTCCAGTCTGTGGCTATGAATCAAGACCTTGGTTGCCAAGGTAGCTGTGCCGGAAGTCTCCCCTGGAAAATGTTCTTTGGCTCCAAAATCTGACAACTGCCACTGGCCCTGCACAACTTCGGCTCCTCAGACTCTACCTCTGCCGCCATTCCCTTATTCCTTCTTGAGCTGATGTTTGCATAATGTAGAATGGTTGGATTTCATTCTCCTACATTTGGACATTCAGTTTTTCAGTATCACATATTGAAGAGCCCATGCTTTCCCCATTGTATATTCTCGGCACTAGAAGGTTAGTCAGTCACTGGTGAATGCATGAATCTATTTCTTCATGCTCATGGTTTTCTGCTTCATTGATTTATATGCCTGTTTTTATAGCAGTGTGGTGTTGATTTGCTTCTATGGCTTTGTGGTCTATTTTGAAATCAGGTAACATGATTCCTCTACCTTTGCACGTGTTGCTTAGGACTTCTTCAGCTCTTTGGGAGTTTACATCTAAATTTTAGGCTTCCTTTCTCTTATTTCTATAAAGAGAGTTATTACAATTTTGGTAAGGTTTGCATTAAGTCTACATCACAGTGGATAATATGCGCTTTAAATAATAGTAACTTCAAGTCAATGAATACAAAATATATAGCCATGTTTTGTGTTTTTACAATTTGTTTCATATAATATATATAGTAAGTCTCAGTGTACCTTCTTGGTTTAATACATTTTAAGATTTTTTTTTATTATAACTAACCTTTTTAAATTGGGAAATGCTTATTGTTAGTATGTAGAAACACAAATTACCATATTGCTTTGAACCCTGCAATATTAGTTTTCTCTAGTCTTTGGGGTCTTTTATATGTAAGATCACTTTGTCTACAAAGGAACAATTTCATTTCTCTTCTCTAATTCAGAGCTTTAATGATTATCTTTCTTGTCTAATTGCTCTAGTGAGGACATCTAGGACTATATTAAAAGGGAGTAGTGAGAGACAGTAAACACACTCAAATTTCCTTTGGGTCAGAGCATTCCCAGCGACATTTCTGAATTTTGCCTCTTGTTCCTCATATACCCTCTTAAAAATATGCCTGCAGTTTATATAATGGTGGGGATGGAAGAGCCTTGAGATGCATCATCCAGGGTATTCTCAAGCTCTAATCTACTTTGACAATCTGTCAGATCATTGTTTTTCTCTTGGCATGAGCCTCTTTAGACAGCATTGCTTGGGTCCTTGTATAAAAATTGGCTTGACTCTGACATCCTACATAGTGTGCCCATTCTTTGCATCAATTGATACCATAAGAAGTTGGAGAGATAGTATGATTAGCAGTCTCTGTCACAAACACATGACTATAATAAGGGCAAGAGAAATTTTCAAAACATGAACTAATAATTCCCTCAAGAAAAAAAGTCCCAAGCAAGTGAAATAGGCAATAAATTCTGAATCAACAAATGGGACCTCAAAATATTGCAAAGCTTCTGTAAGGCAAAAAGCACTATTAATGGGACAAAATGTCAACCACCAGATTAGGAAAAGATCTTTACTAATCCTACATTTGATAGAGGGCTAATGTCCTGGCACGCAGGGCAGTCAGCGGAGGTTGGGGACAACCTAGGAGAGAATGGGGGACAAGAGACGCGAAGGACACCAAGACAAGAGTCTGATCAAGGCGACAATTTTATTCTTTCCCAAGTCTGAATTTATACCATAGCAGGGCTAACAGAGGGAGGGGGGAAGTGGGAAACATCTATACAAGCCAAGGACACAGAGCTCTTGTGGTCAGCTGATGTCAAGAGGATGTTGGTTTCTCAGAAAGGTTACAAGTTTGTCATATCATTAGTCAGTAGGATGTTGGTTTCTCAGAAAGGTCACAGGTTTGTCATATCACTGGGCATCCTGACCACCAGATTTGTATTAGTCTTCTGCAGCTGGCTGGGGATTTTCCATGAACCCAGTCATACATAACTCTAACTATAACGTTAACATCAATAAAGGAGGGTTTTAATGGCATGGCTCCCAACATCTCCCCTTTCCTTATAGTCAAATGAAAAGGGGACCAATGGCTATGTTGTCCTGGAGTGAGCCCCTTGGGAACTGTGTCCGTCTTAGGTTGGAGCAATATTTGTCACATGGCCGAGAGAATCTTGTGGCCAGGGTCTGTCATGGGATAAGGCATGGGCTAATGGTGGCCCCCTCTCTTAGGCCCTTTATTTGTGTGTATATCTCTCTCTTACCCATCATTGACTTCCAGCTCAGCACGCAGGGGTGACGATTCATTGATGTTTCAGCAAAGGCATCAGGACAGCAGGCAGAAAAGAATATTGGCCTCATTTGGCTCAAGGACAAAAAGGTCCTTGCCTGGGCTGGGAGGAGATGTGTAGGTGAGCTTGGCCCTCACCAAAGTCATCCTCCATAGCTAGCCTATGATAATATACCTGAATAGGTATTGCTGCCATATTACCTACCTGATGTTTAATAAAGCTGGTTCAGAAGGCCTACTAGGGGGCCGAACAGGGAGGGAAGCAGGGTGGACAACCAAGAGGGGGTGGAGAACCAATTTTGATACCAGTTCTTAGCTTTTTCTCTTTCTTGTTTTCTCTTTTCTGAGCATTCTCTGACCCTTTTCATGCTCTTTTTAACCATATTCTAAGACACAGGAAGTATCCAAGCATTGCCTTTCTCTCACAAACCAGAATTCACTGTGATTGCCCAAAGTTGGGAAATTAAAGGTAAAAAGCCAATTAGAAATAAGTGCACTTGTTAGCAATATGGTTTATGTAAAGGGGGGGGGGTCAGACAATTGTTCTTTCTGATTAACCTCTGACTCTTAAAGACAGTGTGGATCAAAATTAAAATACTCAGATATACTTAAAACACTGTTCTATTTTGGATAGATGTGGAAGCCTAAAATTTGAATGAATTTATATGATTGTAAATGTTTACCGTGAAATATCAAAGAAGGGATGCCACCAGGCAGGGAATTACAATTTTAACTCATATTAAACATCTTAAATAATTTGGAGAACCCTCAGCATTGAATTATAACCATCAGGAAAAAAAATAAAGACATAAATCAGTATGCCGTGCATGTCATGTAAGAAATAAGCAACCCCCAAGTCAGTACAGTACAGTATCAATGACTGAAAGTTAAATAATACATTGATACATACATAGAAGGAAAAGATAACATGTTGATTGCCATTGTTGAAATTCTCAAAATAATTCCAATAGACAATTCAATTTGGGTTCCTGCAACAATTATAATTGCATTATCCAAAAAGCCAAGCCCTATGAAAGGTATTGCAATGTGGAAGACTACATATCTCAGTGTCCTGGAGTGGGTGGTAGAGCTTCCAATTTTTCTTGTGTGATGGCAGCTCTTTGAGCAAGCAATTCCTCTTGGTGGAGTGCAGGCTGTAGATGAAGTCGCATGCACCCTACGCTGTGTTCAGCGCCTCCATGGGCTCCTTCTTGGGGTGAGTGCCCAGAAGCTGTGGAGTAGGAATGCACAGGCTCTTTTTTAACAATTTTATGGTAAATATAATCCCTGCATCGGCACCTGATTGAAACATTCTAAGGCCCCAAGTATATCCACGTGTCCAATCCTGGTTTCGACCCACGGAAGTAAATTTAATATTTAGGGGGATGCACCATCCCCGTGGTTTAGAATTAAAACCTTCAGAACAGGAATCTGGAACATGCATATTAGTAGGACGGGAGGTATCATAAGTCAGACAACACAGTGTATTAGGTGATAAAATTCTTAAGAACAGGGCAAAGAGGCCAGGAAAGAAAACTTGGGGGTGGCCCAGTGAGAGCTGCTGGAACAACCAGATCAGGTGACAAATAGCATTCAGTCACACAGCTAAACGAGAAAGCTTTCTTGGGACAAAAAGGCCAGTGCAAAAATGAGTGCAAGCTTTGTGCCTCTGAAACAGAAAGGTGAGCAGAGGGGCAGCTGGAGTCTGTTACCTGCTGTCTCTCTGGACTTAGATTCCCCCTTAAGGAGTACCTCCCTTCAGTGTCAGCTTGGTGGCTCTGCCTCCCAAGAGACCCAGCCTCTAAATGAAGCTAGGCTTCCAGTAAGAACTAATAATAAAAAGATGGAGAGATGGTTAGGACCTGGGTGCTAGATGTCAAGGGGCTGACAAAAGAATTGTATGGTTTGTCAGCCTCCTGCAGCACCCTAGTAAGTGTGGAGGGAAAACTAGCTTTAGTGGAGAAGTTTCTTCAGGCTGTCAGACATACTTGGCAACCTTGAGCCAAGAGACCAGGGGAAAAAAGCATCTGAGCCTCTAGAGTGTTGAAAGGAGGCTTGCCCAGGGGGTGTGTGATCCAATTGAAGCTTCAGGTATCAGAGAGTAAGCTATAGTCAGAGATAACTGGTTCACCTGGGGCTCTAAGGACTCTTTCTGCTGCCATTCCTGAGGCAGAAGTCACAGTTGAGCTGGGCTTCCTGCCTCTTACATCCAATAAAGAGATTACTAACACTGGAGTACTGACCTTTAATAGAGCTACAGCCCTCTCCATGCCTCCGAATTCCAGGGCTCCAGTAGCAGTCCTTCACCAAGCTGTCTTACTGGGTGAAAGGCCCTTGGAAAAGAAAACATTGATCCTGACCTTGGCCACAGCCCTCAGTTGGAGGAAGCTGAAGAGTCTATGCCAAGACTTTCTCCTGATATCATCCTAGGGTAAACACAGCCAAAGCCTGTTCCAAATTCTGACTGGCAAAATAAAGTTCCTCGCAGTTTGTTGCAGACTCTCTCTGGAACTACTTTAGGGGCTCCCCTGGCCCCTAACCTGTGACATTTTGACCACAGGGGCAGGAACTGGCTGCTGTGGGGATAATCCTAAGGATATCGTTAATAAGAGACCAGTAACTGAAGGCAGTGACTGAAATTTTTTCAGGACCAAAAGTCTCATAATAGTTTTTAAAACAATCACTAACTCTGCGCTATCTTTTTGTATCAACTGTTCCCTCCTGGGGGAATCATGGACAAATATTTCCCACAAAGTCTATGAATTTCTTTAGATTTCTTTTTCTTAACCTTAATTCCTCGCATCTTGAATGACTCCTTGAGTCCTGTCACAAAAGGTGACTGTTTGGAGAATGCTTGTCCCATCACTTAAATTTACCGTAAGATCTGCACCAGCTCTGCAATCTCCCAGGCTGTCTCACGCGGGTACTGTGGGTGTCTTCATGCTGAAGTCACTCTCTGGTGCTTTTGTGATAAACGGAGAGGCCTATCCTTCCCTGGTGAGCGGCATTCTCTCCTCTGTGACTTCCAAAAGCCTCATGTCTGGGTGCCAGTTTGCCCCGGCCTGCAGGGCAGTCAGTGGAGGTTGGGAACCACCTAGGAGAGAATAGGGGAGAAGAGACGAGAAGAAGGACGCCAAGACAAGAGTCTGATCAAGGCGAGAATTTTATTTTTCCCCAAGGCTGAATTTACACCATAACAGGGGTAATAGAGGGAGGGGGAAGTGGGGAACATCTACAAAAGCCAAGGACACAGAGCTTTTGTGGTCAGCTGATGTCAAGAGGATGTTGATTTTTCAAAAAGGTTACAAGTTTGTCATATCATTAGTCAGCAGGATGTTGGTTTCTCAGAAAGGTCACAGATTTGTCATATCACTGGGCATCCTGACCACCAGATTTGTATTAGTCTTCTGCAGCTGGCTGGGGATTTTCTATGAACTGAGTCATACTTAACTCTAACTATAATATTACCATCAATAATGGAGGGTTTTAAGGGCATGGATCCCAACAGGCTAATATCCAATATATACAAAAAACTAAACAAGTTAGATTCCAGAGAATCAAATAACCTTCTTAAAAATGGAGTATAGAGCTAAACAAAGAATTCTCAACTGAGGAATATTGAATGACTGAGAAGCACCTAAAGAGATATTCAACATTCCTAGTCATCAGGGAAACATAAATCAAAATGACCCTGAGATTCCACCTCATACCGAATAGCTAAAATCAAAAATTCAGGTGACAGCAGATGCTGGTGAGGATGTGGAGAAAAAGGAACACTCTTCCATTGTTGGTGGAATTGCAAGCTAGTACAGCCAATCTGGAAACCAGTCTGGAGGTTCCTCAGAAAATTGGACATTGCACTACCTGAGGACCTAGCTATACCACCCCTGGTGCTTCAACATATAACAAGGACACATGCTCCACTAGGCTCAAAGCAGCCTTATTTATAATAGCCAGGAGCTGAAAAGAACCCAGATGTCCTTCAACAGAGGAATGGGATACAGAGGAATGGGATACAGAGGAATGGGATACAGAAAATGTGGTACATCTACATGATGGAGTACTACTCAGCTATCTAAAATAATGACATCATGACATTGATAGGCAAATGGATGGAACTAGAAAATATCATCCCAGGTGACGTAATCCTCTCTCTCTCTCTCTCTCTCTCTCTCTCTCTCTCTCTCTCTCTCTCACACACACACACACACACACACACACACGCGCGCGTGCGCGCGCACGTGCGCGCACACATGCACACACAAACAAAATGGCATGCACTCAGTGATAAGAGGATATTAGCCCAAAAGCTCACATTACCCAAGACAGAATCTACAGACCACATGAAGATCAAGAAGAATGACCAAAGTGTGGATGCTTCAGTCCTTCTTAAAAGGGGGAACAAAAATATTCATAGGAGGAAATATGGAGACAAAGTTTGGAGCAGAGACTGAAGAAAAGGCCATCCAGAGACTGCCCCACCTGGGGATATAGCCCACATACAGCCACCAAACCCAGACAATATTGCAGATGCCAAAAAGTGTATGCTGACAGGAGCCCGATACAGCTGTCTCCTGAGAGGTTCTGCCAGAGCCTGACAAATACAGAAGCAGATGCTTGCAGTCAACCATTGAACTGAGAACAGAGCCCCCAATGGAGGAGTTAAAGGACTGAAAGAGCTGAAGGGGTTTGCAACCCCATAAGAAGACCAACTCTATCAATCAATCAACCAGATCCCCTAAGAGATCCCAGGGACTGAAACACCATCCCAAGAGTACACCGGGATGAACCTATGGCTCCAGCCACATAAGTAGCAGAGGATGACCTTGTTGGGCATCAATGTGGGGAGAGGCCCTTGATCCTGTGAAGGCTCAAAGCCCCAGTGTCAAGGAATGTCAGGGCAAGGAGGTGGGAAGGAGTGTGTAGGTCAGGGAGCACCCTTATAAAAGCAGGAGGAGGAAAGATGGGATAGCTGGTTTCTGTAGGGGAAACCAGGAAGGGGGATACCATTTGAAATGGAAATAAAAAATATCCAATAAAAATACCACGTATGGTAGAAAGAAAGATAATAAATTCTATTACAGAACAGAATAATGTGATCAATCACTGTAACACTGACAAATAATTTTTTAGCATTGTTTCTTAGGCTTTGGTGTAGAGTCATTGCTTGTAGTAAAAGAGGTTCAATGTGCAACAAAATGACCAGCAGACAAATAAGTAGTGTCAGGAAGTCTGGAAACTTGCCTAATTATTCTCAATGTGTCCTATTTACATAGGACATCTCAGCCCCAAAGCTTGGTTTCTTTCACCACATCATGGTAAACTTGTGACCTGAAGTGACATATTGAGAGCATATCTCTGAGCATCTCATGACTACTAGAGTTTGCCTTTGAAGAAACATAGCATCACTAGAGAACAGAAGACCAGGCTGGAAGGTAGTTCAGTTCATAAAAGTATTGCCTGGCATATGTGCAACGTTCTGGGACTGTATACACTGGGCATCCCTGGCATTGCATATGTTGGGCATTGTGGGCACATCTGTCATCCCAGCATTCTGGAAGTAGAATCAGGATGGTCAGAAATTCAAGGTTATCTTCATCTTAAAGTTAACTAGACCAGAGACCTCAAGTCTCAAAATGATGATGATGATAATGATGATGATGATGATAAAGATGTTCATAAGCTTCTTCATAGTGAAAATATCCCCCCAAATAATAATCAACAAAAAGCAGATGGTAAGGTAGGTAACCCTGCATAAAAGAAGAGTGTCAAAAATGTATATTACGTTTTTCAGGAAAAGAAATGTTTTACATTTCCTCCAAAGAATTAAAATTTTTCTCTACAATGAAACATAGTCACTCTTTCTTTGTGCTAGTATGTAATAATTTGCTTGTGTTTCAGAGAGGCATGGTTTATGTTTAATGAGGCCATGTTGGCTCCTACTAAGTGAGTTTTTAAAAACTCCCAGATTGGTCAGTAATTCTGCTTTTTAAAAATTTTTTTGTTTTTATTTTTATGCAGACTTTACAACTAACAAAATCAAATTTTATTATTATTTTTAGTTACATTTTCATTGTATGTGTGTACATGTGAATATATATACATATATATCACATCATACATGTGGAAGTCAGAGGATAACATGTGAAAGTTAGTTTTCTCCTTCACTATGTAGGACCTGAGGATCAAAAATTTAAGTCATCAAGCTTTGCAGCACATACCTTTACCTAATGAGCCATCTCATCAGTGCTCAAACTAGTCCTTAGGTGGTTGGGTTTTAGTTTGTTTTAATCTGGAGATTTTTTTCTATCTCTAATATTTCAACAGAGCTACTGTATTAAAGAACATTAGAGGAAAGGAATAGGTTGACACCAAGTGACTTCCTCAATCACTTTCCACCTTAGTTTTTGAGCTAAGTTCTGCTTGATCCTGGTGCTCACTTATTCAGCTAGACTGGCAGTCCAGTGAGCTGTAGGAACTGTTCTGTTTCTGTCTTCTCAATGCTGGGATTACAGCCATGTGCTACTGTGCCTGGGTTTTGAAGTACAAACCTGGTCCTCATGTTTGCAGAGCAAGCACTTTACATGCTCAGTCATCTCTCCAGATCTAGTAAGGTTGGGAGTTTAGTCTGATTGTGCATGTAGACAAGCTCTTTTCCTGGCCTCACTCAGGTCACCAAGATACGTATTCATGAATTTAGACAAGCAATGTGATAAAGAAGGCTGGTTAAGTCAAGGCTAACAAAAAAAAAAAAAAGCAAAAAAAAAAAAAAAAATAAAACCCCAAGGTTTGAGTGAATAGTGACCAAAGGAGCTATTGTGGAGGATTATGTGGGGACAGGACAAGTGATAGAGAGATCACTAGGATAGAAACATTCATGGGATGAGAGTGGACATGACCAAAGAGACCATTGTGGTGATCTTACAAAGGCATTAGAATATTTTCTAAAGTCTTTGAGACATATCTCTTTCTTGAGATTACTTTTTTCTCCCAGGTTGATTGACAGGCCCATTGGAGTTTATTTTTTTTTTCCTTATCAGGAAACCTCTTTCTGGAGTTCAGAATGTCATGCTTCTACAGAATGCTAGAGATAGAACTCAGATTTCAATCTTTGACCACAGATTGTGTAACATAGTTGTTGCAAGATATTTGATTGAACTGGGAGCCATAAGATTGTGTTGTTTAGGACTGACCCTGGACTCTGACCTCATAGGTAGCAATGAATATCCTAGTAAGAGCACCAGTGGAAGGGGAAGCCCTGGGTCCTGCTAAGACTGAACCCCCAGTGAACTAGACTGGTGGGGGGAGGGCGGCAATGGGGGGAGGGTTGGGAGGGGAACACCCATAAGGAAGGGGAGGGGGGACGGGGATGTTTGCCCGGATACCGGGAAAGGGAATAACACTTGAAATGTATATAAGAAATACTCAAGTTAATAAAAAAAAAAAAGATATGTTTTTATAGCTGGGCCGTTGGTGCTAGTGCACTCAGGAGGCAGGGGCAGGGGCAGGGGCAGGGGCAGGGGCAGGGGCAGGGGCAGGGGCAGGCAGATTCCTATGAGTCTACAGAGCAAGTTCTAGGGCAGCCCAGGCTACACACAGAGAAACCCTGTCTGTAAAAATAAAATCAAACAAACAAACAAACAAAAAAAAAGATTGTGTTGTTTACTGGAAAAACTAGTTTTGGTATGGCTCAGCCATAGCTTACACCTTTAATCCAAGAGCTTTCTGTTTATTGTAAACAGAATTAAATAGGGTCAACCATAAGTCAAGAGTCAGAGCAAATAGCTGACAGGGAGTGAACACAGGACAAAAGCATAGGGAGAAAGACGGAGTCAAGAAGGTAGACAGAGAGACAAATGGGAAGTAGGAGAAGGGACATTGAGTTTGAAGTGTTTTTGAAACTCTGTAGAGAATGTACTTTTAGGACATCTGAGGAGGAAGGTCATTTGGGTGCTTTCTCTGCTTCTCTGAGCTAGCAGGCCTTCACACATCTGGCTCCCAAGTCTTCATTGGTAAAATTGAAAGATTGAGATTTAAAAAAAAAACAACATTTGGTACTCCAACACATGGCATGACTACATGGAGAGAGAAATCATGACAGCTGCAGACAAACTGATAAACCAACAGATTATGTAAGTCACATGGGAAGTCCTCAAGGAGAGAGTTAAGATGGAAAATACCATAATATGAAGTGCTAGAATCCTGTATAGTGCTACTTAGATGGTTTGAAATAGAAACAGAAAATGAAAATATAAATGACTTAATTGAGATTGATATAATATGATTATAATTACTATCAGTCTGGTAATTCATATTTTACCCTTAATAGCTACAGTGGTTTTGTTTTGTTTTTTTTTTTTTGATGCCATATATGAAAGATTGATTGATAAAATACAAGCCCTAGAAAGACTTATAAATGAAAATAAGAAAAATGCTCACAGACAGAGGGATTTAGATAAGCCTTAGAAAGACTTATAAATAAAATTAGGAAAAAAATAATCGAACACAGAAGGTAGAATTTAGAGAAGAAACTATTGCATCACTACATGGCGAAACTAAAGAGGGGTGGCCCAAGTTTGTTAGAAAACGTTCCTTAGTTTATTCAGTTACAATATAAGACCTACCAGGAGATGATAGAGTCCCCAAAGGTTATTAAAAAAAATGGAATCCTGTTGGCATATTAGATTTGAGGAGATTCAAGGAAGATATCATTTTATATGGTATGCATTCACCCTATGTGATATCAAATTCATGGACAATTCAGAACAGAATTATTCCCCCAAACTGAAAAGACTTGGCAACAGAAATATTGGAAGCTGGTCCTCTGTTACCATGGTGCAATGCATATGGTGGAAAGAGGAAGCTAAGACCATAGAACAATGAAATAGGGCTAGAGGTATTAATATTTTCCAAGATCAGTTGCTAGGTGAAGATCAATATGCTGAGTTACAAAGCCAGCTTGAGTTTGATGATCACATCTTGGTTATTCCATTTAGCAGCTTTAAATGCTTGGTACAAAGTTAAACAATCAAGAAAGAGGTCTGAGTTGTTTACTAAAATTATACTAGGTCCAATTGAAGACTTCACTGACTTTTTTCAAAGATCAATTTCATCTGTAAATAAAGTAGTATCATATTTAGAAGTTAGACAAATATTAATCAAATCTTTGGCTTTGGAAAATGCTAAGTCAGAATGCAAAGGGGTGATTAGATCTGTAAAGGCAAGATCATCACCAATAGATGAATGGATTAGAAGTATGACTAATATTGGATCTCATGTTTATGATGCTACTCTGATAGGAGAGGTAATTTCTAAAAGTTTAAGAAAAATCAAAATGCTAAATGTTTTAATTGTAGTAATCAAAGTCATTTGAAGAGGAATTATAGGCAAGGAATTTCTAGAAATGTTTTTTAAAGGGACAATCAAACTAGAAGACTCCAGTCTTCTGGAGTATGCAGAAGATGTGGTAAAGGCCAGCATTGGACCAATAAATGCAGATCAACAAGAGACAGCAAAGGTAACCCTTTGCTAATGAGAAATGCCCTAAGGGGCCTCCCAAAGGCTCCAATATCAAATTTGATTCAATCATTCCTCATCAGCATTGAAAAAACTCATCCACAGAGCAATTGAAAGATTTAATGCCTGTTGTTAAGAACAATACTGCTCTGGATATAGTCAAGGATAAAACAATTCTTTAGGAGAAATCAAAAACCAAGTATTTTGGCAAACTGCTATAAAAGACCAGAGGCCAAAGCTACAAATACAAATAAATGGCACTGAAATTGAAGGGTTAAAGTAACAGGAACAGATGTAGCAATAATTTCACCACAATCTTGGCCTCTTCAGAAGGAAAATATTCAGCTTCTAGAGATAGGAACTTTCAAAGATTGATTTCATTTGTAAATAGAATTTGTAATATCGAATTTAGAAGTCAGACAAATATTAACCAGAACTTTGGGTTTGGAAAATGCTAAGTCAGAATGCAAAAGGGTGATTAGATCTGTAAAGGCAAGATCATCACCAATAGATGAATGGATTAGAAGTATGACTGATATTAGATTTCATGGTTATGATGCTACTCTGATAGGAGACATATCAAGAAAGAAGTATCAGGCTAAACAATGCGATGAATGTATTTGCCAATAGGACAACTAGGAAAATTAAAGCCATGTGTGGCTTATACAGCCATGAATATATGGGGATGTGATTTATTGCAGCAATGGAAAACATAGATTAGCATTACTTCAATCTCAGAAATAAACCATAAAATAAAGAATGCTTCTGAGTAAAATACTAAAATGTATTGTCAAGAATAGTCACAGAGCATCCAGGTTGTCCATAAGCAGGACACAACATGTGTTAGTCTTTCAAAACCACCAGCTACTCTACCTTTACAATGGCTAACTGACAAACCTGTGTTGGTGGAACAATGGTCTTTAACATCAGAAAAATTACAAGTACTAAAATAGCTGGTACAGGCGCAGCTAAATGCTCAACAATGAAGAATCTACCTGCCCATGGAATTCTCATGTTTGTTATAAAAAAGAAACAGGAAAATGGAGGATGTTAACAAAGCCATAAATAAGATGATTCAATCAATGGACTCTTTTCACCCTAGGATCCCATTTCCTTTTTTTTTTTTTTTTTTTTTTTTACCTAACTCATGGCCTATGATACTAATGAATTTATAAGATTGCTTTTCACAACCCCTTTGGACGAGCATGGTATGGAAAGGTTTGCTTTCTCGGGACCTACTTATAATAGTAGCTGCCAAACAAAGAGGTATCATTATAAAGTCTTACCACAAGGATTATTAAACAGCTCTACCTGTGCCAATACTTTGTACAACAACGTGAGAAATAATTCATAAACTGTTTCCTCAATCTCAAAGTCATCATTATATGGATGATATCTTACTGGCTGACTCAGATGCAAATACTGAAGAAGGAGGAGGAGGGGGGAGGAGGAAGAGGAGGAGGGGGAGGAAGCAGAGGAGGAGGAGGAGGAGAAGAAGACGACGATGAAAAGAGAATTTTGCCTCGCTGTGGATTACAAATTTCTCATGAAAAATAAATACAAAGAGAGATTCTATCAATTATTTAGGATATAAAATAGGTTTACAGAAAAATTAACCACTGAATGTACAAAACAGAAGAGATCAATTACAAACTCTTAATGATTTTTTTAAATTGTTGAGAGATATTAACTGTCTACTACTAGGACTACATAAACAACAAAAACAAATCCCACTCACACCTTCAGCAGAAACCATCCACTGTCCACAGCTTCTCAGGTAGCAATTAGGGCTCATGAGCCCTTCTACCCTCAATGCTGGAATGTCAACTGTTTTGAGCTTGTATAGGTCTTATGTCAGTAACCAAGATGCAGTGAGTTCCTGAGTGCAGCAATCTACTCAGATGCAGAAGGTGCTACTCCACTCTGCTCCTCTCTGACATCTGCCTCTTACAATCCCTCTGATTTTATTCAATAGTGGTCCCTGATCACTGGGAAGAGGGGTGATAAAGAAGTTCCATTAGTAGCTGAGCATTCCACAGGCAATTTTTCAAATTGTGAGTTTCTCTGTTAGCCACCCTTCCCTATACCTACACCTACACACACACACACACACACACACACACACACAATCGATAAGGTCAGAGAGCTGCACTAATTTATGTGTATAAATAGAAATCTGGAGGCAGTTTCATACTCTATCCATTTAGCATAATAGTAGTTGGTTTACCCATGAGTCCAGTGAGCTACTCAACCAGAGCTCATAGCTATATTGCAATCTTTTATTTAATTTTTAAAACAATTTTCACTGATGAATAGTAACAGAAATTATACACATGAATATCCTGATATATGATGGGAGGAAATTGAAGTTCTTTGTGAAACAATGACATAGGTTTCAAGAGATCCAGCAATCACACTCAAGGGCACAGATCCAAAGGACACAATGTCACAGCAGTGCCATTCACAATAGCCAAGAAATGGGAACCACCAAGTGTCTATCTGCTGGTGAATAGGATGGACCAAAAGCAACTACACAGTGGGAAACAAATCTAGATGCAGGGAAGGTTTCAGCAACTGCTGAACATGGTCTACACAAGAACGGGAGCAACTTGTGCTTCTATTGTGTTTCCTGGTGATGGGTCTGTTATTCTTGTTCACTGTTCCAATGACCATGCGACCTATGTGTCAGTTTTAATATAGGTGTGCAGAGTACCAAGGCCTTTTCTAGAAGATGAAGTTTCTAAAGCAGTACTTGGGTTCTATGTGAGAATGGAAAGGGCAGTGGACGATCTGAATCCCCATCGGGAACCAATAGGCAGCCTGGTTCACACTACTTCTACTGCCAGAGACTCAAAACTATAGGTCCTGGGAGAGATTAAGCAGGTTGAAAGGTGGCATAAGCGCAAGGCCCTGGGTTCGGTCCCCAGCTCCAAAAAAGAAAAGAAAGGTGGCATAAATGTGTTCCTGTCTTTGTGAAGCAAACTCATGGGTCATTAGTGAGCCTTAACCACATATGTGTTTTTCTTATAGAATTAATACATCACTGAACCCTTTGATGCTGCTAGTGCAAGTGACTTTAAAATTAATTCCCTTTCAAGTTCTCATTAGTCAGGTATGGCCAGAATTTGTTCTTTCATCCCAAACATAGGGTGATGTTTTGGGAAGAGGGTGACAGTTTCTCACAGAAATAAATGATACAATTTTGTGTGCTCACAAGTATTGCCATAGATAGCTGTGTTCCACAGTGGACAGCCAGCTAGAGCCAAAATGATCCTATGCTGCAGACAACATATGGCAAAGCTCAGGACATGACTGTACTTACACTTTCAACTGCTGTAAAAATCTGTCCTTACATCAGTCACTCTGACTTCTCACACACTGTGACTCCCATAAAACAACCTCAAGCCAAAAACTGTCTCCAAGGACAGAGCTTGGATAATTCAGCCAAAGGTTTAAAGTTTTTCTCAATTAACCACTGCACTTTACAGCATTCTGGGTCACTACAGAGAGTGCACAATAGCCAACGGGCATGGGTGCCCAGCATCATGATCGACGGGTATCAGCCATGGTTTATATCTGCCATCCCTTCGTGAGGAAGAATGGAAACTTGGTGGTTGAGCGCATGCAGTTCCAGCACATGGAAAGCACAGACTTCACAGAGTCTCAGGTCAGAACAGGAATAACAAACCCAACCCACCATGGTGTAAACTATAAGCACATGGGGACAGAAGGCTTTGAACATGACAGGACAGCCTGGTCATTCACTGTCACAGTTACTCAAGTAAAAGGCCCACTGAGGTTGGGACAAGTAAAATCAGGTGTTCCCAGGACACCTGCACCTCACAAGCTGGGCTCTGCCTGCAATCTGATACATTGTGATAATCAATGCTGGTGTTTGATCTTGCCCGAGGACTTCTGTCCCTGGTGGTAGCAATCTTTTCATTTGTACTCAGAGAGCTGCCACAATATGGCACAAACATCAATGTCACTATCACAGGAAACATCATGGCAACACCCTCCCCTCACATTCTATACTAATATGCATGTTTTCCATTTGTATGTGTGCTCATGTCTGCAGGTTCACATCCATATGTGTGAAAGTGCAGGTAGGTGATATTGAATGATATCACATATCTTCCTCTAAAAAACCCCACACTCTTACATGAGACAGGGTAAAATTTTATGTTTAGGTTGTGTTAATAAGATGACACCCTCACCACATGAACAGCCTCCCAATTGCTAGGACAGTGCTCAGCACAGTGTGGGAAAGAAGCTAGACAGAAGTGTGGCCAGGCCTCTGTTATATCATATAAAAGTTAATTGTTATGGTGAAGTCTATGGCATTGATGTGAGGGACCTCTGTGTATGCAGGGGTGGGCTGGGATCCAGAAAAAATTGCAGATGTGCAGGGAGGTTAGTGCTTTATGGTGAGTGAAATACAGAATTCCTTGTTTAAAGTTCTGTTTTAACCTTGGTGTGTTCTACTAGGAAGTGGAGGGTGATAAAGAGTAAGAGAGACAAAGTGGTTCTTGAAGTGACCTTTTACAGGACCATTGCTATAACAGTAGAAATGGCTGTAGTCAGTATCAGAGGGATGTGTGCCAAGGAATTTTCCAAATAAGGACTCAGGGAGATGGTGCCCACAATTCACCAAAAAGTGAGCCCAAGGGATGATGACACCCAGCCTGTACCACAGACATGTGCTCTGCTGTTGTACCCCAAGCCAGTGATAACTGTCAGCCCATGGTGTCCATGGAAGGTAGTAGATCCTTCACAGACTCTCATTATCTGGAGTTTTGAAGGGTCCTTTCATCTTCACAGCAGCAATCTTGTCTTTTTTACACTTGAGTTGTCTCCAGCATGACTGAAGGCAAAAACTCAATAGGGAACAGCATCCCAGGACTCTACCTAAACCTGTACACTACATGTTTAATAGTAGGAGGCAGTTTTGACACAGGGTTTCTCTGTATTGCCTTGACTGTCCTGAAGTTTGCTCTATAGACCAGACTTACCTCAAACTCAGAGATCCACCTGTCTCTTCATCCCTAATGCTGGGATTAAAGGTGTGTGCTACCACTACCCAGAAACACTCTACCTAACCCTGTGCACTATTCAGCACTGTACCTAGTACCTAAGCCAGTACACTATCAAAGTTTACATTTAAATTGTATGTTAGTGTGCATGGTTCTGGATATATATATATATATGTATATATATATACACACATATACATACATATATGTATACGTTATATATAAAATGTATGTATGAGATATAGATACATATATACATATACATACGTGTACACATACATATTTACATACACACACTCCACACACATATACACACAGTGGAGGGGAGCACATCTGGAGTTAAGTTTGACTGACTTCTTACTTGTGATTAATCATGAATGAGTCTGCCAAATCTGTCTTTGCTTTTAATTAAGACATGCATTATACCCTGCCAAGTTTCTCCACTTATGCATATGTCCTTGAGAGACTGTCCTAAACTGAAGGAAATGGCCTTAGTCAAACATAGATACTGCATACCATAAACTCACCACATAAGCATTTATGGTCATTGTTTAACTTCTTGTATTTGGTCATGCTTTGTGTTGCTTGCCTTTAAAAGACACCAATAAAACACACTTGTGCCTGGCATGGTGTTGACTAACCGCCCTCCCTTATCGGTCCCTTATATCTTCTTTCTGCCTTTTAAAAATCATCCTCACTCCCCGAGTTGAGGTTTTCACAGTGACTGGCTGGCAGCCTCCAGCAGAATGGTGTCCAGTGCTTGGCTATGGGGGCCAAAGTGAAGGATAGCATGGAAAAAGTGAGTGCTCGGGGAGAAAAGACAAGTGAGTTTGGAAAAAGGGAGCTTAGTGCATTGAGTATTCCTTGGTAGTAAAGGACATAAGAAAACATAGATAAGAGAGCTCAGAAAAAGTAAGGGAGCTCTAAAAAAAAGTAAAAGAGAGTGACGGGGAGGGGAGGGGGAAAGAGAAGGGGAGGGGGGAAGGGGGAGGGGAAGGGGGAGAGGGAAGGGAAGAGGGAGAGAGAGAGAGGGAGAGAGAGAGAGAGAGAGAGAGAGAGAGAGAGAGAGAGAGAGAGAAGAAAAAATGGGAACAACCATATGCTTTCTGTGAGAATGCATAATGTGCTTTGCTAAAGGAAGGCAACAGAAATTACATAATTTTTTAGATTTTGTTGAAGTTTATTCTTGGTTTCCTGAGGTACAGTATATTTAGTAACCTGGAAAAAAGTTGAAGAACTCAAAAGTATTGTGATGGGCATGGGCTACGTAAAATGTCTATATATACCTTTAGTCTTTGGACGCTGATTAGAGATAGTTTGAACCCTAGATCTGAGAGTGAGATCTGAGTTTCAGGAAAGCAACCTCATCTGGGGATACTTTGTTGAAGAAGAAGGAATGTGAAAGTAAGCAGTCTAGAAGCTGGGTCACGGTGGCCCCTGTCAGGGGTGGGGTGGGGGTGGGGGTCTTCTAGACAGTGGCATCAGGATGCAGGGAAGGTTGAGGAGCTGATGTGAATCGAGAAGCAGCATTCAGAGTGCCCATAGGTGAGTTATGATCCAACCCAGCAGGCTAAGGTCTAAGAAAAAAAAGTTTATAGAAAATGTTTGAGATTGATAAATGCAAGTGATGAAAGTTGGAGGATGTAAAAGAACTTGGATGATGATGATTTAGAAATAAAATATGCTTCAGATGAAAGATGTTTAAAGTTGGTAAATGCAAGTAAAGATGTTTAAAGTTGGTGCAAGTTATAAATGTTGGAGGGTCTAAGATGATGTTTTAAGGTATATAAGTGCAAGTTATAGAGATATAATGATTTATAGAGATAAAAATGGGAAATGTTCAAAGTTTAGAATTTTAACATTGATCAATGGAGTTCCGTTGCTAATGGAACACTGGCACTTTACGATTTAGTCACAAACTCAAGATTTTAATTTCCCTTTAGTTGTCTTCTGAATATAAACTTAAAGATGCTTCTCATCATGCAAAAAAACCCAAAACCCCAAAACCAAAACAACAACAACAACAAAAAAAACTCTGTTCAATTTGTATGTATAGCCTTCTGGATTGAGGAAAAAAATGTTCTGTGCATTTTAACTCAAAGCTATAGCTTTTACTAGGTCTTAAAGGTATGGATCTACTCTTGTTGTCCAACAGACACCTGTTAACTATATTCCTAAAATATGGATTTCAATACAATGGTAAATACTAACATATATCCTTTTGTTCATCGAAGTTCACATAAGCTTCAGGACATCAAGAATCCTAAGACTTCTCTGCCCCCAGACCCTGTGAGAGAGAGACCCAACCGCCTGGTCAGGTGGGCACTCCTGAGGCTGCAGAGCTGAAGAGACCACCAACACTGCTCACCCCTGCCCACATCCCTGGCCCAAGAGGAAACTCTATAAGGCCTCTGGGCTCCCGTGGGGGAGGGCCCAGGAGCGGCAGGACCCCTGCCTGAGACACCACCAGAATCTGAAGGAAACAGACTGGATAAACAGTTCTCTGCACCCAAATCCCGTGGGAGGGAGAGCTGAACCTTCAGAGAGGCAGACAAGCCTGGGAAACCAGAAGAGACTGCTCTCTGCACACACATCTCGGACGCCAGAGGAAAAAGCCAAAGACCATCTGGAACCCTGGTGCACTGAAGCTCCCGGAAGGGGCGGCACAGGTCTTCCTGGTTGCTGCCGCTGCAGAGAGCCCGTGGGAAGCACCCCACGAGCGAACTTGAGCCCCGGGACCACAGGTAAGACCAACTTTTCTGCTGCAAGAAAGCTGCCTGGTGAACTCAAGACACAGGCCCACAGGAACAGCTG
Source organism: Rattus norvegicus (assembly GCF_021556685.1). NCBI lineage: Eukaryota > Metazoa > Chordata > Mammalia > Rodentia > Muridae > Rattus > Rattus norvegicus. The sequence goes on from NC_141537.1 coordinate 66,854,583, forward strand.
AAGACCTGTAGAGAGGAAAAACTACACGCCGGAAAGCAGAACACTCTGTCCCCATAACTGACTGAAAGAGAGGAAAACAGGTCTACAGCACTCCTGACACACAGGCTTATAGGACAGTCTAGCCACTGTCAGAAATAGCAGAACAAAGTAACACTAGAGATAATCTGATGGCGAGAGGCAAGCGCAGGAACCCAAGCAACAGAAACCAAGACTACATGGCACCATCGGAGCCCAATTCTCCCATCAAAACAAACATGGAATATCCAAACACACCAAAAAAGCAAGATCTAGTTTCAAAATCATTTTTGATCATGATGCTGGAGGACTTCAAGAAAGACGTGAAGAACTCCCTTAGAGAACAAGTAGAAGCGTACAGAGAGGAATCGCAAAAATGCCTGAAAGAATTCCAGGAAAACATAAATAAACAAGTAGAAGCCCATAGAGAGGAGACACAAAAATCCCTGAAAGAATTCCAGGAAAACACAATCAAACAGTTGAAGGAATTAAAAATGGAAATAGAAGCAACCAAGAAAGAACACATGGAAACAACCCTGGATATAGAAAACCAAAAGAAGGGACAAGGAGCTGTAGATACAAGCTTCACCAACAGAATACAAGAGATGGAAGAGAGAATCTCAGGAGCAGAAGATTCCATAGAAATCATTGACTCAACTGTCAAAGATAATGTAAAGCAGAAAAACCTACTGGTCCAAAACATACAGGAAATCCAGGACTCAATGAGAAGATCAAACCTAAGGATAATAGGTATAGAAGAGAGTGAAGACTCCCAGCTCAAAGGACCAGTAAATATCTTCAACAAAATCATAGAAGAAAACTTCCCTAACCTAAAAAAAGAGATACCCATAGGCATACAAGAAGCCTACAGAACTCCAAATAGATTGGACCAGAAAAGAAACACCTCCCGTCACATAATTGTCAAAACACCAAACGCACAAAATAAAGAAAGAATATTATAAGCAGTAAGGGAAAAAGGTCAAGTAACATATAAAGGCAGACCTATCAGAATCACACCAGACTTCTCGCCAGAAACTATGAAGGCCAGAAGATCCTGCACTGATGTCATACAGACCCTAAGAGAACACAAGTGCCAGCCCAGGTTACTGTATCCTGCAAAACTCTCAATTAACATAGATGGAGAAACCAAGATATTCCATGACAAAACCAAATTTACACAATATCTTTCTACAAATCCAGCACTACAAAGGATAATAAATGGTAAAGCCCAACATAAGGAGGCAAGCTATACCCTAGAAGAAGCAAGAAACTAATCGTCTTGGCAACAAACAAAGAGAATGAAAGCACACAAACATAACCTCACATCCAAATATGAATATAACGGGAAGCAATAATCACTATTCCTTAATATCTCTCAATATCAATGGCCTCAACTCCCCAATAAAAAGACATAGATTAACAAACTGGATACTCAACGAGGACCCTGCATTCTGCTGCCTACAGGAAACACACCTCAGAGACAAAGACAGACACTACCTCAGAGTGAAAGGCTGGAAAACAACTTTCCAAGCAAATGGCCAGAAGAAGCAAGCTGGAGTAGCCATTCTAATATCAAATAAAATCAATTTCAAACTAAAAGTCATCAAAAAAGATAAGGAAGGACACTTCATATTCATCAAAGGAAAAATCCACCAAGATGAACTCTCAATCCTAAATATCTATGCCCCAAATACAAGGGCACCTACATACGTAAAAGAAACCTTACTAAAGCTCAAAACACACATTGCACCTCACACAATAATAGTGGGAGACTTCAACACCCCACTCTCATCAATGGACAGATCATGGAAACAGAAATTAAACAGTGATGTCGACAGACTAAGAGAAGTCATGAGCCAAATGGACTTAAGGGATATTTATAGAACATTCTATCCTAAAGCAAAAGGATATACCTTCTTCTCAGCTCCTCATGGTACTTTCTCCAAAATTGACCATATAATTGGTCAAAAAACGGGCCTCAACAGGTACAGAAAGATAGAGATAATCCCATACATGCTATCGGACCACCACGGCCTAAAACTGGTCTTCAATAACAATAAGGGAAGAATGCCCACATATACGTGGAAATTGAACAATGCTCTACTCAATGATAACCTGGTCAAGGAAGAAATAAAGAAAGAAATTAAAAACTTTTTAGAATTTAATGAAAATGAAGATACAACATACCCAAACTTATGGGACACAATGAAAGCTGTGCTAAGAGGAAAACTCATAGCGCTGAGTGCCTGCAGAAAGAAACAGGAAAGAGCATATGTCAGCAGCTTGACAGCACACCTAAAAGCTCTAGAACAAAAAGAAGCAAATACACCCAGGAGGAGTAGAAGGCAGGAAATAATCAAACTCAGAGCTGAAATCAACCAAGTAGAAACAAAAAGGACCATAGAAAGAATCAACAGAACCAAAAGTTGGTTCTTTGAGAAAATCAACAAGATAGATAAACCCTTAGCCAGACTAACGAGAGGACACAGAGAGTGCGTCCAAATTAACAAAATCAGAAATGAAAAGGGAGACATAACTACAGATTCAGAGGAAATTAAAAAAATCATCAGATCTTACTATAAAAACCTATATTCAACAAAACTTGAAAATCTTCAGGAAATGGACAATTTCCTAGACAGATACCAGGTATCGAAGTTAAATCAGGAACAGATAAACCAGTTAAACAACCCCATAACTCCTAAGGAAATAGAAGCAGTCATTAAAGGTCTTCCAACCAAAAAGAGCCCAGGTCCAGACGGGTTTAGTGCAGAATTCTATCAAACCTTCATAGAAGACCTCATACCAATATTATCCAAACTATTCCACAAAATTGAAACAGATGGAGCACTACCGAATTCCTTCTACGAAGCCACAATTACTCTTATACCTAAACCACACAAAGACACAACAAAGAAAGAGAACTTCAGACCAATTTCCCTTATGAATATCGACGCAAAAATACTCAATAAAATTCTGGCAAACTGAATTCAAGAGCACATCAAAACAATCATCCACCATGATCAAGTAGGCTTCATCCCAGGCATGCAGGGATGGTTTAATATACGGAAAACCATCAACGTGATCCATCATATAAACAAACTGAAAGAACAAAACCACATGATCATTTCATTAGATGCTGAGAAAGCATTTGACAAAATTCAACACCCCTTCATGATAAAAGTCCTGGAAAGAATAGGAATTCAAGGCCCATACCTAAACATAGTAAAAGCCATATACAGCAAACCAGTTGCTAACATTAAACTAAATGGAGAGAAACTCGAAGCAATCCCACTAAAATCAGGGACTAGACAAGGCTGCCCACTCTCTCCCTACTTATTCAATATAGTTCTTGAAGTTCTAGCCAGAGCAATCAGACAACAAAAGGAGATCAAGGGGATACAGATCGGAAAAGAAGAAGTCAAAATATCACTATTTGCAGATGACATGATAGTATATTTAAGTGATCCCAAAAGTTCCACCAGAGAACTACTAAAGCTGATAAACAACTTCAGCAAAGTGGCTGGGTATAAAATTAACTCAAATAAATCAGTTGCCTTCCTCTATACAAAAGAGAAACAAGCCGAGAAAGAAATTAGGGAAACGACACCCTTCATAATAGACCCAAATAATATAAAGTACCTCGGTGTGACTTTAACCAAGCAAGTAAAAGATCTGTACAATAAGAACTTCAAGACACTGAGGAAAGAAATTGAAGAAGACCTCAGAAGATGGAAAGATCTCCCATGCTCATGGATTGGCAGGATTAATATAGTAAAAATGGCCATTTTACCAAAAGCAATCTACAGATTCAATGCAATCCCCATCAAAAAAAAGCAAAAAAAAAAAAAATAAATAAATAAAACCCCAAGGTTTGAGTGAATAGTGACCAAAGGAGCTATTGTGGAGGATTATGTGGGGACAGGACAAGTGATAGAGAGATCACTAGGATAGAAACATTCATGGGATGAGAGTGGACATGACCAAAGCGACCATTGTGGTGATCTTACAAAGGCATTAGAATATTTTCTAAAGTCTTTGAGACATATCTCTTTCTTGAGATTACTTTTTTCTCCCAGGTTGATTGACAGGCCCATTGGAGTTTATTTTTTTTTTTCCTTATCAGGAAACCTCTTTCTGGAGTTCAGAATGTCATGCTTCTACAGAATGCTAGAGATAGAACTCAGATTTCAATCTTTGACCACAGATTGTGTAACATAGTTGTTGCAAGATATTTGATTGAACTGGGAGCCATAAGATTGTGTTGTTTAGGACTGACCCTGGACTCTGACCTCATAGGTAGCAATGAATATCCTAGTAAGAGCACCAGTGGAAGGGGAAGCCCTGGGTCCTGCTAAGACTGAACCCCCAGTGAACTAGACTGGTGGGGGGAGGGCGGCAATGGGGGGAGGGTTGGGAGGGGAACACCCATAAGGAAGGGGAGGGGGGACGGGGATGTTTGCCCGGATACCGGGAAAGGGAATAACACTTGAAATGTATATAAGAAATACTCAAGTTAATAAAAAAAAAAAAGATATGTTTTTATAGCTGGGCCGTTGGTGCTAGTGCACTCAGGAGGCAGGGGCAGGGGCAGGGGCAGGGGCAGGGGCAGGGGCAGGGGCAGGCAGATTCCTATGAGTCTACAGAGCAAGTTCTAGGGCAGCCCAGGCTACACACAGAGAAACCCTGTCTGTAAAAATAAAATCAAACAAACAAACAAACAAAAAAAAAGATTGTGTTGTTTACTGGAAAAACTAGTTTTGGTATGGCTCAGCCATAGCTTACACCTTTAATCCAAGAGCTTTCTGTTTATTGTAAACAGAATTAAATAGGGTCAACCATAAGTCAAGAGTCAGAGCAAATAGCTGACAGGGAGTGAACACAGGACAAAAGCATAGGGAGAAAGACGGAGTCAAGAAGGTAGACAGAGAGACAAATGGGAAGTAGGAGAAGGGACATTGAGTTTGAAGTGTTTTTGAAACTCTGTAGAGAATGTACTTTTAGGACATCTGAGGAGGAAGGTCATTTGGGTGCTTTCTCTGCTTCTCTGAGCTAGCAGGCCTTCACACATCTGGCTCCCAAGTCTTCATTGGTAAAATTGAAAGATTGAGATTTAAAAAAAAAAACAACATTTGGTACTCCAACACATGGCATGACTACATGGAGAGAGAAATCATGACAGCTGCAGACAAACTGATAAACCAACAGATTATGTAAGTCACATGGGAAGTCCTCAAGGAGAGAGTTAAGATGGAAAATACCATAATATGAAGTGCTAGAATCCTGTATAGTGCTACTTAGATGGTTTGAAATAGAAACAGAAAATGAAAATATAAATGACTTAATTGAGATTGATATAATATGATTATAATTACTATCAGTCTGGTAATTCATATTTTACCCTTAATAGCTACAGTGGTTTTGTTTTGTTTTTTTTTTTTGATGCCATATATGAAAGATTGATTGATAAAATACAAGCCCTAGAAAGACTTATAAATGAAAATAAGAAAAATGCTCACAGACAGAGGGATTTAGATAAGCCTTAGAAAGACTTATAAATAAAATTAGGAAAAAAATAATCGAACACAGAAGGTAGAATTTAGAGAAGAAACTATTGCATCACTACATGGCGAAACTAAAGAGGGGTGGCCCAAGTTTGTTAGAAAACGTTCCTTAGTTTATTCAGTTACAATATAAGACCTACCAGGAGATGATAGAGTCCCCAAAGGTTATTAAAAAAAATGGAATCCTGTTGGCATATTAGATTTGAGGAGATTCAAGGAAGATATCATTTTATATGGTATGCATTCACCCTATGTGATATCAAATTCATGGACAATTCAGAACAGAATTATTCCCCCAAACTGAAAAGACTTGGCAACAGAAATATTGGAAGCTGGTCCTCTGTTACCATGGTGCAATGCATATGGTGGAAAGAGGAAGCTAAGACCATAGAACAATGAAATAGGGCTAGAGGTATTAATATTTTCCAAGATCAGTTGCTAGGTGAAGATCAATATGCTGAGTTACAAAGCCAGCTTGAGTTTGATGATCACATCTTGGTTATTCCATTTAGCAGCTTTAAATGCTTGGTACAAAGTTAAACAATCAAGAAAGAGGTCTGAGTTGTTTACTAAAATTATACTAGGTCCAATTGAAGACTTCACTGACTTTTTTCAAAGATCAATTTCATCTGTAAATAAAGTAGTATCATATTTAGAAGTTAGACAAATATTAATCAAATCTTTGGCTTTGGAAAATGCTAAGTCAGAATGCAAAGGGGTGATTAGATCTGTAAAGGCAAGATCATCACCAATAGATGAATGGATTAGAAGTATGACTAATATTGGATCTCATGTTTATGATGCTACTCTGATAGGAGAGGTAATTTCTAAAAGTTTAAGAAAAATCAAAATGCTAAATGTTTTAATTGTAGTAATCAAAGTCATTTGAAGAGGAATTATAGGCAAGGAATTTCTAGAAATGTTTTTTAAAGGGACAATCAAACTAGAAGACTCCAGTCTTCTGGAGTATGCAGAAGATGTGGTAAAGGCCAGCATTGGACCAATAAATGCAGATCAACAAGAGACAGCAAAGGTAACCCTTTGCTAATGAGAAATGCCCTAAGGGGCCTCCCAAAGGCTCCAATATCAAATTTGATTCAATCATTCCTCATCAGCATTGAAAAAACTCATCCACAGAGCAATTGAAAGATTTAATGCCTGTTGTTAAGAACAATACTGCTCTGGATATAGTCAAGGATAAAACAATTCTTTAGGAGAAATCAAAAACCAAGTATTTTGGCAAACTGCTATAAAAGACCAGAGGCCAAAGCTACAAATACAAATAAATGGCACTGAAATTGAAGGGTTAAAGTAACAGGAACAGATGTAGCAATAATTTCACCACAATCTTGGCCTCTTCAGAAGGAAAATATTCAGCTTCTAGAGATAGGAACTTTCAAAGATTGATTTCATTTGTAAATAGAATTTGTAATATCGAATTTAGAAGTCAGACAAATATTAACCAGAACTTTGGGTTTGGAAAATGCTAAGTCAGAATGCAAAAGGGTGATTAGATCTGTAAAGGCAAGATCATCACCAATAGATGAATGGATTAGAAGTATGACTGATATTAGATTTCATGGTTATGATGCTACTCTGATAGGAGACATATCAAGAAAGAAGTATCAGGCTAAACAATGCGATGAATGTATTTGCCAATAGGACAACTAGGAAAATTAAAGCCATGTGTGGCTTATACAGCCATGAATATATGGGGATGTGATTTATTGCAGCAATGGAAAACATAGATTAGCATTACTTCAATCTCAGAAATAAACCATAAAATAAAGAATGCTTCTGAGTAAAATACTAAAATGTATTGTCAAGAATAGTCACAGAGCATCCAGGTTGTCCATAAGCAGGACACAACATGTGTTAGTCTTTCAAAACCACCAGCTACTCTACCTTTACAATGGCTAACTGACAAACCTGTGTTGGTGGAACAATGGTCTTTAACATCAGAAAAATTACAAGTACTAAAATAGCTGGTACAGGCGCAGCTAAATGCTCAACAATGAAGAATCTACCTGCCCATGGAATTCTCATGTTTGTTATAAAAAAGAAACAGGAAAATGGAGGATGTTAACAAAGCCATAAATAAGATGATTCAATCAATGGACTCTTTTCACCCTAGGATCCCATTTCCTTTTTTTTTTTTTTTTTTTTTTTTACCTAACTCATGGCCTATGATACTAATGAATTTATAAGATTGCTTTTCACAACCCCTTTGGACGAGCATGGTATGGAAAGGTTTGCTTTCTCGGGACCTACTTATAATAGTAGCTGCCAAACAAAGAGGTATCATTATAAAGTCTTACCACAAGGATTATTAAACAGCTCTACCTGTGCCAATACTTTGTACAACAACGTGAGAAATAATTCATAAACTGTTTCCTCAATCTCAAAGTCATCATTATATGGATGATATCTTACTGGCTGACTCAGATGCAAATACTGAAGAAGGAGGAGGAGGGGGGAGGAGGAAGAGGAGGAGGGGGAGGAAGCAGAGGAGGAGGAGGAGGAGAAGAAGACGACGATGAAAAGAGAATTTTGCCTCGCTGTGGATTACAAATTTCTCATGAAAAATAAATACAAAGAGAGATTCTATCAATTATTTAGGATATAAAATAGGTTTACAGAAAAATTAACCACTGAATGTACAAAACAGAAGAGATCAATTACAAACTCTTAATGATTTTTTTAAATTGTTGAGAGATATTAACTGTCTACTACTAGGACTACATAAACAACAAAAACAAATCCCACTCACACCTTCAGCAGAAACCATCCACTGTCCACAGCTTCTCAGGTAGCAATTAGGGCTCATGAGCCCTTCTACCCTCAATGCTGGAATGTCAACTGTTTTGAGCTTGTATAGGTCTTATGTCAGTAACCAAGATGCAGTGAGTTCCTGAGTGCAGCAATCTACTCAGATGCAGAAGGTGCTACTCCACTCTGCTCCTCTCTGACATCTGCCTCTTACAATCCCTCTGATTTTATTCAATAGTGGTCCCTGATCACTGGGAAGAGGGGTGATAAAGAAGTTCCATTAGTAGCTGAGCATTCCACAGGCAATTTTTCAAATTGTGAGTTTCTCTGTTAGCCACCCTTCCCTATACCTACACCTACACACACACACACACACACACACACACACACAATCGATAAGGTCAGAGAGCTGCACTAATTTATGTGTATAAATAGAAATCTGGAGGCAGTTTCATACTCTATCCATTTAGCATAATAGTAGTTGGTTTACCCATGAGTCCAGTGAGCTACTCAACCAGAGCTCATAGCTATATTGCAATCTTTTATTTAATTTTTAAAACAATTTTCACTGATGAATAGTAACAGAAATTATACACATGAATATCCTGATATATGATGGGAGGAAATTGAAGTTCTTTGTGAAACAATGACATAGGTTTCAAGAGATCCAGCAATCACACTCAAGGGCACAGATCCAAAGGACACAATGTCACAGCAGTGCCATTCACAATAGCCAAGAAATGGGAACCACCAAGTGTCTATCTGCTGGTGAATAGGATGGACCAAAAGCAACTACACAGTGGGAAACAAATCTAGATGCAGGGAAGGTTTCAGCAACTGCTGAACATGGTCTACACAAGAACGGGAGCAACTTGTGCTTCTATTGTGTTTCCTGGTGATGGGTCTGTTATTCTTGTTCACTGTTCCAATGACCATGCGACCTATGTGTCAGTTTTAATATAGGTGTGCAGAGTACCAAGGCCTTTTCTAGAAGATGAAGTTTCTAAAGCAGTACTTGGGTTCTATGTGAGAATGGAAAGGGCAGTGGACGATCTGAATCCCCATCGGGAACCAATAGGCAGCCTGGTTCACACTACTTCTACTGCCAGAGACTCAAAACTATAGGTCCTGGGAGAGATTAAGCAGGTTGAAAGGTGGCATAAGCGCAAGGCCCTGGGTTCGGTCCCCAGCTCCAAAAAAGAAAAGAAAGGTGGCATAAATGTGTTCCTGTCTTTGTGAAGCAAACTCATGGGTCATTAGTGAGCCTTAACCACATATGTGTTTTTCTTATAGAATTAATACATCACTGAACCCTTTGATGCTGCTAGTGCAAGTGACTTTAAAATTAATTCCCTTTCAAGTTCTCATTAGTCAGGTATGGCCAGAATTTGTTCTTTCATCCCAAACATAGGGTGATGTTTTGGGAAGAGGGTGACAGTTTCTCACAGAAATAAATGATACAATTTTGTGTGCTCACAAGTATTGCCATAGATAGCTGTGTTCCACAGTGGACAGCCAGCTAGAGCCAAAATGATCCTATGCTGCAGACAACATATGGCAAAGCTCAGGACATGACTGTACTTACACTTTCAACTGCTGTAAAAATCTGTCCTTACATCAGTCACTCTGACTTCTCACACACTGTGACTCCCATAAAACAACCTCAAGCCAAAAACTGTCTCCAAGGACAGAGCTTGGATAATTCAGCCAAAGGTTTAAAGTTTTTCTCAATTAACCACTGCACTTTACAGCATTCTGGGTCACTACAGAGAGTGCACAATAGCCAACGGGCATGGGTGCCCAGCATCATGATCGACGGGTATCAGCCATGGTTTATATCTGCCATCCCTTCGTGAGGAAGAATGGAAACTTGGTGGTTGAGCGCATGCAGTTCCAGCACATGGAAAGCACAGACTTCACAGAGTCTCAGGTCAGAACAGGAATAACAAACCCAACCCACCATGGTGTAAACTATAAGCACATGGGGACAGAAGGCTTTGAACATGACAGGACAGCCTGGTCATTCACTGTCACAGTTACTCAAGTAAAAGGCCCACTGAGGTTGGGACAAGTAAAATCAGGTGTTCCCAGGACACCTGCACCTCACAAGCTGGGCTCTGCCTGCAATCTGATACATTGTGATAATCAATGCTGGTGTTTGATCTTGCCCGAGGACTTCTGTCCCTGGTGGTAGCAATCTTTTCATTTGTACTCAGAGAGCTGCCACAATATGGCACAAACATCAATGTCACTATCACAGGAAACATCATGGCAACACCCTCCCCTCACATTCTATACTAATATGCATGTTTTCCATTTGTATGTGTGCTCATGTCTGCAGGTTCACATCCATATGTGTGAAAGTGCAGGTAGGTGATATTGAATGATATCACATATCTTCCTCTAAAAAACCCCACACTCTTACATGAGACAGGGTAAAATTTTATGTTTAGGTTGTGTTAATAAGATGACACCCTCACCACATGAACAGCCTCCCAATTGCTAGGACAGTGCTCAGCACAGTGTGGGAAAGAAGCTAGACAGAAGTGTGGCCAGGCCTCTGTTATATCATATAAAAGTTAATTGTTATGGTGAAGTCTATGGCATTGATGTGAGGGACCTCTGTGTATGCAGGGGTGGGCTGGGATCCAGAAAAAATTGCAGATGTGCAGGGAGGTTAGTGCTTTATGGTGAGTGAAATACAGAATTCCTTGTTTAAAGTTCTGTTTTAACCTTGGTGTGTTCTACTAGGAAGTGGAGGGTGATAAAGAGTAAGAGAGACAAAGTGGTTCTTGAAGTGACCTTTTACAGGACCATTGCTATAACAGTAGAAATGGCTGTAGTCAGTATCAGAGGGATGTGTGCCAAGGAATTTTCCAAATAAGGACTCAGGGAGATGGTGCCCACAATTCACCAAAAAGTGAGCCCAAGGGATGATGACACCCAGCCTGTACCACAGACATGTGCTCTGCTGTTGTACCCCAAGCCAGTGATAACTGTCAGCCCATGGTGTCCATGGAAGGTAGTAGATCCTTCACAGACTCTCATTATCTGGAGTTTTGAAGGGTCCTTTCATCTTCACAGCAGCAATCTTGTCTTTTTTACACTTGAGTTGTCTCCAGCATGACTGAAGGCAAAAACTCAATAGGGAACAGCATCCCAGGACTCTACCTAAACCTGTACACTACATGTTTAATAGTAGGAGGCAGTTTTGACACAGGGTTTCTCTGTATTGCCTTGACTGTCCTGAAGTTTGCTCTATAGACCAGACTTACCTCAAACTCAGAGATCCACCTGTCTCTTCATCCCTAATGCTGGGATTAAAGGTGTGTGCTACCACTACCCAGAAACACTCTACCTAACCCTGTGCACTATTCAGCACTGTACCTAGTACCTAAGCCAGTACACTATCAAAGTTTACATTTAAATTGTATGTTAGTGTGCATGGTTCTGGATATATATATATATATATGTATATATATATACACACATATACATACATATATGTATACGTTATATATAAAATGTATGTATGAGATATAGATACATATATACATATACATACGTGTACACATACATATTTACATACACACACTCCACACACATATACACACAGTGGAGGGGAGCACATCTGGAGTTAAGTTTGACTGACTTCTTACTTGTGATTAATCATGAATGAGTCTGCCAAATCTGTCTTTGCTTTTAATTAAGACATGCATTATACCCTGCCAAGTTTCTCCACTTATGCATATGTCCTTGAGAGACTGTCCTAAACTGAAGGAAATGGCCTTAGTCAAACATAGATACTGCATACCATAAACTCACCACATAAGCATTTATGGTCATTGTTTAACTTCTTGTATTTGGTCATGCTTTGTGTTGCTTGCCTTTAAAAGACACCAATAAAACACACTTGTGCCTGGCATGGTGTTGACTAACCGCCCTCCCTTATCGGTCCCTTATATCTTCTTTCTGCCTTTTAAAAATCATCCTCACTCCCCGAGTTGAGGTTTTCACAGTGACTGGCTGGCAGCCTCCAGCAGAATGGTGTCCAGTGCTTGGCTATGGGGGCCAAAGTGAAGGATAGCATGGAAAAAGTGAGTGCTCGGGGAGAAAAGACAAGTGAGTTTGGAAAAAGGGAGCTTAGTGCATTGAGTATTCCTTGGTAGTAAAGGACATAAGAAAACATAGATAAGAGAGCTCAGAAAAAGTAAGGGAGCTCTAAAAAAAAGTAAAAGAGAGTGACGGGGAGGGGAGGGGGAAAGAGAAGGGGAGGGGGGAAGGGGGAGGGGAAGGGGGAGAGGGAAGGGAAGAGGGAGAGAGAGAGAGGGAGAGAGAGAGAGAGAGAGAGAGAGAGAGAGAGAGAGAGAGAGACAGAGAAGAAAAAATGGGAACAACCATATGCTTTCTGTGAGAATGCATAATGTGCTTTGCTAAAGGAAGGCAACAGAAATTACATAATTTTTTAGATTTTGTTGAAGTTTATTCTTGGTTTCCTGAGGTACAGTATATTTAGTAACCTGGAAAAAAGTTGAAGAACTCAAAAGTATTGTGATGGGCATGGGCTACGTAAAATGTCTATATATACCTTTAGTCTTTGGACGCTGATTAGAGATAGTTTGAACCCTAGATCTGAGAGTGAGATCTGAGTTTCAGGAAAGCAACCTCATCTGGGGATACTTTGTTGAAGAAGAAGGAATGTGAAAGTAAGCAGTCTAGAAGCTGGGTCACGGTGGCCCCTGTCAGGGGTGGGGTAGGGGTGGGGGTCTTCTAGACAGTGGCATCAGGATGCAGGGAAGGTTGAGGAGCTGATGTGAATCGAGAAGCAGCATTCAGAGTGCCCATAGGTGAGTTATGATCCAACCCAGCAGGCTAAGGTCTAAGAAAAAAAAGTTTATAGAAAATGTTTGAGATTGATAAATGCAAGTGATGAAAGTTGGAGGATGTAAAAGAACTTGGATGATGATGATTTAGAAATAAAATATGCTTCAGATGAAAGATGTTTAAAGTTGGTAAATGCAAGTAAAGATGTTTAAAGTTGGTGCAAGTTATAAATGTTGGAGGGTCTAAGATGATGTTTTAAGGTATATAAGTGCAAGTTATAGAGATATAATGATTTATAGAGATAAAAATGGGAAATGTTCAAAGTTTAGAATTTTAACATTGATCAATGGAGTTCCGTTGCTAATGGAACACTGGCACTTTACGATTTAGTCACAAACTCAAGATTTTAATTTCCCTTTAGTTGTCTTCTGAATATAAACTTAAAGATGCTTCTCATCATGCAAAAAAACCCAAAACCCCAAAACCAAAACAACAACAACAACAAAAAAAACTCTGTTCAATTTGTATGTATAGCCTTCTGGATTGAGGAAAAAAATGTTCTGTGCATTTTAACTCAAAGCTATAGCTTTTACTAGGTCTTAAAGGTATGGATCTACTCTTGTTGTCCAACAGACACCTGTTAACTATATTCCTAAAATATGGATTTCAATACAATGGTAAATACTAACATATATCCTTTTGTTCATCGAAGTTCACATAAGCTTCAGGACATCAAGAATCCTAAGACTTCTCTGCCCCCAGACCCTGTGAGAGAGAGACCCAACCGCCTGGTCAGGTGGGCACTCCTGAGGCTGCAGAGCTGAAGAGACCACCAACACTGCTCACCCCTGCCCACATCCCTGGCCCAAGAGGAAACTCTATAAGGCCTCTGGGCTCCCGTGGGGGAGGGCCCAGGAGCGGCAGGACCCCTGCCTGAGACACCACCAGAATCTGAAGGAAACAGACTGGATAAACAGTTCTCTGCACCCAAATCCCGTGGGAGGGAGAGCTGAACCTTCAGAGAGGCAGACAAGCCTGGGAAACCAGAAGAGACTGCTCTCTGCACACACATCTCGGACGCCAGAGGAAAAAGCCAAAGACCATCTGGAACCCTGGTGCACTGAAGCTCCCGGAAGGGGCGGCACAGGTCTTCCTGGTTGCTGCCGCTGCAGAGAGCCCGTGGGAAGCACCCCACGAGCGAACTTGAGCCCCGGGACCACAGGTAAGACCAACTTTTCTGCTGCAAGAAAGCTGCCTGGTGAACTCAAGACACAGGCCCACAGGAACAGCTGAAGACCTGTAGAGAGGAAAAACTACACGCCGGAAAGCAGAACACTCTGTCCCCATAACTGACTGAAAGAGAGGAAAACAGGTCTACAGCACTCCTGACACACAGGCTTATAGGACAGTCTAGCCACTGTCAGAAATAGCAGAACAAAGTAACACTAGAGATAATCTGATGGCGAGAGGCAAGCGCAGGAACCCAAGCAACAGAAACCAAGACTACATGGCACCATCGGAGCCCAATTCTCCCATCAAAACAAACATGGAATATCCAAACACACCAAAAAAGCAAGATCTAGTTTCAAAATCATTTTTGATCATGATGCTGGAGGACTTCAAGAAAGACGTGAAGAACTCCCTTAGAGAACAAGTAGAAGCGTACAGAGAGGAATCGCAAAAATGCCTGAAAGAATTCCAGGAAAACATAAATAAACAAGTAGAAGCCCATAGAGAGGAGACACAAAAATCCCTGAAAGAATTCCAGGAAAACACAATCAAACAGTTGAAGGAATTAAAAATGGAAATAGAAGCAACCAAGAAAGAACACATGGAAACAACCCTGGATATAGAAAACCAAAAGAAGGGACAAGGAGCTGTAGATACAAGCTTCACCAACAGAATACAAGAGATGGAAGAGAGAATCTCAGGAGCAGAAGATTCCATAGAAATCATTGACTCAACTGTCAAAGATAATGTAAAGCAGAAAAACCTACTGGTCCAAAACATACAGGAAATCCAGGACTCAATGAGAAGATCAAACCTAAGGATAATAGGTATAGAAGAGAGTGAAGACTCCCAGCTCAAAGGACCAGTAAATATCTTCAACAAAATCATAGAAGAAAACTTCCCTAACCTAAAAAAAGAGATACCCATAGGCATACAAGAAGCCTACAGAACTCCAAATAGATTGGACCAGAAAAGAAACACCTCCCGTCACATAATTGTCAAAACACCAAACGCACAAAATAAAGAAAGAATATTAAAAGCAGTAAGGGAAAAAGGTCAAGTAACATATAAAGGCAGACCTATCAGAATCACACCAGTCTTCTCGCCAGAAACTATGAAGGCCAGAAGATCCTGCACTGATGTCATACAGACCCTAAGAGAACACAAGTGCCAGCCCAGGTTACTGTATCCTGCAAAACTCTCAATTAACATAGATGGAGAAACCAAGATATTCCATGACAAAACCAAATTTACACAATATCTTTCTACAAGTCCAGCACTACAAAGGATAATAAATGGTAAAGCCCAACATAAGGAGGCAAGCTATACCCTAGAAGAAGCAAGAAACTAATCGTCTTGGCAACAAACAAAGAGAATGAAAGCACACAAACATAACCTCACATCCAAATATGAATATAACGGGAAGCAATAATCACTATTCCTTAATATCTCTCAATATCAATGGCCTCAACTCCCCAATAAAAAGACATAGATTAACAAACTGGATACTCAACGAGGACCCTGCATTCTGCTGCCTACAGGAAACACACCTCAGAGACAAAGACAGACACTACCTCAGAGTGAAAGGCTGGAAAACAACTTTCCAAGCAAATGGCCAGAAGAAGCAAGCTGGAGTAGCCATTCTAATATCAAATAAAATCAATTTCAAACTAAAAGTCATCAAAAAAGATAAGGAAGGACACTTCATATTCATCAAAGGAAAAATCCACCAAGATGAACTCTCAATCCTAAATATCTATGCCCCAAATACAAGGGCACCTATATACGTAAAAGAAACCTTACTAAAGCTCAAAACACACATTGCACCTCACACAATAATAGTGGGAGATTTCAACACCCCACTCTCATCAATGGACAGATCATGGAAACAGAAATTAAACAGTGATGTCGACAGACTAAGAGAAGTCATGAGCCAAATGGACTTAACGGATATTTATAGAACATTCTATCCTAAAGCAAAAGGATATACCTTCTTCTCAGCTCCTCATGGTACTTTCTCCAAAATTGACCGTATAATTGGTCAAAAAACGGGCCTCAACAGGTACAGAAAGATAGAAATAATCCCATGCGTGCTATCGGACCACCACGACCTAAAACTGGTCTTCAATAACAATAAGGGAAGAATGCCCACATATACGTGGAAATTGAACAATGCTCTACTCAATGATAACCTGGTCAAGGAAGAAATAAAGAAAGAAATTAAAAACTTTTTAGAATTTAATGAAAATGAAGATACAACATACCCAAACTTATGGGACACAATGAAAGCTGTGCTAAGAGGAAAACTCATAGCGCTGAGTGCCTGCAGAAAGAAACAGGAAAGAGCATATGTCAGCAGCTTGACAGCACACCTAAAAGCTCTAGAACAAAAAGAAGCAAATACACCCAGGAGGAGTAGAAGGCAGGAAATAATCAAACTCAGAGCTGAAATCAACCAAGTAGAAACAAAAAGGACCATAGAAAGAATCAACAGAACCAAAAGTTGGTTCTTTGAGAAAATCAACAAGATAGATAAACCCTTAGCCAGACTAACGAGAGGACACAGAGAGTGCGTCCAAATTAACAAAATCAGAAATGAAAAGGGAGACATAACTACAGATTCAGAGGAAATTCAAAAAATCATCAGATCTTACTATAAAAACCTATATTCAACAAAACTTGAAAATCTTCAGGAAATGGACAATTTCCTAGACAGATACCAGGTATCGAAGTTAAATCAGGAACAGATAAACCAGTTAAACAACCCCATAACTCCTAAGGAAATAGAAGCAGTCATTAAAGGTCTCCCAACCAAAAAGAGCCCAGGTCCAGACGGGTTTAGTGCAGAATTCTATCAAACCTTCATAGAAGACCTCATACCAATATTATCCAAACTATTCCACAAAATTGAAACAGATGGAGCACTACCGAATTCCTTCTACGAAGCCACAATTACTCTTATACCTAAACCACACAAAGACACAACAAAGAAAGAGAACTTCAGACCAATTTCCCTTATGAATATCGACGCAAAAATACTCAATAAAATTCTGGCAAACCGAATTCAAGAGCACATCAAAACAATCATCCACCATGATCAAGTAGGCTTCATCCCAGGCATGCAGGGATGGTTTAATATACGGAAAACCATCAACGTGATCCATCATATAAACAAACTGAAAGAACAGAACCACATGATCATTTCATTAGATGCTGAGAAAGCATTTGACAAAATTCAACACCCCTTCATGATAAAAGTCCTGGAAAGAATAGGTATTCAAGGCCCATACCTAAACATAGTAAAAGCCATATACAGCAAACCAGTTGCTAACATTAAACTAAATGGAGAGAAACTTGAAGCAATCCCACTAAAATCAGGGACTAGACAAGGCTGCCCACTCTCTCCCTACTTATTCAATATAGTTCTTGAAGTTCTAGCCAGAGCAATCAGACAACAAAAGGAGATCAAGGGGATACAGATCGGAAAAGAAGAAGTCAAAATATCACTATTTGCAGATGACATGATAGTATATTTAAGTGATCCCAAAAGTTCCACCAGAGAACTACTAAAGCTGATAAACAACTTCAGCAAAATGGCTGGGTATAAAATTAACTCAAATAAATCAGTTGCCTTCCTCTATACAAAAGAGAAACAAGCCGAGAAAGAAATTAGGGAAACGACACCCTTCATAATAGACCCAAATAATATAAAGTACCTCGGTGTGACTTTAACCAAGCAAGTAAAAGATCTGTACAATAAGAACTTCAAGACACTGAGGAAAGAAATTGAAGAAGACCTCAGAAGATGGAAAGATCTCCCATGCTCATGGATTGGCAGGATTAATATAGTAAAAATGGCCATTTTACCAAAAGCAATCTACAGATTCAATGCAATCCCCATCAAAATACCAATCCAATTCTTCAAAGAGTTAGACAGAACAATTTGCAAATTCATCTGGAATAACAAAAAACCCAGGATAGCTAAAGCTATCCTCAACAATAAGAGGACTTCAGGGGGAATCACTATCCCTGAACTCAAGCAGTATTACAGAGCAATAGTGATAAAAACTGCATGGTATTGGTACAGAGACAGACAGATAGACCAATGGAATAGAATTGAAGACCCAGAAATGAACCCACACACCTATGGTCACTTGATTTTTGACAAAGGAGCCAAAACCATCCAATGGAAAAAAGATAGCATTTTCAGCAAATGGTGCTGGTTCAACTGGAGGGCAGCATGTAGAAGAATGCAGATAGATCCATCCTTATCACCCTGTACAAAGCTTAAGTCCAAGTGGATCAAGGACCTCCACATCAAACCAGACACACTCAAACTAATAGAAGAAAAACTAGGGAAGCATCTGGAACACATGGGCACTGGAAAAAATTTCCTGAACAAAACACCAATGGCTTATGCTCTAAGATCAAGAATCGACAAATGGGATCTCATAAAACTGCAAAGCTTCTGTAAGGCAAAGGACACGGTGGTTAGGACAAAACGGCAACCAACAGATTGGGAAAAGATCTTTACCAATCCTACAACAGATAGAGGCCTTATATCCAAAATATACAAAGAACTCAAGAAGTTAGACCGCAGGGAAACAAATAACCCTATTAAAAAATGGGGTTCAGAGCTAAACAAAGAATTCACAGCTGAGGAATGCCGAATGGCTGAGAAACACCTAAAGAAATGTTCAACATCTTTAGTCATAAAGGAAATGCAAATCAAAACAACCCTGAGATTTCACCTCACACCAGTGAGAATGGCTAAGTTCAAAGACTCAGGTGACAGCAAATGCTGGCGAGGATGTGGAGAAAGAGGAACACTCCTCCATTGTTGGTGGGATTGCAGACTGGTAAAACCATTCTGGAAATCAGTCTGGAGGTTCCTCAGAAAATTGGACATTGAACTGCCTGAGGATCCAGCTATACCTCTCTTGGGCATATACCCAAAAGATGCCTCAACATATAAAAGAGACACGTGCTCCACTATGTTCATCGCAGCCTTATTTATAATAGCCAGAAGCTGGAAAGAACCCAGATGCCCTTCAACAGAGGAATGGATACAGAAAATGTGGTACATCTACACAATGGAATATTACTCAGCTATCAAAAACAACGAGCTTATGAAATTCGTAGGCACATGGTTGGAACTGGAAAATATCATCCTGAGTGAGCTAACCCAATCACAGAAAGACATACATGGTATGCACTCATTGATAAGTGGCTTTTAGCCCAAATGCTTGAATTACCCTAGATCCCTAGAACAAACGAAACTCAAGACGGATGATCAAAATGTGAATGCTTCACTCCTTTAAATGAGGAAAAAGAATACCCTTGGCAGGGAAGGGAGAGGCAAAGATTAAAACAGAGACTGAAGGAACACCCATTCAGAGCCTGCCCCACATGTGGCCCATACATATACAGCCACCCAATTAGACAAGATGGATGAAGCAAAGAAGTGCAGACCGACAGGAGCCGGATGTAGATCTCTCCTGAGAGACACAGCCAGAATTTGGCAAATACATAGGCGAATGCCAGCAACAAACCACTGAACTGAGAACTGAGAAGGAATCAGAGAAAGGACTGAAAGAACTTGAAGGGGCTTGAGACCCCATATGCTAACCAACCAGAGCTTTCAGGGACTAAGCCACTACCCAAAGAGTATGCATGGACTGACCCTGGGCTCCAAATTCATAGGTAGCAATGAATATCCTAGTAAGAGCACCAGTGGAAGGGGAAGCCCTGGGTCCTGCTAAGT
This sequence comes from Rattus norvegicus, assembly GCF_021556685.1. Lineage (NCBI taxonomy): Eukaryota > Metazoa > Chordata > Mammalia > Rodentia > Muridae > Rattus > Rattus norvegicus. Next base: position 66,874,746 of record NC_141537.1, read on the forward strand.
CTGAACCCCCAGTGAACTAGACTATGGGGGGAGGGCGGCAATGGGGGGAGGGTTGGGAGGGGAACACCCATAAGGAAGGGGAGGGGGGAGGGGGATGTTTGCCCGGAAACCGGGAAAGGGAATAACACTTGAAATGTATATAAGAAATACTCAAATTAATAAAAAAAAAAACAAAAACAAAACAAAAAAAAAAACAAAACAAAACTGTGTGGTATTGGTACAGAGACAGGCAGATAGACCAATAGATTAGAATTGAAGACACAGAAATGAACACACACACCTATGGTCACTTGATTTTTGAGGAAGAAGCCAAAAACATCCAATGGAAAAAAGATAGCATTTTCAGCAAATGGTGCTGGTTCAACTGGAGGTCAGCATGTAGAAGAATGCAGATCGATCCATGCTTATCACCCTGTACAAAGCTTAAGTCCAAGTGGATCAAGGACTCCACATCAAACCAGATACACTCAAACTAATAGAAGAAAAAGTGGGGAAGAATCTCGAACACATGGGCACTGGAGAAAATTTCCTGAACAAAACACCAATGGCTTATGCTGTAATTTCAAGAATCGACAAATGGGATCTAATAAAACTACAAAGCTTCTGTAAGGCAAAGGACGCTGTTGTTAGGACAAAACGGCAACCAACAGATTGGAAAAAGATCTTTACCAATCCTACAACTGATAGAGGGCTTATATCCAAAATATACAAAGAACTCACAAAGTTAGACTGCAGGGAGGCAAATAATCCTAATAAAAATGGGGTTCAGAGCTAAACAAAGAATTCATAGCTGAGGAATGCTGGATGGCTGAGAAACACCTAAAGAAATGTTCAATATCTTTAGTTTAAGGGAAATGCAAATCAAAACAACCCTGAGATTTCACCTCACACAAGTCAGAATGGCTAAGATCAAAAACTCTGGCAACAGCAAATGCTGGCGAGGATGTGGAGAAAGAGGCACACTCCTCCATTTTTGGTGGGATTGCAGACTGGTACAACCATTCTGGAAATCAGTCTGGAGATTCTTCAGAAAATTGGACATTGCACTACCTGAGGATCAAGCTATACTCTCCTGGGCATATAACCAAAAGATGCTCCAACATACAACAAAGACACATGCTCCACTATGCTCATAGCAGCCTTCTTTATAATAGCCAGAAGCTAGAAAGAACCCAGATGCCCTTTAACAGAGGAATGAATACAGAAAATGTGGAACATCTACACACTGGAATAGTACTCAGCTATCGAAAACAATGACTTTATGAAATTCATAGGCAAATGGATGGAATTGGAAAATATCATCCTGAGTGAGGTAACCCAATCACAGAAAAACACACATGGTATGCACTCATTGATAAGTGGATATTAGCCCAAATGCTTGAATTGCCCTAAATGCACATAACACATGAAACTGAAGAGGGATGACCAAAATGCGAATGCTTCACTCCTTCTTTAAAAGGGGAACAAGAATACCCTTGGCAGGGAATAGGGAGGCAAAGTTTAAAACAGAGGCAGAAGGAACACCCATTCAGAGCCGGCCCCATATGTGTCCATACATGTACAGCCACCAAACTAGATAAGATGGATGAAGCAAAGAAGTGCGGGGTGACAGGAACTGGATGTAGATTTCTCCTGAGAGACACAGCCAGAATACAGCAAATACATAGGCAAATGCCAGCAGCAAACCACTGAACTGAGAACAGGAACCCTGTTGAATGAATAAGAGAAAGGACTGAAGGAGCTGAAGGGGCTTGAGACCTCATATGAACAACAATGCCAACCAACCAGAGCATCCAGGGACTAAGCCACTATCCAAAGACTATACATGGACTGACCCTGGACTCCAACCTCATAGGAAGCAATAAATAATCTAGTAAGAGCACCAGTGGAAGGGGAAGCCCTTGGTCCTGCTTGATTCTTGGGGGGAGGGTAGTAATGGGGATAGGATTGGGAGGGGAGCACCCATATACAATTGGAGGGGGAGAGGTTAGGGGGATGTTGGCATGGAAACTGGAAAGGGAATAACATTTGAAATGTAAATAAGAAATACCCAAGTTAATAAAGATGGGAAAAAAAATTCTAAAAAAAAAAAAAAAAAAAAAAAGATGGCTTAGAAATCTCTCACATGGGGAGGGAGAGCTGAACCTTCAGAGAGGCGGACACGCCTGGGAAACCAGAAGAGACTGCACTCTGTGCACATCCAGGCGCCAGAGGAAAACACCAAACGCCATCTGGAACCCTGGTGCACGGAGGCTCCCGGAAAGAGCGGGCAGATCTTCCCGGTTGCTGCCACAGCGGAGAGGACTTAGGCAGTACCCCACGAGCAAACTTGAGCCTTGGAACTGCAGGTAGGACCAACTTTTCCCCTGAAAGAAACCTGCCTGGTGAACTCAGGACACACAGAGGCAAAATTCCTCTAAGGCCGGGCACTTCCTGTGTTTACTGGAAGTCCCACACCGGCGGATCCCGGACCGCAGCAGCTCTCTGCTCCCAAACCCCGTGGGAGAGAGACCTCACCGCCTGATCAGGTGGGCACTCCTGAGGCTGCAGAGCGGAGGAGACCACCAACACTGCCCACCCCTGCCCACATCCCTGGCCCAAGAGGCAACTGTATAAGGCCTCTGGGTTCCCGTAGGGGAGGGCCCGGGAGCGGCAGGACCCCTGCGCCTGAGACACTGCCGGAACCTGAAGGAAACAGACCGGATAAACAGTTCTCTGCACCCAAATCCCATGGGAGGGAGAGCTGAACCTTCAGAGAGGCGGACACGCCTGGGAAACCAGAAGAGACTGCACTCTGTGCACATCCAGGCGCCAGAGGAAAACACCAAACGTCATCTGAAACCCTGGTGCACGGAGGCTCCCAGAAGGAGCGGCACAGATTTTCCCGGTTGCTGCCACAGCGGAGAGGACTTAGGCAGTACCCCAGGAGCAAACTTGAGCCTTGGAACCACAGGTAGGACCAATTTTTCCCCTGCAAGAAACCTGCCTGGTGAACTCAAGACACAGGCCCACAGGAACAGCTGAAGACCTGTAGAGAGGAAAAACTACACGCCCGAAAGCAGAACACTCTGTCCCCATAACTGGCTGAAAGAAAACAGGAAAACAGGTCTACAGCACTCCTGACACACAGGTTATAGGACAGTCTAGCCACTGTCAGAAATAGCAGAACAAAGTAACACTAGAGATAATCTGATGGCGAGAGGCAAGCACAGGAACCCAAGCAACAGAAACCAAGACTACATGGCATCATCAGAGCCCAATTCTCCCACCAAAGCAAACACGGAATATCCAAACACACCAGAAAAGCAAGACCTAGTTTCAAAATCATATTTGATCATGATGCTGGAGGACTTCAAGAAAGACATAAAGAACTCCCTTAGAGAACAAGTAGAAGCCTACAGAGAGGAATCGCAAAAATCCCTGAAAGAATTCCAGGAAAACACAATCAAACAGTTGAAGGAATTAAAAATGGAAATAGAAGCAATCAAGAAAGAACACATGGAAACAACCCTGGACATAGAAAATCAAAAGAAAAGACAAGGAGCTGTAGATACAAGCTTCACCAAGAGAATTCAAGAGATGGAAGAGAGAATCTCAGGAGCAGAAGATTCCATAGAAATCATTGACTCAACTGTCAAAGATAATGTAAAGCAGAAAAACCTACTGGTCCAAAACATACAGGAAATCCAGGACTCAATGAGAAGATCAAACCTAAGGATAATAGGTATAGAAGAGAGTGAAGACTCCCAGCTCAAAGGACCAGTAAATATGTTCAACAAAATCAAAGAAGAAAACTTCCCTAACCTAAAAAAAGAGATACCCATAGGCATACAAGAAGCCTACAGAACTCCAAATAGATTGGACCAGAAAAGAAACACCTTCCGTCACATAATTGTCAAAACACCAAACGCACAAAATAAAGAAAGAATATTAAAAGCAGTAAGGGAAAAAGGTCAAGTAACATATAAAGGCAGACCTATAAGAATCACACCAGACTTTTCGCCAGAAACTATGAAGGCCAGAAGATCCTGCACTGATGTCATACAGACCCTAAGAGAACACAAATGCCAGCCCAGGTTACTGTATCCTGCAAAACTCTCAATTAACATAGATGGAGAAACCAAGATATTCCATGACAAAACCAAATTTACACAATATCTTTCTACAAGTCCAGCACTACAAAGGATAATAAAGGGTAAAGCCCAACATAAGGAGGCAAGCTATACCCTAGAAGCAAGAAACTAATCATCTTGGCAACAAAACAAAGAGAAGAAAAGCACACAAACATAACCTCACTTCTAAATATGAATATAACGGGAAGCAATAATCACTATTCCTTAATATCTCTCAATATCAATGGCCTCAACTCCCCAATAAAAAGACATAGATTAACAAACTGGATACTCAACGAGGACCCTGCATTCTGCTGCCTACAGGAAACACACCTCAGAGACAAAGACAGACACTACCTCAGAGTGAAAGGCTGGAAAACAACTTTCCAAGCAAATGGCCAGAAGAAGCAAGCTGGAGTAGCCATTCTAATATCAAATAAAATCAATTTCAAACTAAAAGTCATCAAAAAAGATAAGGAAGGACACTTCATATTCATCAAAGGAAAAATCCACCAAGATGAACTCTCAATCCTAAATATCTATGCCCCAAATACAAGGGCACCTATATACGTAAAAGAAACCTTACTAAAGCTCAAAACACACATTGCACCTCACACAATAATAGTGGGAGATTTCAACACCCCACTCTCATCAATGGACAGATCATGGAAACAGAAATTAAACAGAGATGTAGACAGACTAAGAGAAGTCATGAGCCAAATGGACTTAACGGATATTTATAGAACATTCTATCCTAAAGCAAAAGGATATAACTTCTTCTCAGCTCCTCATGGTACTTTCTCCAAAATTGACCATATAATTGGTCAAAAAACGGGCCTCAACAGGTACAGAAAGATAGAAATAATCCCATGCGTGCTATCGGACCACCACGACCTAAAACTGGTCTTCAATAACAATAAGGGAAGAATGCCCACATATACGTGGAAATTGAACAATGCTCTACTCAATGATAACCTGGTCAAGGAAGAAATAAAGAAAGAAATTAAAAACTTTTTAGAATTTAATGAAAATGAAGATACAACATACCCAAACTTATGGGACACAATGAAAGCTGTGCTAAGAGGAAAACTCATAGCGCTGAGTGCCTGCAGAAAGAAACAGGAAAGAGCATATGTCAGCAGCTTGACAGCACACCTAAAAGCTCTAGAACAAAAAGAAGCAAATACACCCAGGAGGAGTAGAAGGCAGGAAATAATCAAACTCAGAGCTGAAATCAACCAAGTAGAAACAAAAAGGACCATAGAAAGAATCAACAGAACCAAAAGTTGGTTCTTTGAGAAAATCAACAAGATAGATAAACCCTTAGCCAGACTAACGAGAGGACACAGAGAGTGCGTCCAAATTAACAAAATCAGAAATGAAAAGGGAGACATAACTACAGATTCAGAGGAAATTCAAAAAATCATCAGATCTTACTATAAAAACCTATATTCAACAAAACTTGAAAATCTGCAGGAAATGGACAATTTCCTAGACAGATACCAGGTATCGAAGTTAAATCAGGAACAGATAAACCAGTTAAACAACCCCATATCTCCTAAGGAAATAGAAGCAGTCATTAAAGGTCTCCCAACCAAAAAGAGCCCAGGTCCAGACGGGTTTAGTGCAGAATTCTATCAAACCTTCATAGAAGACCTTATACCAATATTATCCAAACTATTCCACAAAATTGAAACAGATGGAGCCCTACCGAATTCCTTCTATGAAGCCACAATTACTCTTATACCTAAACCACACAAAGACACAACAAAGAAAGAGAACTTCAGACCAATTTCCCTTATGAATATCGACGCCAAAATACTCAATAAAATTCTGGCAAACCGAATTCAAGAGCACATCAAAACAATCATCCACCATGATCAAGTAGGCTTCATCCCAGGCATGCAGGGATGGTTTAATATACGGAAAACCATCAACGTGATCCATCATATAAACAAACTGAAAGAACAGAACCACATGATCATTTCATTAGATGCTGAGAAAGCATTTGACAAAATTCAACACCCCTTCATGATAAAAGTCCTGGAAAGAATAGGTATTCAAGGCCCATACCTAAACATAGTAAAAGCCATATACAGCAAACCAGTTGCTAACATTAAACTAAATGGAGAGAAACTTGAAGCAATCCCACTAAAATCAGGGACTAGACAAGGCTGCCCACTCTCTCCCTACTTATTCAATATAGTTCTTGAAGTTCTAGCCAGAGCAATCAGACAACAAAAGGAGATCAAGGGGATACAGATCGGAAAAGAAGAGGTCAAAATATCACTATTTGCAGATGACATGATAGTATATTTAAGTGATCCCAAAAGTTCCACCAGAGAACTACTAAAGCTGATAAACAACTTCAGCAAAGTGGCTGGGTATAAAATTAACTCAAATAAATCAGTTGCCTTCCTCTATACAAAAGAGAAACAAGCCGAGAAAGAAATTAGGGAAACGACACCCTTCATAATAGACCCAAATAATATAAAGTACCTCGGTGTGACTTTAACCAAGCAAGTAAAAGATCTGTACAATAAGAACTTCAAAACACTGAGGAAAGAAATTGAAGAAGACCTCAGAAGATGGAAAGATCTCCCATGCTCATGGATTGGCAAGATTAATATAGTAAAAATGGCCATTTTACCAAAAGCAATCTACAGATTCAGTGCAATCCCCATTAAAATACCAATCCAATTCTTCAAAGAGTTAGACAGAACAATTTGCAAATTCATCTGGAATAATAAAAAACCCAGGATAGCTAAAGCTATCCTCAACAATAAGAGGACTTCAGGGGGAATCACTATCCCTGAACTCAAGCAGTATTACAGAGCAATAGTGATAAAAACTGCATGGTATTGGTACAGAGACAGACAGATAGACCAATGGAATAGAATTGAAGACCCAGAAATGAACCCACACACCTATGGTCACTTGATTTTTGACAAAGGAGCCAAAACCATCCAATGGAAAAAAGATAGCATTTTCAGTAAATGGTGCTGGTTCAACTGGAGGGCAACATGTAGAAGAATGCAGATCGATCCATGCTTATCACCCTGTACAAAGCTTAAGTCCAAGTGGATCAAGGACCTCCACATCAAACCAGACACACTCAAACTAATAGAAGAAAAACTAGGGAAGCATCTGGAACACATGGGCACTGGAAAAAATTTCCTGAACAAAACACCAATGGCTTATGCTCTAAGATCAAGAATCGACAAATGGGATCTCATAAAACTGCAAAGCTTCTGTAAGGCAAAGGACACTGTGGTTAGGACAAAACAGCAACCAACAGATTGGGAAAAGATCTTTACCAATCCTATAACAGATAGAGGCCTTATATCCAAAATATACAAAGAACTCAAGAAGTTAGACCGCAGGGAAACAAATAACCCTATTAAAAAATGGGGTTCAGAGCTAAACAAAGAATTCACAGCTGAGGAATGCTGAATGGCTGAGAAACACCTAAAGAAATGTTCAACATCTTTAGTCATAAGGGAAATGCAAATCAAAACAACCCTGAGATTTCACCTCACACCAGTGAGAATGGCTAAGATCAAAAAGTCAGGTGACAGCAGATGCTGGCGAGGATGTGGAGAAAGAGGAACACTCCTCCATTGTTGGTGGGATTGCAGACTGGTAAAACCATTCTGGAAATCAGTCTGGAGGTTCCTCAGAAAATTGGACATTGAACTGCCTGAGGATCCAGCCATACCTCTCTTGGGCATATACCCAAAAGATGCCTCAACATATAAAAGAGACACGTGCTCCACTATGTTCATCGCAGCCTTATTTATAATAGCCAGAAACTGGAAAGAACCCAGATGCCCTTCAACAGAGGAATGGATACAGAAAATGTGGTACATCTACACAATGGAACATTACTCAGCTATCAAAAACAACGAGTTTATGAAATTCGTAGGCACATGGTTGGAACTGGAAAATATCATCCTGAGTGAGCTAACCCACTCACAGAAAGACATACATGGTATGCACTCATAGATAAGTTGCTATTAGCCCAAATGCTTGAATTACCCTAGATCCCTAGAACAAAGGAAACTCAAGACGGATGATCAAAATGTGAATGCTTCACTCCTTCTTTAAATGAGGAAAAAGAATACCCTTGGCAGGGAAGGGAGAGGCAAAGATTAAAACAGAGACTGAAGGAACACCCATTCAGAGCCTGCCCCACAGGTGGCCCATACATATACAGCCACCCAATTAGACAAGATGGATGAAGCAAAGAAGTGCAGACCGACAGGAGCCGGATGTAGATCGCTCCTGAGAGACACAGCCAGAATACAGCAAATACAGAGGCGAATGCCAGCAGCAAACCACTGAACTGAGAATAGGTCCCCCGTTGAAGGAATCAGAGAAAGAACTGGAAGAGCTTGAAGGTGCTCGAGACCCCAAAAGTACAACAATGTCAAGCAACCAGAGCTTCCAGGGACTAATCCACTACCTAAAGACTATACATGGACTGACCCTGGACTCTGTCCCCATAGGTAGCAATGAATATCCTAGTAAGAGCACCAGTGGAAGGGGAAGCCCTGGGTCCTGCTAAGACTTAACTAGACTATGCGAGGAGGGTGGCAATGGGGGGAGGTTTGGGAGGGGAACACCCATAAGTAAGGGGAGGGGGGAGGGTGATGTTTGTCCGGAAACCGGGAAAGGGAATAACACTTGAAATGTATTTAAGAAATACTCAAGTTAATAAAAAAAAAATAAATAAAATAAAATTATAGAAAAAAAAAAGAAATCTCTCACATGTAAATCATATCGTTATTAGTCCAAATGAAAGATCCTGATTGGGAAAATGGGGCCTCAAATGCTATTAAAGTGAATGCCTTTTATTTCTTTTTTAAAAAATATTTTTTATTGTGTATGTAAAAAAAAAAAAAAAAAAAGAATCCTAAGACTTGAACCCACTTGTCACAGATCAAATGGACTCCAGATAAGCACACCTGCCTGTTCTGATCTAATCTAGCAGGTGGCTTCAAATATAAATTATATAAACAAACATATCATATAAGTTAGAATTTATATACATTGAGGTATGTATGTAATAGCTGCATGCATGTTAGCACATGCATGTCTATATATAAATTATCCACATTAAATATAAATTATACAAGTTAAATAAAAATTATATTCATTGAATATGATTTATATGTCAATATATTATATACAGTAAATATAAATAATATGCATTAAATATTAATTATATATGTTAAAATATGAATTAAATATGAATTAAGTTTATAAAATATAAATTACAATCTATATAACATACATAATTTTGCATGTTCACAAGGACAGGGAATCATGGAATGAGCCCATGGAGCTCTAAAAACAAAATCAGCTGTAAAAACAAAAATTAAAAACAGGGAGTTGTATATTCCTTTACCACAAAATTTTATTTTGAATTTTTTGACGTTGGATGCCTAGGAACTCTGTGCTGCTGTCTATGGCACCTACAACTAGACATAGAAATGGAAGGTACCACTTACTGGCCTACGGGATGGTCCTACTCTGGTATTAATATGGGGAAGAGGGTATGTTTGTGTTTTTTCACAGCATGCTGCAGGAATGCTGTGACTGGCAGAGTAATTGATGCTGGTCTGATGCTGCGACAAAGAATGATGCTGGTCATGATCTTTCTGAGTACTCTGCTGATGGTGACAGGGAAGTTGTACTGGGCATATGTTCCTGATCCACCTTTGCTACATCCTTCTGTATGGTCAAGGCCAGAAGTACTTGTGACCTCTAATAATACTCAGCTGTTCGAATTTCCTTGGTCTGAGAGTAAAAAGTATGTCAGATTGGTGAATTACACTGCTATGAGTCAGGGACTAGCTATTTGTTTTTACTAGAAATAGTACAAATGATGGAAAATAGTACAAATTATGGATGCTTTTCTGTGGACCCTCAGATTTGGAGTAAGAATATCTCTAAAACTGTAATGCAAAGCGTTAATATGGGAATGCCTATATCTCAGACTGGATGAGCTGCCTCAGGCTTTTAGACCTTGTGGGGCAGAGAATATAAAGACTGTGGAACTTGCCTTCAACAAATTCATCAAATGGAGAAGTTGTTATGATGACTCCCCTCTATCCTTTAATGTGACTGTTTATTATAACTCAGTCATGGACTGGTCTGGTAATCAATCCAATATTGGACAAAAGGAAATGACAGTGGGCATTTGGAGGGCTGGTTCTGGACATCTGCAGAGACATATTTGGGAATTGACAGCTGCTTTGTGTGATGTTATCTTTTCTGTAGATAAAAGAATCAGTTTTGGGGTTAAAGTAAATGTAACACCCTGTCTTACCTAATATTTTACTAATTGGAAATGTTACCTTTGATATTGGCTCTGATAATGAGTTCAATGTTTCTTGTTTTAATTGTGTTCTGTTCAATTGTGTTTGTGTACTGGATGATAGTGAATCTGTAATGGTAGTACATTAACCAGATTTTATTATGATCCCTATAAATTTGTCCTGGTATTCTAAAAAAGGCTTAAAAATATTGGAAGAATTAGATCATACTCTGTCAAGAAGCAAACATATGGTTGGGCTGATCATGGGTAGTGTTGTTGCTCTCATAACATTTAACATATCTGCATTAGCTTTAGAGCTACCAACAGCTACTTTTGTTAATTATCTTGTAGAAAGTAAAACCAATGCCCTGAGCATACAAGAGGCCAGAGGGCTAGAACAAAGAATTGATGCATATATGATATAGTGTAGACCATGGGAGGCGAGGTACAAGGAATGAATATCAGAAGTGATTTAGAATGTCATGCTTGGATTTCGATAACTCCAAAAATGTATAATGAGAGTCAGCATAACTGAACCAGAGTAAAAAGGCAGTTTCAAGGTATTTGGCATAATTATTTGACATACTAATATTCTTTAGATTTTTTTTGTCCACATAAGTTGGTTGTACATTTTAAAAATGCAAAGCTTTTTTTCTTTTGATACTGCTAGTATTGAAAATGATATTCTGAAAAAGTTACAGGCCATTTTTCTTTCATGGTCCTTGTTTACATCTCTCTTACTGGGTACAACAGGAATTAGCTTTGTGATCCTTTTTATGGCATATCTGTTACCTGTTCTTTTGAGAGGAATCATCTGAGCTTTTACAGATGTCAAAGCAGAGTCTCCTAAGTTTATGCTCCAACATCTTCTCTAGTAGAAGTTGGTAGTCAATGGCAGGTGAGATTGTCTTGAAAGCCTTCTCAACCTAAGACAGGCCACAAATATAAGATTATTTGAGTGTCAATGATGGGTGAAAGATGTGTTTTTGATTGCAACCTAAAACAGGCACAACTTTCTGCTTCATGACTGATAAAGTTCCTCTTATAGATAAAAGGGGGGGGGGTAAGATTCTCTCAGAGGTAAATCAACCTAAGACAGGACATGAATGTTAGGATTCATGTACCAGTGACAGGTAAGGTCCATACTTCTTGAGGGAATGCCTAAGATAGCACAGTCTTTCTGCTCTAATAGTTGAGACAATTTTGGCTTGCATAGAGAAAACAGTGGAACATGTGGGGAGCACATCCAAAGTTAACTTTGTCTGGCTTTTTGCTTGTGATTAATCATGAATGCATCAGCTAACAGCTATCTTTGTTTTTAATTAAGACGTGCATTATACCCTGCCAGGTTCTTCTGCTTATACATATGTCCTTGAGAGACTATCCAAGCCTGAAGGAAATGGCCTTAGTCATACACAGATACTGTTTACCACAAACTCACCACAGAAGCACTTGTGGTCATTGTTTATCTTTCTGGAATTGGTCACGCTTTGTGTTGCTTGCCTTTAAACGACACTGAGAAAATACACTTGCTCACTGGCATGAGACTAACCAGCAGTCCTCCCATATCTGCCTCCTGCATCATTTGTCTGCCTTGCCCTCCCAGCTCCCAGTTGTGATTTCTACACTGTCTGACTGCCAGGTGACGGTAAAAATCATATATTTAAAAATCCAAAATATAAGATTTTTTTCTATGGGAGTCAATGGTGACATTTCATCTTCTCTTCCTAAGTTTCTGGTAGTTCTCTCATTTTCCCCATACCTTCATACACCTCCATTAAATTGTTAAATGTTTGATTCTGTCACCTTCATGGGCCTTTCAGATGAAAGCAGTAAATCTGTATCATATGTTGATAAATTAACGAGATTTACTAATCAGCCACATTAAGTGCCCTGGCAGTAATATTAACTCTCTGATTACTGCAGAAATAGTGCTTCCCACGATGAAAAAATCATTCCATGTATTCAGGAAAATTAAGACACAGCTCTTAATAGAAAAAGCATGTGTCACATTGTGGCTAGTGCCCAGAAAGGAGGTAACCTTGAATACATGACTTACTAACTTATGTATACTTTAGTCATATGCATTTTACATATGCTGTCATTCTTAGGTTTCTTTCAGGTCCCAGTCCCAGGTCACACTTTGAGTAACTTAAACAGACAGGAGACAGCAAGTCTGGTTGCATAGGCAGATGGGAGACTTATATAGCAAAGATATTGCCAGAATTTTCAAGTACATCAGTGTTGTTCTTTTTCCCAAATGGTTGCTACTCAGGGTCATCTTGTCTACCTGACAATATTATGTTTTCTCAAAGAAAGAACTAAGGACTTTGTGGCATGGTAGGGCTTAGCAATAGTTGTGACCCTATGCAGCCCCTTGAGCTGCCTGTTAGAGATACTCACTTTAGTATAGGGATGAGCCTTGTGGTTTGAATAACTTTGGTCCCCATAGACTTGTGTCTGAATGTATGACCCACAGGGAGTGCTATTATTAGGGTGTATGAGCTTGTTGGAATAGTTGAAGCCTTGTTGGAAGAAGTGTGTCACTGTGTAGTGGGGTGGGCGTTGAAGTTTCCTATGTTCAGGCTTCCTTTAGAGGCTTCCTTTAGTCTCCTACTGCTGCCTGTGGATCACTATGTAGAACATTCAACTCTATCTTCAGCACCATGTCTGCCTGCACACACTCATGCTTCTCAAAATAATAATAATGGACTAAACCTTTGAAACTGTAATCCAACTTTAATTAAATGTTTTCTTTTATAAGAGTTGCCATGGTCATGGTGTCTCTTCACACCAATGAAACACTAATAAAGACAGACCTATGGTCTTGTTACAAGCCAGAGCTGCAACCTTTGTTTTGGAAACGGAGCATGTGACAGCTATTCCTGGTTGTGAACTTGGCTACATCTGGAATGAACTACAATTCAGAAATGGAGGGTATGGCTGTGATCCAGATCTTGGGCCTGAAAGACACAGGCTTTTGACCTAGATCTTGACCTGGAGATCTTGAGGCATAGTGGCAATGAAAAGCTTTTGTCCAGCCAAGGTAGTATACACCTTTAATCCCAAGAGACTAGGGCAAGCAGATCTCTGAGTTCAAGGCCAGCCTGGGACAAAGCAACTTCCAAATCCAGGTGTGGTGGCAACACACTGGACCACACTTTCTGCTGGAGGCCTACATAAGGACATTGGAAGAAGGAATACCCTCTTTGCCTGCTTGCACTTAGTTGCCAGCACATCTGTTGGAACCTACTTCAGGATCCCAGCTCATATAGAAGACAAACTGTATACCTATCCTTGTGGGACTGAGCAACTACTGGATTCTTGGAATTCCCATCCACAGATGCCCATTGTTTGCTTAGGTGGACTATAGGCTGTAAGTCTATATAATAAATTCCCTTAATATACAAAGACAAGCCTGATTAATATACTACTTATCTTTCTAGTATTTTGGAGGCTGCACTCCCTTAGCTAAATTTTACTTTGTGTGATTTGACTTAATGGTTCCCAAGTATTTCTTAGTGAATCTTTTCTAACACCAATGCTACTCCTTTGAATTTCCTAACATAAAAATCACACATTATTGAACCTCTTCCAGGACCTCTTGAATGAGACTCACAGAGGCAGTGATCAATGCAAAAGCAAGAGGAGTTTAATTCTGACATATTGGGTCATCCCACTTAAAGGGGAAACGACCTTGAGCAGACTCTAACAGGGAGTTATATACCTTGCAAACAATTGGGGTAGAATTCAAACAATGGTAACTAGGCAGGGTACTATTGATGGGGCGAAGTGACCTTCAAACTGATTCGTGGTCAGTGGACCATTCTGGACTTTCCAGTGCAGTGGGGGGGGGGCAGCAGGGAGTGAAGGCGGGGGGCAGGGGTTGGTTGGGAGTCACAGGTGGCTTTGTTCCACAGTTTGGCTTGCAGTTGCTTCAGGAACTAAACTAACCCTACCCTCCCTGGAAGGGAGGGGTCTTTGTGCTTGGAGGTTTTTGGTGGAATTCTCCCACTCGCCTTAGATTGACCCCAACTCTGACTCTTTCAGCACAAACATAAATTTAATAAAAAAATCAATATATAGCAAATCAATAGCCAACATTAAATTATAAAGAGAGAAACTTAAAGCAATTTTACTAAAATAAGGGACAAGATAAGTCTGTCCATGCTCTCCCTATCTATTCAGTATAGTACTTAAAGTTCTAACTAGAGCAACAAGACAAATAAAGAAGATCAAGGGGATACAAATTGAAAACGAAGAAGTCAAAGTATCAATATCACAGATGGTATGATAGTACATGTAAGTGACCCCAAAAATTCTACCAGAGAATGTCTACAGATGATAAACACTTTCAGCAAAGTGGCTGGATAAAAATTCAAGTCAAATCAGTAGCCCTCCTTTACACAAGTGATATATGGACTAAGAAAGAAATTAGGAAAACAACACCCTTTACAATGGCCACAAATAATATAAAATATCTAGGTGTAACTCTAACCAAGCAATTGAAAGACTTGTATAACAAGAATTCCAGTCTCTGAAAGAAGAAATTGAGGAAGATATCAAAAGATGGAAAGATCTCCCCTGCTCATTGATCATAGGATTAACATAGTAACAATGGCCATCTTACCAAAAGCAATCTACAATTCCCATCCAAATCCAATAAAATTCTTTACGGACTTTGAAAGTACAATTCTCAACTTTATATGTAAAAACATAAACCACAGGAAAGATAAAACAAACAATTATGTATAATTATAATTAAAACATAGTCTGGAAGTATCACCATTCTGATTTCAAGATATACAATACAGCAACAGTAATAGGAACTGAATGATACTGGCATAAAAACAGAAAGATTGATCAATGGAATAAAATCTATGACCCAGAAATAAACCCACACATCTATGGATATGTGGAATTCAACAAAGTCAAAACCAAACAACGGAGAAATAAAAGCATCTTCAACAAATGATTCTGGTCTAATTGGATGTCTGCATGTGAAAGAATGCAAATAGACCCATGTGAATCACCCTATGCAAAGTTCAAGTCCAAGTGGATCAAAGATTTCAACATAAAACTGAGCACACTAAATCTAAGAGAAGAGAAAGTGGGGAAACTTCCTTGAACTCATTTGCTCAGGATACAAGCTTCTGAACTGAACACCAATAGCTCAAGCACTAAGATCAACAAACAACAAATGGGACTTCATGAAAATGAGAAGCTTTTGTAAGGCTAAGGACACCATCAATATGACAAAGCTGCTGCCTACAGAATGGGAAAAGACCTTCACAAACCCTACATCTGACATAGGACTAATATCCAAAATATATAAACAACTCAAGAAATTAAGCATTAACAAATCAAATAACTCAATTTTAAAAATGGAGTGCAGACCTAAACAGAGACTTACAAACAGAGGAATCTAGAATAGCCAAATAGTTCTTGAAATGTTCAATGTCTTTAGTCAACATGGAAATGCAAATCAAAAATCTTATACCTGTCAGAATGGCTAAGATCAAAAATTCTAGTGATGGCACATGCTGATGAGGATGTGGAGTATGGCAAACACTCATTCACTGCTGGTGGGATTACAAACCTGTATAACCACTTTGGAAAACAACTTGGAAGTTTCTCAGGAAATTGAGAATAGTTCTATCTCAAGATCCAGCTATATTGCTCGTGGGCATATACAACAAAGATGCCCCACTATAACACAGAATCACTTGCTCTGATATGTTCACAGCAACTTCATTTGTAAAAGCCAGAAATTAGGAACAACCTAGATGTCCCTCAACTGAAGAATGGATAAAGAAAATATGATACATCTACATAATGAACTACTATTCAGCTATTAAAAACAAAGACATCATGAAATTTGCAGGCAAATGGATAGAACTTGAAAATATAAGTGAGGAAACCCGAGGATCCCTGCCCACAGCAGCTTGCTGCTCCCAAACTCCCTGGGAGAGAGACTTCACCGCCTGGACAGGTGGGCACTCCTGAGACTGCAGAGCGAAAGAGACCACCAACACTGCCCACCCCTGCCCACATCCCTGGCCTAAGAGGAAACTGTATACGGCCACTGGGTTCCCTTGGATAAGGGCACAGCAGCAGCAGGTCGCCTGCGTCTGAGACACCACCCAAACCTGAAGGGACCGACCTGATAAGCAGTTCTTTGCACCCAAATCCCGTGGGAGGGAGAGCTAAACCTTCAGAGAGGCAGACATGCCTGGGAAACCAGAAGAGACTGCACTCTGCCCACATTACTGATTCCAGAGGAAAACACCAAACGCCATCTGGAACCCTGGTGCACGGAAGCTCCCAGAAAGGGCGGCGCAGATCTTCCTGGTTGCTGCCCCCACGGAGAGCTCATAAGCAACACCCCACGAGCAAACTTGAGCCTCGGGACCACAGGTAAGACAAACCTTCCTACTCCAAGCGACCTGCCTAGTGAACTCAGGACACAGGCCCACAGGAACAGCTGAAGACCTGTAGATAGGAAAAACTACAGTCCCGAAAGCAGAACACTCTGTTCCCATCACTGGCTGAAAGAAAACAGGAAAACAGGTCTACAGCACCCCTGACACACAGGCTTATAGGACAGTCTAGTCACAGTCAGAAATAGAAGAACAAAGTAACACTAGAGATAATCTGATGGCGAGAGGCAAACGCAGGAATCAAAGCAACAGAAACCAAGACTACATGGCATCATCAGAGCCCAATTCTCCCACCAAAGCAAACACAGAATATCCAAACACAGCAGAAGAGCAAGATCTAGTTTCAAAATCATGTTTGATCATGATGCTGGAGGACTTCAAGAAAAATGTGAAGAACTCCGTTAGAGAAACACAGGAAAACATAAATAAACAAGTAGAAGCCTACAGAGAGGAATCACAAAAATCCCTGAAAGAATTCCAGGAAAACACAACCAAACAGTTGAAGGAATTAAAAATGGAAATAGAAGCAATCAAGAAAAAATACATGGAAAAAACCCTGGATATAGAAAACCAAAAGAAAAGAAAAGGAGCCGTAGACACAAGCTTCACCAACAGAATACGAGAGATAGAAGAGAGAATCTCAGGAGCAGAAGATTCCATAGAAATCATCGACTCAACTGTCAAAGATAATGTAAAGCAGAAAAACCTACTGGTCCAAAACATACAGGAAATCCAGGACTCAATGAGAAGATCAAACCTAAGGATAATAGGTATAGAAGAGAGTGAAGACTCCCAGCTCAAAGGACCAGTAAATATCTTCAACAAAATCATAGAAGAAAACTTCCCTAACCTAAAGAAAGAGATACCCATACGCATACAAGAAGCCTACAGAACTCCAAATAGATTGGACCAGAAAAGAAACACCTCCCGTCACATAATAGTCAAAACACCAAACGCACAAAATAAAGAAAGAATATTAAAAGCAGTAAGGGAAAAAGGTCATGTAACATATAAAGGCAGACCTATCAGAATCACACCAGACTTTTCTCCAGAGACTATGAAAGCCAGAAGATCCTGGACAGATGTCATATAGACCCTAAGAGAACACAAATGCCAGCCCAGGTTACTGTATCCTGCAAAACTCTCAATTAACATAGATGGAGAAACCAAGATATTCCATGACAAAACCAAATTTACACTATATCTTTCTACAAATCCAGCACTACAAAGGATAATAAATGGTAAAGCCCAACATAAGGAGGCAAGCTATACCCTAGAAGAAGCAAGAAACTAATCGTCTTGGTAACAAAACAAAGAAAAGAAAAGCACACAAACATAACCTCACATCCAAATATGAATATAACGGGAAGCAATAATCACTATTCCTTAATATCTCTCAACATCAATGGCCTCAACTCCCCAATAAAAAGACATAGATTAACAAACTGGATACGCAACAAGGACCCTGCATTCTGCTGCCTACAGGAAACACACCTCAGAGACAAAGACAGACACTACCTCAGAGTGAAAGGCTGGAAAACAACTTTCCAAGCAAATGGTCTAAAGAAGCAAGCTGGAGTAGTCATTCTAATATCGAATAAAATCAATTTTGAACCAAAAGTCATCAAAAAAGATAAAGAAGAACACTTCATATTCATCAAAGGAAAAATCCACCAAGATGAACTCTCAATCCTAAATATCTATGCCCCAAATACAAGGGTACCTACATACGTAAAAGAAACCTTACTAAAGCTCAAAACACACATTGAACCTCACACAATAATAGTAGGAGATTTCAACACCCCACTCTCATCAATGGACAGATCATGGAAACAGAAATTAAACAGAGACGTAGACAGACTAAGAGAAGTCATGAGCCAAATGGACTTAACAGATATTTATAGAACATTCTATCCTAAAGCAAAAGGATATACATTCTTCTCAGCTCCTCACGGTACTTTCTCCAAAATTGACCATATAATTGGTCAAAAAACGGGACTCAACAGGTACAGAAAGATAGAAATAATCCAATGCGTGCTATCAGACGACCATGGCCTAAAGCTGGTCTTCAATAACAATAAAAGAAGAACGCCCACATATACATGGAACTTGAACAATGCTCTACTCAACGATAATCTGGTCAAGGAAGAAATAAAGAAAGAAATTAAAGACTTTTTAGAATTTAATGAAAAATGAAGGTACAACATACCCAAACTTATGGGACACAATGAAAGCTGTGCTAAGAGGAAAACTCATAGCTCTGAGTGCCCGGAGAAAGAAACAGGAGAGAGCATATATCAGCATCTTGACAGCACACCTAAAAGCTCTAGAACAAAAAGAAGCAAATACACCCAGGAGGCATAGAAGGCAGGAAATAATCAAACTCAGAGCTGAAATCAACCAAGTAGAAACAAAAAGGACCATAGAAAGAATCAACAGAACCAAAAGTTGGTTCTTTGAGAAAATCAACAAGATAGATAAACCCTTAGCCAGACTAACGAGAGGACACAGAGTGTGTCCAAATTAACAAAATCAGAAATGAAAAGGGAGACATAACTACAGAATCAGAGGAAATTCAAAAAATCATCAGATCTTACTATAAAAGCCTATATTCAACAAAACTTGAAAATCTGCAGGAAATGGACAATTTCCTAGACAGATACCAGGTACTGAAGTTAAATCAGGAACAGATAAACCAGTTAAACAACCCCATAACTCCTAAGGAAATAGAAGCAGTCATTAAAGGTCTCCCAACCAAAAAGAGCCCAGGTCCAGACGGGTTTAGTGCAGAATTCTATCAGACCTTCATAGAAGACCTCATACCAATATTATCCAAACTATTCCACAAAATTGAAACAGATGGAGCACTACCAAATTCCTTCTATGAAGCCACAATTACTCTTATACCTAAACCACACAAAGACCCAACAAAGAAAGAGAACTTCAGACCAATTTCCCTTATGAATATCGACGCAAAAATACTCAATAAATAAAATTCTGGCAAACTGAATCCAGGAGCACATCAAAACAATCATCCACCATGATCAAGTAGGCTTCATCCCAGGCATGCAGGGATGGTTTAATATTCGGAAAACCATCAACGTGATCCATTATATAAACAAACTGAAAGAACAAAACCACATGATCATTTCAATAGATGCTGAGAAAGCATTTGACAAAATTCAACACCCCTTCATGATAAAAGTCCTGGAAAGAATAGGAATTCAAGGCCCATACCTAAACATAGTAAAAGCCATATACAGCAAACCAGTCGCTAACATTAAAATAAATGGAGAGAAACTTGAAGCAATCCCACTAAAATCAGGGACTAGACAAGGCTGCCCACTCTCTCCCTACTTATTCAATATAGTTCTTGAAGTTCTAGCCAGAGCAATCAGACAACAAACGGAGGTCAAGGGGATACAGATCGGAAAAGAAGAAGTCAAAATATCACTATTTGCAGATGATATGATAGTATATTTAAGTGATCCCAAAAGTTCCACCAGAGAACTACTAAAGCTGATAACTTCAGCAAAGTGGCTAGGTATAAAATTAACTCAAATAAATCAGTAGCCTTCCTCTATACAAAAGAGAAACAAGCCGAGAAAGAAATTAGGGAAACGACACACTTCATAATAGACCCAAATAATATAAAGTACCTCGGAGTGACTTTAACCAAGCAAGTAAAAGATCTATACAATAAGAACTTCAAGACACTGAGGAAAGAAATTGAAGAAGACCTCAGAAGATGGAAAGATCTCCCATGCTCATGGATTGGCAGGATTAATATAGTAAAAATGGCCATTTTACCAAAAGCGATCTACAGATTCAATGCAATCCCCATCAAAATACCAATCCAATTCTTCAAAGAGTTAGACAGAACAATTTGCAAATTCATCTGGAATAACAAAAAACCCAGGATAGCTAAAGCTATCCTCAACAATAAAAGGACTTCAGGGGGAATCACTATCCCTGAACTCAAGCAGTATTACAGAGCAATAGTGATAAAAACTGCATGGTATTAGTACAGAGACAGACAGATAGACCAATGGAACAGAATTGAAGACCCAGAAATGAACCCACACACCTATGGTCACTTGATTTTTGACAAAGGAGCCAAAACCATCCAATTGAAAAAAGAGCAATTTCAGCAAATGGTGATGGTTCAACTGGAGGTCAACATGTAGAAGAATGCAGATCGATCCATGCTTATCACCCTGTACCAAGCTTAAGTCCAAGTGGACCAAGGACCTCCACCTCAAACCAGATACACTCAAACTAATAGAAGAAAAACTAGGGAAGCATCTGGAACACATGGGCACTGGAAAAAATTTCCTGAACAAAACACCAATGGCTTACCCTCTAAGATCAAGAATTGACAAATGGGATCTCATAAAACTGCAAAGCTTCTGTAAGGCAAAGGACACTGTGGTTAGGACAAAATGGCAACCAAAAGATTGGGAAAAGATCTTTACCAATCCTACAACAGATAGAGGCCTTATATCCAAAATATACAAAGAACTCAAGAAGTTAGACCGCAGGGAGACAAATAACCCTATTAAAAAATGGGGTTCAGAGCTAAACAAAGATTTCACAGCTGAGGAATGCCGAATGGCTGAGAAACACCTAAAGAAATGTTCAACATCTTTAGTCATAAGGGAAATGCAAATCAAAACAACCCTGAGACTTCACCTCACACCAGTGAGAATGGCTAAGTTCAAAAACTCAGGTGACAGCAAATGCTGGCGAGGATGTGGAGAAAGAGGAACACACTCCTCCATTGTTGGTGGGATTGCAGACTGGTACAACCATTCTGGAAATCAGTCTGGAGGTTCCTCAGAAAATTGGACATTGAACTGCCTGAGGATCCAGGTTTACCTCTCTTGGGCATATACCCAAAAGATGCCCCAACATATAAAAAAGACACGTGCTCCACTATGTTCATAGCAGCCTTATTTATAATAGCCAGAAACTGGAAAGAACCCAGATGACCTTCAACAGGGGAATGGATACAGAAAATGTGGTACATCTACACAATGGAATATTACTCAGCTATGAAAAACAATGCCTTTATGAAATTCATAGGCAAATGATTGGAACTGGAAAATATCATCCTGAGTGAGGTAACCCAATCACAGAAAAACACACATGGTATGCACTCATTGATAAGTGGCTATTAGCCCAAATGCTTGAATTACCCTAGATCCCTAGAACAAAGGAAACTCAAGACGGATGATCAAAATGTGAATGCTTCACTCCTTCTTTAAATGGGGAAAAAGAATACCCTTGGCAGGGAAGGGGGAGGCAAAGATTAAAACAGAGACAGAAGGAACACCCATTCAGAGCCTGCCCCACATGTGGCCCATACATATACAGCCACCCAATTAGACAAGATGGATGAAGGAAAGAAGTGCAGGTAGACAGGAGCCAGAGGTAGATCTCTCCAGAGAGAGACAGCCAGAATACAGCAAATACAGAGGCGAATGCCAGCAGCAAACCACTGACTGAGAACAGGATCACCGTTGAAGCAATCAGAGAAAGAACTGGAAAGTTTGAAGGGGCTCGAGACCCCATATGAACAACAATGCCAAACAACCAGAGCTTCCAGGGACTAAGCCACTACCTAAAGACTATACATGAACTGACCCTGGACTCTGACCTCATAGGAAGCAATGAATATCCTAGTAAGAGCACCAGTGGAAGGGGAAGCCCTGGGTCCTGCTAAGACTGAACCCCCAGTGAATGTGATTGTTGGGGGAGGGTGGCAATGGGGGGAGGATGGGGAGGGGAATACCCATAAAGAAGGGGAGCGGGAGGGGTTAGGGGGATGTTGGCCCGTAAACCGGGAAAGGGAATAACACTCGAAATGTAAATAAGAAATACTCAAGTTAATAAAAAAATTAAAAAATTTTAGGGGCTGGGGATTTAGCTCAGTGGTAGAGCGCTTACCTAGGAAGCGCAAGGCCCTGGGTTCGGTCCCCAGCTCAAAAAAAAACAAAACAAAAAAAAATTTTAAAAAAAGAAAGTATAAGTGAGGTAATGCAGACCCAAAAGACATGTACGGTAGGTACTCACTTATGATTGGACATCGAGCCACCAACTGAAGAGCATACAGAGTGCAGCTCAGTCTCCATGTGGATCCTCCAACAACTGGGGCTATCCTTAAAGCCTATCTGTGAAATACAGTGGGGCTTCCTTGTCTGGCCTCAGTGGGAGAAGATGCACCAAACCCTGCAGAGACTTGATGTACTGGGGGGTTGGGAAGATGCTGACTGGTTTTATGTGTCAACTTGACACAAACCGAGAAAGGAGAGAAAGGAGCCTCAGCTGAGGAAATGCCTCCATAAGACCTAGCTGTAAGGCATTTTCTCAACTAGTGATCAGCCTATTGTGGGTGGTGCCATTCCTGGGCTGGTGGTCTTGGGTTCTCTAAGAGAGCAAGCTGAGCAAACCAGGGGAAGCAAGCCAGTAAGAAACACCCCTCCATGGCCTCTGCATCAGCTCCTGCTTCCTGCCCTGCTTGAGTTCCAGTCCTGACTTCCTTTGGTGATGAAAGAGCAACGTGGAAGTGTGAGCTGAATCAACCCTTCCCTCCCCGACGTGCTTTTTGGTCATGGAATGGAAACCCTGAATAAGACAAGTTGGTACCAGTATAGCAGCACAGTGGGGTACTCCTGTGACAACCTGACCAGGAGAGGTTGGGGAAGACTGTGGAAGGACTTTGAAACTTTGAGCTAGAAGAGCCATTGGGATGTTAAGGGCTCTGTGGGATGTTCTGTAGGAGCTTGGAAGGTAATGTTGAGAATAGCACAGAAGATGGTGGCCTGGCTTGTGAAAATTCAGAGGGAAGATTAATGACTCTTATCAGGGCTGTTGCCATTTTGATTGTGATGATTCTGTGGTTTTGGTTAGCTGGGGTTGAAGAATCATCTCTGGTTAACAAGATACCAGAACTACTAAAGGAAACCCTTGCTTTACTGGGACTATTGATGCTGGTCAGCTGGAGCTAAGAAATTAGTGGTGATTAAGAAGAGACCAGCATCATTGAGGTGAATTCTGGGAATTGTTTTCTGAGAGCCCAAAGAGGTGGTGTTCCAGAGATAGCCTAAGTTGTACCTTGTGCTGTGGCCCGACTTGGTAGAGTATAAGAGTCACCCAAATGGTCCTGATTTGAAGAAATGAAGGGTCATGAAGAGCTGCTGAGGCTGAGCACTGTGAGAGGTCATGGAAGGCCATTAGTGAAGGGCAGCCTCAGTGCAATTCATGGCCCAGGACTGAAAGGTCATGCAAAGAAGTTAAGGTTTGGCACCATGAAAAGAACCTATGAGATGCTATTGGTGAAGCCTAGTTGCAGCAGTGTTTTGGGGATGCCAGTACCATGAGATGACCACCAAGAACAGCAGCAGCAGTGGAGGAGAACAGGCATCTGGAGCCTAGAAGACAAAGTGTAGGCTACAAAGGGCAGAGCTGGAGAAGTGACCCAAGCCTATGGAGGAGCCCAGAAGACTATGGGTGGATCCCAGACATTGGATGGTTAGAGTTTGATTTTGCTTTTGATTGTGACTGTGCCCTGATATTTTTCCCTCTTGAAAGAAGAAAGTATTTTAGTGGAACCCACAGTTAAGAAACTTTGAATTGAAAAAAGACTGAATTTTAAAAGAGATTGGATATTTTAAAGGAATTGAAAATTTAATATGTAAGAATTTGTAAAGATTGAGAGGCTTTTAAAGTTATTTTGATTTGGTGGATGAATTAGAAAGTAAGGGTTGAGGCTTAATAGTGATGTGTTTGTGTGTCAAGTTGACAAGGGGTCAGTTGTAATGGATGGTTTATGTGTCACCTGGACACAAGCTGAAGTTATCACAGAAAAAGGAGCCTCAGTTGAGGAAATGCCACCATGAGACCCAGCTGTAAGGCATTTTCTCAACTAGTGATCAACGGGGGAGGACCCAGCACAGTGTGGGTGGTGCCATATCTGTGTTAGTAGTCCTAGGTTCTATAAGAGAGCAAGCTGAGCAAACCAGGGGAAGCAAGCCAGTAAGTAACATCCCTCCATGGTTTCTACATCAGCTCCTGCTTCCTGATCTGCTTGAGTTCCGGTCCTTCCTTTGGTGATGAACAGCAATGTGGAAGTATAAACTGAATAAACCCTTTCCTCCACAACGTGCTTCTTGATCATGATGTTTGTGCAGGAATAGAAACCCTAAGACAGGGAGCTTAACCAGGGATGGCCCTACCCTTTCAGAGGAGTAGGAGAGGAAGATGGGAGGAATGACTGGGTGAGAGAGGTACTGGGAGGGGGCAATGTTTGGGATGTTTGGATGGAGAGAGAGAGAGAGAGAGAATGTGGTATATCTACACAATGAAATATTATTCCAATATTAAAAACAAAGACGGCGGATCCCCGCCCGCAGCAGCTCTCTGCTCCCAGACCCCGTGGGAAAGAGACCTCACCGCCTGGTCAGGTGGGCACTCCTGAGGCTGCAGAGCGGAAGAGACCACCAACACTGCCCACCCCTGCCCACATCCCTGGCCCAAGAGGAAACTGTATAAGGCCTCTGGGCTCCCGTGGGGGAGGGCCCAGGAGCGGCAGGACCCCTGCCTGAGACACCGCCGGAACCTGAAGGAAACAGACCGGATAAATAGTTCTCTGCACCCAAATCCCATGGGAGGGAGAGCTAAACCTTCAGAGAGGCAGACAAGCCTGGGAAACCAGAAGAGACTGCTCTCTGCACATACATCTCGGACGCCAGAGGAAAACACCAAAGGCCATCTGGAACCCTGGTGCACTGAAGCTCCCGGAAGGGGCGGCACAGGTCTTCCTGGTTGCTGCCGCCACAGAGAGCCCGTGGGCAGCACCCCGCGAGCAAACTTGAGCCTCGGGACCACAGGTAAGACCAACTTGTCTGTTGCAAGAAGGCTGCCTGGTGAAATCGGGACACACAGAGGCAGAATTCCTCTAGGACCGGGCACGTCCTGTGTTTACCGGAAGTCCCATACCCGCGGATCCCGGCCCGCAGCAGCTCTCTGCTCCCAGACCCCGTGGGAAAGAGACCTCACCGCCTGGTCAGGTGGGCACTCCTGAGGCTGCATAAGCTCCCGGAAGGGGCGGCACAGGTCTTCCTGGTTGCTGCCGCCGCAAAGAACCCGTGGGCAGCACCCCGCGAGCGAACTTGAGCCTCGGGACCACAGGTAAGACCAACTTTTCTGCTGCAAGAAAGCTGCCTGGTGACCTCAAGACACAGGCCCACAGGAACAGCTGAAGACATGTAGAGAGGAAAAACTACATGCCCGAAAGCAGAACACTCTGTCCCCATAACTGACTGAAAGAGAGGAAAACAGGTCTACAGCACTCCTGACACACAGGCTTATAGGACAGTCTAGCCACTGTCAGAAATAGCAGAACAAAGTAACACTAGAGATAATCTGATGGCGAGAGGCAAGCGCAGGAACACAAGCAACAGAAATCAAGACTACATGGCATCATCGGAGCCCAATTCTCCCACCAAAACAAACATGGAATATCCAAACACACCAGAAAAGCAAGATCTACTTTCAAAATCATATTTGATCATGATGCTGGAGGACTTCAAGAAAGACGTGAAGAACTCCCTTAGGGAAACACAGGAAAACATTAATAAACAAGTAGAAGCCTACAGAGAGGAATCGCAAAAATCCCTGAAAGAATTCCAGGAAAACACAATCAAACAGTTGAAGGAATTAAAAATGGAAATAGAAGCAATCAAGAAAGAACACATGGAAACAACCCTGGATATAGAAAACCAAAAGAAGAGACAAGGAGCTGTAGATACAAGTTTCACAACAGAATACAAGAGATGGAAGAGAGAATCTCAGGAGCAGAAGATTCCATAGAAATCATCGACTCAACTGTCAAAGATAATGTAAAGCAGAAAAAGCTACTGGTCCAAAACATACAGGAAATCCAGGACTCAATGAGAAGATCAAACCTAAGGATCATAGGTATAGAAGAGAGTGAAGACTCCCAGCTCAAAGGACCAGTAAATATGTTCAACAAAATCATAGAAGAAAACTTCCCTAATCTAAAAAAAGAGATACCCATAGACATACAAGAAGCCTACAGAACTCCAAATAGATTGGACCAGAAAAGAAACACCTCCCGTCACATAATTGTCAAAACACCAAACGCACAAAATAAAGAAAGAATATTAAAAGCAGTAAGGGAAAAAGGTCAAGTAACATATAAAGGCAGACCTATCAGAATCACACCAGACTTCTCGCCAGAAACTATGAAGGCCAGAAGATCCTGGACTGATGTCATACAGACCCTAAGAGAACACAAATGCCAGCCCAGGTTACTGTATCCTGCAAAACTCTCAATTAACATAGATGGAGAAACCAAGATATTCCATGACAAAACCAAATTTACACTATATCTTTCTACAAATCCAGCACTACAAAGGATAATAAATGGTAAAGCCCAACATAAGGAGGCAAGCTATACCCTAGAAGAAGCAAGAAACTAATCGTCTTGGCAACAAAACAAAGAGAGTGAAAGCACACAAACATAACCTCACATCCAAATATGAATATAACGGGAAGCAATAATCACTATTCCTTAATATCTCTCAAAATCAATGGCCTCAACTCCCCAATAAAAAGAAATAGATTAACAAACTGGATACGCAATGAGGACCCTGCATTCTGCTGCCTACAGGAAACACACCTCAGAGACAAAGACAGACACTACCTCAGAGTGAAAAGCTGGAAAACAACTTTCCAAGCAAATGGTCAGAAGAAGCAAGCTGGAGTACCCATTCTAATATCAAATAAAATCAATTTTCAACTAAAAGTCATCAAAAAAGATAAGGAAGGACACTTCATATTCATCAAAGGAAAAATCCACCAAGATGAACTCTCAATCCTAAATATCTATGCCCCAAATACAAGGGCACCTACATAAGTAAAAGAAACCTTACTAAAGCTCAAAACACACATTGCACCTCACACAATAATAGTGGGAGATTTCAACACCCCACTCTCATCAATGGACAGATCATGGAAACAGAAATTAAACAGTGATGTCGACAGACTAAGAGAAGTCATGAGCCAAATGGACTTAACGGATATTTATAGAACATTCTATCCTAAAGCAAAAGGATATACCTTCTTCTCAGCTCCTCATGGTACTTTCTCCAAAATTGACCATATAATTGGTCAAAAAACGGGCCTCAACAGGTACAGAAAGATAGAAATAATCCCATGCGTGCTATCAGACCACCACGGCCTAAAACTGGTCTTCAATAACAATAAGGGAAGAATGCCCACATATACGTGGAAATTGAACAATGCTCTACTCAATGATAACCTGGTCAAGGAAGAAATAAAGAAAGAAATTAAAAACTTTTTAGAATTTAATGAAAATGAAGGTACAACATACCCAAACTTATGGGACACAATGAAAGCTGAGCTAAGAGGAAAACTCATAGCGCTGAGTGCCTGCAGAAAGAAACAGGAAAGAGCATATGTCAGCAGCTTGACAGCACACCTAAAAGCTCTAGAACAAAAAGAAGCAAATACACCCAGGAGGAGTAGAAGGCAGGAAATAATCAAACTCAGAGCTGAAATCAACCAAGTAGAAACAAAAAGGACCATAGAAAGAATCAACAGAACCAAAAGTTGGTTCTTTGAGAAAATCAACAAGATAGATAAACCCTTAGCCAGACTAACGAGAGGACACAGAGTATGTCCAAATTAACAAAATCAGAAATGAAAAGGGAGACATAACTACAGAATCAGAGGAAATTCAAAAAATCATCAGATCTTACTATAAAAACCTATATCAACAAAACTTGAAAATCTGCAGGAAATGGACAATTTCCTAGACAGATACCAGGTACTGAAGTTAAATCAGGAACAGATAAACCAGTTAAACAACCCCATAACTCCTAAGGAAATAGAAGCAGTCATTAAAGGTCTCCCAACCAAAAAGAGCCCAGGTCCAGACGGGTTTAGTGCAGAATTCTATCAAACCTTCATAGAAGACCTCATACCAATATTATCCAAACTATTCCACAAAATTGAAACAGATGGATTACTACCGAATTCCTTCTACGAAGCCACAATTACTCTTATACCTAAACCACACAAAGACACAACAAAGAAAGAGAACTTCAGACCAATTTCCCTTATGAATATCGACGCAAAAATACTCAATAAAATTCTGGCAAACCGAATTCAAGAGCACATCAAAACAATCATCCATCATGATCAAGTAGGCTTCATCCCAGGCATGCAGGGATGGTTTAATATACGGAAAACCATCAACGTGATCCATTATATAAACAAACTGAAAGAACAGAACCACATGATCATTTCATTAGATGCTGAGAAAGCATTTGACAAAATTCAACACCCCTTCATGATAAAAGTCCTGGAAAGAATAGGAATTCAAGGCCCATACCTAAACATAGTAAAAGCCATATACAGCAAACCAGTTGCTAACATTAAAATAAATGGAGAGAAACTTGAAGCAATCCCACTAAAATCAGGGACTAGACAAGGCTGCCCACTCTCTCCCTACTTATTCAATATAGTTCTTGAAGTTCTAGCCAGAGCAATCAGACAACAAAAGGAGATCAAGGGGATACAGATCAGAAAAGAAGAGGTCAAAATATCACTATTTGCAGATGATATGATAGTATATTTAAGTAATCCCAAAAGTTCCACCAGAGAACTACTAAAGCTGATAAACAACTTCAGCAAAGTGGCTGGGTATAAAATTAACTCAAATAAATCAGTTGCCTTCCTCTATACAAAAGAGAAACAAGCCGAGAAAGAAATTAGGGAAACGACACCCTTCATAATAGACCCAAATAATATAAAGTACCTCGGTGTGACTTTAACCAAGCAAGTAAAAGATTTATACAATAAGAACTTCAAGACACTGAGGAAAGAAATTGAAGAAGACCTCAGAAGATGGAAAGATCTCCCATGCTCATGGATTGGCAGGATTAATATAGTAAAAATGGCCATTTTACCAAAAGCGATCTACAGACTCAATGCAATCCCCATCAAAATACCAATCCAATTCTTCAAAGAGTTAGACAGAACAATTTGCAAATTCATCTGGAATAACAAAAAACCCAGGATAGCTAAAGCTATCCTCAACAATAAAAGGACTTCAGGGGGAATCACTATCCCTGAACTCAAGCACTATTGCAGAGCAATAGTGATAAAAACTGCATGGTATTGGTACAGAGACAGACAGATAGACCAATGGAATAGAATTGAAGACCCAGAAATGAACCCACACACCTATGGTCACTTGATTTTTGACAAAGGAGCCAAAACCATCCAATGGAAAAAAGATAGCATTTTCAGCAAATGGTGCTGGTTCAACTGGAGGGCAACATGTAGAAGAATGCAGATCGATCCATGCTTATCACCCTGTACAAAGCTTAAGTCCAAGTGGATCAAGGACCTCCACATCAACCAGACACACTCAAACTAATAGAAGAAAAACTAGGGAAGCATCTGGAACACATGGGCACTGGAAAAAATTTCCTGAACAAAACACCAATGGCTTACGCTCTAAGATCAAGAATTGACAAATGGGATCTCATAAAACTGCAAAGCTTCTGTAAGGCAAAGGACACTGTGGTTAGGACAAAACGGCAACCAACAGATTGGGAAAAGATCTTTACCAATCCTACAACAGATAGAGGCCTTATATCCAAAATATACAAAGAACTCAAGAAGTTAGACGGCAGGGAAACAAATAATCCTATTAAAAAATGGGGTTCAGAGCTAAACAAAGAATTCACAGCTGAGGAATGCCGAATGGCTGAGAAACACCTAAAGAAATGTTCAACATCTTTAGTCATAAGGGCAATGCAAATCAAAACAATCCTGAGATTTCACCTCACACCAGTCAGAATGGCTAAGATCAAAAACTCAGGTGACAGCAGATGAGGATGTGGAGAAAAAGTAACACTCTTCCATTGGTGGTGGGATTGCAGACTGGTACAACCATTCTGGAAATCAGTCTGGATGTTCCGCAGAAAATTGGACATTGTACTACCTGAGGACCCAGCTATACCTCTCTTGGGCATATATACAAAAGATGCCCCAACATATACAAAGACACATGCTCCACTATGTTCATAGCAGCCTTATTTATAATAGCCAGAAGCTAGAAAGATCCCAGATGCCCTTCAACAGAGGAATGGATACAGAAAATGTGGTACATCTACACAATGGAATATTACTCAGCTATCAAAAACAATGACTTTATGAAATTCATAGGCAAATGGATGGAACTAGAAAATATCATCCTGAGTGAGGTAACCCAATCACAGAAAAACACACATGGTATGCACTCATTGATAAGTGGCTATTAGCCCAAATGCTCAAATTACCCAAGATTCACAGATCCCATGAAACTCAAGGATGACCAAAATGTTGATGCTTCACTCCTTCTTTGAGAGGGGAACAAGAATACCCTTAGGAGGGGATAGGAAGGCAAAGTTTATAACAGAGATTGAAGGAACACCCATTCAGAGCCTGCCCCTCATGTGGCCCATACATATACAGCCACCAAACTAGATAAGATGGATGAAACAACGAAGTGCAGGCTGACAGGAACCGGATGTAGATCTCTCCTGAGAGACACAGCCAGAATTTGGCAAATACATAGGCGAATGCCAGCAACAAACCACTGAACTGAGAACTGAGAAGGAATCAGAGAAAGGACTGAAAGAACTTGAAGGGGCTTGAGACCCCATATGAACAACAATGCTAACCAACCAGAGCTTTCAGGGACTAAGCCACTACCCAAAGAGTATGCATGGACTGACCCTGGGCTCCAAATTCATAGGTAGCAATGAATAGCCTAGTAAGAGCACCAGTGGAAGGGGAAGCCCTTGGTCCTGCCAAGGCTGGACCCTCAGTGAACGGAATTGTTGGGAGGAGGGTGGTAATGTGGGGTGGATGGGGAGGGGAACACCAATATAGAAGGGGAGAGGGAGAGGTTAGGGGGATGTTGGCCTGGAAATGAGGAAAGGGAATAACATTTGAAATGTAAACAAGAAATACCCAATTTAATAAAGATGGAAAGAAAAAAGAATATTCAGGTTGTTAACTCATGTTGTTATCTCTTTTGTAAACTTATAAGCTACAGGAAACCCACTCAGACTTGACTCTCATGGACCAAATAGGCTCCACTCAGATAAGTAATCTGCCTAAAGTTCCCACTTACTACCTATTCCAAAGGGTGGGATTCCTCTGGGTTTCAAACGTACATCTAAGAAAAATTTCTTTTCTCCCAAATGTGCTTAATCTTACTCTCTACCTATAATAAATATATACGTGTGTTCTGGCATCTTGTCAAGTCCGGGCACTTATGAAACCCAGAACATCTCCAGAGAAGCGACCTCCAGATATTTCAATTTCCTCTCACAGACACTGATGCTTCTATTGGACCTGTTCCTTCTGCCTATTCTCAGATGGTTCCACAGACCCTGGACAACAGGGAGACAGCCAACTCTAGGACTGGATAAACATCCCCCCTCATATATGGCACCAACATATCATTCTGCCTTTTTGTTCCAGTTCCTGGACCTTCGAAAACCCTATATGGAAGTGGATACCCCCTCTCATAACACCCTTTCTAGTCATCTTTCTGGAGTTACTATTCACTCCCTGCCTCATTAATCTTGTCTTTACATTCCTTCAAGGACAGATACAAAAAATTCATAATCAAACTATTAATCAGTTCCTGTTACAGAATTACCAGCTGCAGTCCAGTGAGGATCCATTTACCAACTGGGCCCTGATTGTGAAAAGCAGCTGTACCTCAATATTGATGACGCCCCAAGACAGCAGGAAGTAGCCTAAGAGACATGGCGCCCCTATCCCCCTTTCACCATCAGCTTCCCCCTCCCTCTTTTCCTTCTTTTCATGATTAAAAAAGGGAGGTATGTTGGTATCAGGAATTGCCTTTACCTCCAACAGTGACACCATTTGGTCACTGTTGCCATGGCAACCATCATACGTCCCCAGTATTCCTTTGGTTCAATTCCCAACTCCACCTGGAGTAGTTAGATCATATTCCAAGTAAAAGGCAGACAGCTGCTGCTGCTTCTTCTTCTTCTTCTTCTTCTTCTTCTTCTTCTTCTTCTTCTTCTTCTTCTTCTTCTTCTTCTTCTTCTTCTTCTTCTTCTTCTTCTTCTTCTCCTCCTCCTCCTCCTCCTCCTCCTCCTCCTCCTCCTCCTTTTTCTTCCTTCTCCTCCTCCTCCTCTTCCTCCTCCTCCTCCTTCTCCTTCTCTTCCTCCTCCTCCTCCTCCTCCTCCTCCTCCTCCTCCTCCTCCTCCTCCTCCTCCTCCTCCTCCTTCTTCTTCTTCTTCTTCTTCTTCTTCTTCTTCTTCTTCTTCTTCTTCTTCTTCTTCTTCTCCTTCTCCTTCTCCTCCTCCTTCTTCTTTCTTCTCCTTCTCCTTCTCTTCCTCCTCCTCCTCCTTCTTCTCCTTCTCCTTCTTCTTCCTCTCTCTCCCCCCCTCTCTCCTCTCCCTTTTTTCTTCTTTCTCTCACCCCTTCCACTCTTCTCATTCTCCCATTAAATCTCTCCACATGGAACCGTGTTGGTGTTGGTTTGTTGTGCTTTATCCGGACAGGCGCTGGCTAATATTCAGCAACAACAATCAAGACTCACCGTGCCAGAAATGGAGATCATCAATCTGTAAGGAAAGGAATGCCCATATTCTTCTGTGGAGAGTCTGCTAAGTGTCATTCTGCCTAACATTTCCTTTACAAACTTTTTCTTTTAAAGACTTTTGAGTTAAGATTGTTCTCTTGGAGCCTCTAATTATTTGGTTAAGTTCAGTGCTGGGTTTTATTTGGATTTTTAAATAATGAGTTATAATGTTCATACTTCTTGTAAGGAGATTTAAAGGCCATGATATGAAAGCAAACTCCAAACATAAGGCAAGACATTTGGTGCATGTTCCTTCATCTGTCGTTCATATGAACGATGATCCCATTGTATGGTTCTGAGACCTTCGTCAATGTTTTTGTTTGTTATATGTATTTTTATTGCATTCTAGTAAAAATACATGTAAGATTCTAAAATTTCCTCATATTTTGCTTGGTTGATTTCTATAACTGAAGGAGAGGATGGGACTAGACTCCAGGCATTCCTCCCCCAATGTTTCCAAGGACCCAAAGGCCAATTCTGTGCAACACTTGCCTTAGGTACTACTGTTTCGAAACCTTTCAGGGTTCTTTTCTGAAGGTCTGTCTTTGTACCCTTGAACATTTTATTACTCATTGTTAAGTTTGCCTCCCAGAGGTGGAAAAGTCCATCTGGGTTGCCTTTGTGGTCTGAGGGAGATGCAGTCTCAGGTTGGGTCTATTCCAGCTATCTCGGTGCAGGTCTAATTAAGCAGTCTTGGGGATCTCTCTGCTTTAAAGCAATGTTACCTTGTGGCCAAAAAGCCTGCTGCCTTTGGGTTTCATCACATATGGTCATTTTTCTCATTGCTCTCTCTG
Organism: Rattus norvegicus; assembly: GCF_021556685.1. NCBI lineage: Eukaryota > Metazoa > Chordata > Mammalia > Rodentia > Muridae > Rattus > Rattus norvegicus. The sequence goes on from NC_141537.1 coordinate 66,909,143, forward strand.
TCCCTTTTTATAAGGGCAAGAACCAAACTGATTCTTATCATTTATTTTCAGAAAATACATAAATAAATCGTATTTACTTATGTAGTACAGAATCTATCAGCTTAACTGGTATAATTTCAAATGAACAATTTGGGATCACCTGGGCCTTACTGATGCTCTGTACAAATAAGATTGCTCATTTAAGATAGTACTAAGAGCTAAAGGGAAGAAAAATAACTCAATTGTCCACTGTCCAATGCTCTGATTTTAAAAGTTAGTATTGCAACAGAAGGGCCTCCCAGCACTCCATTGGCAGAGGCAGAGGCAGAGAGGCAGAGGCAGAGGCGCAGAGGCAGAGGCAGAGGCGCAGAGGCAGAGGCAGAGGCGCAGAGGCAGAGGCAGAGGCGCAGAGGCAGAGGCAGAGGCAGAGGCAGAGGCAGAGGCAGAGGCAGAGGCAGAGGCAGAGGCAGAGGCAGAGGCAGAGGCAGAGGCAGAGGCAGAGGCAGAGGCAGAGGCAGAGGCAGAGGCAGAGGCAGGTCTATCTCTGAGTTCAAGCCTAGCTTGATCTACAGAAAGAGTTCCGGGATAGCCAGAGCTACACAGAGAAACCCTATCTTGAAATACACCCTCTCCCCTACAAAATAGTATTACACTGATCCATGAAAGATAGTTATTAACAACCATGCTGATTAAACCAATTAAAAGTTCTAAGTCATTGTTTATGGCCAGACAAAGAGTAGGAATATGCCCCTGAAAGTCTCTTAGTACCCAAGTTCAGAGGTATAAAATTGTAAAAGTCAAAACCACCAAAGATACATCAAAGTTAGATGATGGACCTAATGACCACTTTGGTCAGAGTAACCTTGAACCTTGTTCACTCCTGGCAGAGCATACTAATTAGATTAGATGTAACCTATTGATTATTTTGTTCATTACATCTGGATCATAGCCAAGGCCATGAAAATATTAAATGGGTTGTTAAGGCAGATATTAACTGTTGGAGGTTGGGGAATAGAGGGCTAAGAACTAACTAGGCAAACACAAAATGGAGTCACAATGGTATCACCTTAGTCATTTCAGTATGTTTTTCATATGCAATTTACTCTGAAATCACAACCCTAAAATATTCTATTAATAATAATACATACATACGATAGGAGAAGGATGGAAGAACATTTGGGAAGAGGAAGGAACTAGTGAACGGAGAGACAAGAAAAGGTAATAGGAGGTATATATAAAGAGTCAAGGGACATTATGTGTGTATTCAATGTCATAATAAAGCACATAATTTCATATAGTCAATATGTTAATTACAAAGAAAAAGTCTGAGTACTTGATTCTTGTAGCTACTTAAGTGTATGACTTAAAATTAACCACCAATAACAGATGATGGGAGCCCTCGTTGCAATTCCTTTAATGTGGCATTAATAGAAAAGATTACTCCATTATATTGTATTATAAATGGTCACATCTTGTTGGAGGTCACAGAGAAGTTGGGTCTAAAAATAAAGTTTCACTGCCACCATTTTAGACCCAAGCATATTTGTGTCAAGCATCCTCTAAGCCCTCTTTTCTGAGGATAGCATGGTCCTCCTCCCAACTCTGTCACAGGAAGGAAGAAACAGATTGTCTCAGTCAGGGTTTCTATTCCTGCACACACATCATGACCAAGAAGCAAGTTGGGGAGGAAAGGGTTTATTCAGCTTACACCTCCATGTTGCTGCTCATCACCAAAGGAAGTCAGGGCTGGAACTCAAGCAGGTCAGGAAGCAGGAGCTGATGCAGAGGCCATGGAGGGGTATTTCTTACTGGCTTGCTTCCCCTGGTTTGCTCGGCTTGCTTTCTTATAGAACCCAAAACTACCAGTCCAGGGATGGCACCACCCACACTGTGCTGAGTCCTCCCCCTTGATCACTAGTTGAGAAAATGCTTTACAGCTGGGTCTCGTGGTGGCATTTCCTCAACTGAGGCTCCTTTTTCTGTGATAACTCCAGCTTGAGTTAAGTTGACACACAAAGCCAGTCAGTACAATTGACCCCTTGTCAATTTGACACACAACCACATCACTATTAAACCTCAACCCTTACTTTATTATTCATCCCCAAGGTCTAAATAACTTTAAGAGTCCCACAGTCTTTACATTTTAAAATTTCAATCCCATTAAATATCCAATCTCTTTTAAAATTCAAAGTCTTTTTTTCAATTCAAAGTCTCTTACCTGTGGGCTCCACTAAAATACTTTCTTCCTTCAAGAGGGAAAAAATATCAGGGCACGGTCACAATCAAAAGCAAAATCAAACTCTAACATTCCATCCAGTGTCTGGGATCCACCCACAATCGTCTAGGCTCCTCCAAGGGCTTGGGTCACTTCTCCAGCTCTACTGTTTGTAGCATACACCTTTTCTTCTAGGTTCCAGTTGCCTGTTCTCCACTGCTGCTGCTGTTCTTGGTGATCATCTCATGGTACTGGCATCCCCAAAACACTTCTGCTGCAACTAGGCTTCACCAATAGCTTCTCAAAGTCTCTCTTCATGGTGCCAAGCCTCAACTCCTTTGCATGACCCTTTCAGTCCTAGGCCATCAATTGCAACTGAGGCTGTACCTTCACTAATGGCCTTCCACAGCCTCTCACAATGCTCAACTTCAGCTGCTCTTTATGACCCCTTCATGCCTTCAAACCAGTTCTACCTGGGTGACTCTTACACATTACCAAGTCCAGCCACAGCGTGAGGTACAACCTTAGTTATCTCTGGAACACAACTCTCAAAAAATGCTTCCCAGAAGAATTCACCTCAAAGATGCTGGTCTCTTCTTAATCATCACTAATTTCTTAGCTCCAGTTGACCAGCATCAATAGTCCCAGTAATGCAAAGGTTTTACATTAGTAGTTCTGGTATCTTGTTAATCACAGTTGATTCTTCAGCCTCAGCTAACCAAAACCACAGAATCATCACCATCAAAATAGCAACAACTCTGATAAGAGTCTTTAATCTTCCCTCTGAAATTTCAGAAGCCAGACCACCATCTTCTGCACTGTTGTCAACATTATCTTCCAAGCTCCTACAGAACATCCCACAGAGCTCTTCACACCCCAATGGCACTTCTAGCTCAAAGTTTCAAAGTTCTTCCACAGTCCTGCCTAAAACATTGTCAGGTTGTCACAGGAGTACACCACTCCCAGTACCAATTTGTCTTAGTCAGGGCTTCTATTCCTGCACACACATCATGACCAAGAGGCAAGTTGGGGAGGAAAGGGTTTATTCAGCTTACACTTCCACATTGCTGTTCATCACCAAAGGAAGTCAGGACTGGAACTCCAGCAGGTCAGGAAGCAGGAGCTGATGCAGAGGCCATGGAGGCATGTTTCTTACTGGCTTGCGTCCCCTGATTTGCTCAGATTGCTCTCTTAGAGAACCCAAGACTACCAGCCCAGGAACGGCACCACCCACAATGGGCTGGGTCTTCCCCCTTGATCACTAGTTGAGAAAATGCTTTACAGCTGTGTCTCATGGAGACATTTCCTCAAGGGAGGCTCCTCTCTCTGTCTTAACTCCAGCTTGAGTCAAGTTGACACACAAAACCAGCCAGGACACAGATCAATAGTGAAAATATTGTGCTCTTAAAAGTCTGATAGAGCAAAATACAAGGAACTTTTGAAACAAACCTAGAACTCTCTGCAGTCCAGGTTTGCCCTGGACTGAGGAAATTCTCCTCCTGCCTATTTCTCCGATGGTTGCTTGATATAAATTAGTAGAGAGCCTGACACAGAAGGTCTGGGTATTATTGCCAACCTCACTTTTAATGAACAATTTAGACAAGTTCTGGTATCTTGACCAAGAGAAAAGACAGTTACCCATGCTATGTGTGGTGACTGATGCCTGTAACCCCAGCAATTAAGCCATGGGAACTTAACTAGGCTGGAGAAATATAAAAATCACCCCTACTGGGGTCTTAGTTTCTGTTTCCAAAATCTTCTGAGATTCCCTGTATAGATCTTATATGACTCAGAGATAGGGGTATTCTGTGTGTCCCTTCCTTGACAGTAACATGGCCCAAAATGAAGGCTTATGTGGGAACACATTCTCTGAGTCTGGTACCTTTCCAATGACTCAACATGGAAAAAGCATCTCTATTTAGCACTTTTTAAAAAACTAAATTGCCTTTAATTTTTGGCAGAGATCATCAAGCCTCACAAAGATCATTTTTTTTTCTTAATATCTAGAACAAACCCAAAGCAAGCCAAGCCTCTTAATAGTCTTTCAGTTTTCAGTACTCTCTAAGTATTATGTAAATATTTTTGTTGCCAAACAAAAAGGAAGTCAGAGCCAGAGGGGAGCTTCACAAATTGGAATTTAAGTTAACCTTCTCACATTGATTATATGTAAAAAAAAAAAAAAAAAAAAAAAGCCTACTGGTATAAATACGTATCAAAAACTTGTAGGCTTTTCTGCTTAAGAGAAGCATATCTAACTTTTTGCCTGTTTCTGTGTCTATGGGTTTTGTTTGGTTTGGTTTAATTTTGGTTTGCTTTTTGAGGCAGGTTTGCTGTATAACCCTGACTAGCTCTGTACTTCTGAAGTTACTCAAGATGACCTTGAATCTATGGCAAACCTTCCAACCTTAGCTTCCCCACATGATAGGATTCCACTCAACCCCCATGAACTTTAGATTTAAATATTGACTTTAACCAGAATACATTATAATATACTTTATGCAGCAAAGAAAGAGCCTGGATGTATTGCTTATCTTTGATTTCCAGATCCCTGTCCATCACATCACAAATCTATTATCTCTTCCTCTGCCCGAGGATGACCTGTAACCTGTATGTACCTTTGATTAGTCTCTATTTACAATCTTGGTTAATCTCAGTAGGGCTGAGTTGGCCTAATGTTTAATCTCTGAAATGACCTGGTCATGACATTGACCCTCTACTAAGTAAAGGTAAACAATGTTATGTAACCACAGGTCTGTCAATTGTTTTATGGTAGTACATACCAATTTGTCTGTCAGGATAGATTAATAGTAATAACTATGTTATGATTTGCCAATACTTTGGGTGGAACTTGGAAGAACTAAGGCTGGATCTATGGCTACACTAAAATGTGCTCATGTGACTGACCAGCCCACTCTAAGAAAGGCAGTGCAAGCTTTGGGCTTCTTGGTACCAAGATATGCACACATATCAGCCAGTGTATGTGTACAATAACCTGAAGAAGTGTATCTGGCACATCCAGATGGTGGGAGGTGAGGGGGTCTACACCAGAGATTTCTAGAGCATAATAATTCATATCTGCCTCCCAATGCTACTATATTCCTTAACTGTAATAATGTGATTCCAGGAGTTCAAGTTGGGTCCTTCGAGTTCTTTAATTAAACAAAAATTTAAATAATTGATCATTTATACTTCACACTAAACTGAAGCTAAGGAGCTGTGATTCATTAAGCCACACTGGTCCCTGGCACACAAGTTTTCAAGTTACTTCTGAAGACAGTTGCCCACAATTGCACTTCTAGTTATATGACACAAGAAAAGAAAATACTGGTACAATCGATATTTTCTAATAAGTTTTTTAATAACTCTTTATTTTTAGGGTGAATCCAAACTTTTTCTTGTCAGACAGCTATCAAAAGTTTCGAAGGCTTTGTGTCAGAATTCTTCATTACTCTTTTTCAATCCTCAGGGGAGAAAAGATGCAATAATAATAAAGGAATTCTGAACATTCTGTGTTTTAGAGACCCTATAAACTCTATACCCTTAGTCTAAGTAGGGTATCCCAGTAAGTCTTGTGATACGGCTCCCTCCAATTCCACTATCTGTAGCAGCAACGCCCCACCACAACACACCCTCCCATTCTAACCCCAGACTATGCCAGCAACATATTCTGAGGACAAAGAACTTAGAACATGTTATCAAACAGGTACAAGTGGGTCTTCCAAAGTAGCCATGGAGGCAACCTCTCAACAACCTGAAACCTGGAGTTTGTCTCCTGGAAGAAAGAACGAAGGGCAAACTGCCTTTAGTGTTGATTACTCAGACCTTATCGGTTACTGTAAGTAAATAGTTGATGTTATTGTGGTGTATTTTGCTTTTGAGAAGGAGTTTGACTGTTTAGTCCAAGCTAAGCTTAAACTTAGGGTGATCCCATCCTTCAGGATCCCCAGCACTTGATTTCAGGTGTGCACCAACAGTTGAAGACAACAGGTGATTTCTCAATTGCAGCCCTGGTAAGTATATAGCACTAGACATAGGGCTCCCATGCTGTTTTAATAGAACACCACCATCAAATGAAGACACTCCATCACTTTCATAGAATGAGAAAAACCCCTAAGATCTTTCCTTATCTGGAGACAGACACATCGCGTAAAGACAGAATTACCAAAGATTGTATCCTCTGCTATTTTTTCTCTAATAATAATAGTCGCTGCTCCTGCATCTTCAGATTTCTAGAAAAAATATTTAAATATCCAATTACTGTCTTGTGCATGGAAATGCAAAATAGACCTCTATCTCAAATTCCCCCACAAATCACTCAAATTCCCCATTTATAAGAAGCTCTACCGTCTCCATCATAGTTTATCATGGAGCCTGATATACCCAATTACAGGAAGCTTCTGTAACAAAGCTCATTGGTTCCCTGTATGTTCTTAATGGCTGTTGGCTATAGCACTGACAAATTACTGACTAAATGGGATTCGAAGGCCATCTAAAACCTGACATAGAACACAGAGATAGATCAGTAGGTAAAAGCACTTATTGTGCAAACCTGATGATCCAGGTTCAGTTCCCAGAACCCATAAGTCAGAGGGAGATAACTGACTCCACAAAGTTGTCTTTTGATCTCCACATGTACACACACATGCTCCTCCTCTGATAATAACAATTCCGTTAATTCCTGACATAAGGTATATCCTAAAACTGTTCATTATAATTTTGATTGTTAGGATTGTTGCTACTAGCTACCAAATAAATTAACTTTTGTCTCTGACCTCATCAAAAGTAAAGATTTTTCTATTATTCCATCAGTGGAGGAAGAACATCTAGTTGGCATTGTGTATACAATATACACAAAGGTCTCAATGGATTGTTAGTTAAGACCTGTTTCAAGTTGTCATTTTTTTGTGAGACTAGAAGTATGCAAGTAAACTATCAGCAGAATCCCACTCCCTCAGAGAATTTTATGGAAGAGTCTCAGTGAGAGTCTTAGTTTCATTGCTGTTACTGTGATGAAATAACCTAACAATAACATAAGAGAGAAAGGACTTATTTTAGCTTATAGTTCTAGGTCACACTCATCTCAAGGAAGTCAAGGCAAGAACTTAAAATAGATGGTCACATCACATTCAAAATCAAGATCAGAGAGAAACGAATGCATGCATGCTTACTTGCTTGTGCTCAGCATAATTTTTCTGCTCTTGTACAGTTTAGAACCCCTGCCTAAGAAGTGATACAGCACATGGTGGGGTGGATCTTCTCAGATCAATTAACTTAATTAAGACAATTTCCCACAGATGTACCCATAGGCCCACTGTGATGGTTTGCATATGCTTGGCCCAGGGAGTGGCACTATTAGGAGGGGTGACTTGTTGGAGGAAGTGTGTTATTGTGGGGGTGGACTTGGAGACCCTCCTCCTAGCTGCCTGGGGATGCTCAATCTGTTCCTGGCTTCCTTTGGGTGAAGACATAGAACTCAGCTTCTCCTGCACCATGCCTGCCTGGATGCTGCCATATTCCTGCCTTGATGATAATGGACTGAACCTCTGAACCTGTAAGCCAGCCCCAATTAAATGTTATCCTGTATAAAACTTACACTGGTCATGGTGTTTGTTCACAGCAATAAAATCCTAAGACAGAAGTTGGTACCAGGGACTGCGGTATAGCTGTGATAGGCCTGACCATGCTTTCATTTGGAAGAATGTGGATTTGGGGACTTTGGATTTGGAAAGCAGTGGAATGCTTTAAATAGAGCTTAATGGGCTATCTTAGTAGGAATGTGGAAGTCTTTGTTACTGAGAGTGATTTGAATTGTGCAGACTTGGCCCAAGAGGTTTCACAGGAGAAGAATTTCAGTATGTGCTGTAAAGACTGTTTTTGTGGTATTTTGGTGAAGAATGTGGTTGCTTTTTGCCCTTGTCTGAAGAGTCGGCCTGAGGCTAAGGTGAAAAGACTCAGATTAATTAAATTGACAAAGGAAGTCTCAGAAACTCCCATCATAGATTTTATTTTCTGGTTAAGTCTCATGAAGAGCAGTTTAATGAAAAAAGGGAAGTTGAAAAAGGAAAACAATAGAATATATGGTTTGAGTAGTAAAGGGATACCTGGAAGTGAAATGGAGCTGAATCCTGTGTTCAAGAATATTAAATTGAATTAATCTAGTTTATATATTCTTGAACTCATGTTTTCTGAGTTCTTTCCCACGGCCTTAATGTTTTGCTGAGAAACATTAGACACACTCTTGCTTCCTGGATTTGTGCTATTTCTAATTATCATAGATTCATTGACCTTTTTCATTGACCTTGGTAGGAAGAACATTCTCTGGAACTATTGGAAGCTATGCTCTTAAAACCCTCCATTATTGATGTTAATATTATAGTTAGAGTTAAGTATGACTGGGTTCATTAAGAGGTCAGGACAATGGAAAATCCCCAACCAGCTGCAGAAGACTAACAAAAATCTGGCGGTCAGGATGTCTAATGATATGACAAACTTGTTACCTTTCTGAGAAACCAACATCCTGTTGACGTCAGTCTGACCACAGGATCCAGTGTCCTTGGCTTATGTAGATGTTTCCCACTTCCCCCTTCCCTCTGTTACCCCTGCTATGGTATAAATTCAGCCTTGGGAAAAAATAAAATTTGTCGCCTTGATCAGACTTTTGTCGTGGCATCCTTCTTCAAGTCTCTTGTCCTCCATTCTCTCCTAGGTGGTCCCCAACCTACACTGACTACCCTGCAGGTTGGGGCATGGAACATGAAAATTGTGTACATTATTATGCAAACAAGCCTTATGCCTAAAGCAACCATCAGCACTTGTGGAGATCATGTCCCACTGGCTCTGCTCCAGGGGTGGGAACTGTGTCACACTGTCCCTTCCTCAGACATGCTAGACTTGGCACATGTACACACACACACACACACACTCTCTCTCTCTCTCTCTCTCTCTCTCTCTCTCTCTCTCTCACAGGGGGGGACACCCCATTTTGTCTTTGCAGCTGTTATGCTTGCTGTCCATTCTCAAATTCTTTGACTTTGCAAACTCCTTACTCTAGTGTCTGTCGTGTAATCTTTCTCCCTCAGGCTCTGTTTTCTCATGTTCCAAGGACAATGGATTGAAGCCCACTCTAACCCAGTATAATCTTAGCTAATTGTATATGTAAAGACTCTATTTACAAATAAGTCATATTCTCTAGTTTGAAGTAGACACCAACAATCCAGTACATACCACCATATAAGATTGTTTGGAAAATTAGAGGACATAGAACATACACAAGTTTGTTACTATTGTTTCTATTGAGAATTTGAAGCTGAGAGAGTATAATTCATAAGCAATTCTTTTATTGAATGTAAATAAAACTTATTGCAGGTAATTAAATCAGTGAATGGTACCTGAACACCACAATATGTTTTTTTTTTAAGTACACCAAGTGATTCTTCTATGTAGCTAGGGTTAACTGCCAACTAACAGGCCTCATGTGTTGTGCCAAGGAATTACTCTCATTAAGAAAATGTTTGTGTGGCTACTCACCCACGAATGAGCGAGAGCCTAAGTAAGAAGGTTTACTGAAGCATCGCTCCTATTTCCACCTGTATGGCAGATACCTCTCCACTGGAGGCAAAACAGACCCCTCCTGAAGCCTCACCTTCACCCTCTCCAGAAGATTCAGTCAGTAAGCAGACAAGAGGCTGAGAGCTCATAGCCCACCAGGCACTGTCATCAAATAAAGGCTAAGAGCTTGCAGCTTCCCAAAGACTATTTACAGGTTGAGAATACAACATGAGGACACAGGCACTACACTGAGAGCTCTGAGAGCCCTGTCCCTTAAGGAAGGACAGATAACACTGGCAAGGTCATTTCCACTAGCTAATCGTCCTACCAGCAGTGTTTGGGTCAGTCTCCCTCTTTTTGGCTGAGCTGCTGTGGCGAGAGCCCCTGCTTCTGACATTTGTCACACTCTATCTGATATATATGCTCCTGCTATAGCTGTTTCCAGCTTCTCAGGAGACCTTACCAGACAGAAGTGGAAAAGCTGAGCATTAATACAGAGTTATTCAGGACCACCTCCTCCAGCAAGATTCATAACAACTTCCAGAACAGAGGCAATAATGGACTTCAGTAAAATAATTAGGAAATGCTAAAGTTGCACTGTTTATTGCTTTTGTATTTAATATAATTTAGTTATATGTTTACATAATTAACATTTTGTTATTTGGCCCGGTTCTTGGTTTTCTAAGTCAGGGTTTTTTTTTCTTGGCATTTTGGCTAAGATCACATTTTGAGACAGTACCTCATGTAGCCCAGGCTGGCCTTAAACTCTGGCTCCTCCTGTCTCTGGCCTTCTTTATACTGGAATTACAATAATGTGTCACCATACCCCACTACTTAGAATTTGTTTTTCAATAGTAACCATAATGCTTGTGTTTTAACATTGGGTTCACACATGTGAATATTTAACAACTGACTCTGATTACATTTGGCTTTTAGACTAATTTGAAAATGCTAGTATACAAGTCAGACATAGCAATAAGTGCTTTTAATCTCTGCACTTGAGAGACAAAGGCAGGCAGATTTCTGTGCGTTAGAGGCCATCCTGGTCTACATAGTGAATTACAGGACAGCCACGGTTTTATACCAAGACCCTGTCTTGAAAACCACAAGAACAAAAACAAACAACAAAACCCTAAAACAAAACATAAAAAAGAAAGAAAAAAGGAAAAAGAAAGAAAACAGAAAATATCAGAATATCAGTATACAAAAAATAATTTCACCCATTTCTGACAAGAAAGGCAAAATGATATTTAAATGCAAATAAACAAGTAATAAATTAAGAAAAATGTAAGTAATGTGAAGAGTCTATGTAGGTAGAATGGGGTTGGTATACTGTACCCTCACTCTTCTGCTAAATGCAGCTCTAAACCCTGAAAATGCATAGCAAAGCAACTGAAGACTGGAAGTCCAAAATGCAACCTGGGGTCCCTTGCTTTATCTCAGCTAATCAGATATTGAGTCCAAGGGTACAGATCATCCCAGGAGGAGACCTTTGAGTTCGACTCAATGAGGTCAGGCTCACAATACTGAAAGTCTAAGTCCCTCAAGCTTCCCCACACACCATTACCCTGTACAGCATCTCCCATGGTTGATGTTGTAGCAGCCAGAGGTAAGAGGAACCATCAAGAATCCAAGATGTAGAAAGGTCATCCATCTTTGCAGTGGAGCTGTGGTTCCGTGAGGATGGATTAAACCTCTGCAGCCTTTATTCTCACTAGTCTCTCATCCCACCACCCTGGATGCTGTACAGAAGTACATAGCAGAACAGGGGAACCAGGGAAGATGGAAAATTCAAACGAGTATTTTACAAAGTAGGAAGTAGGGATGGAGAGATGGCTCAGCTGGAGAGATGGCTCAGCAGTTAACAGTGCATGCTGTGTTAAGTCAAAATCATATAAACAATTTAAACGGGCCCGTAATGAGAATTTTGGGTTCTTTTAAAACCCAATTATGTTATATGTTATATATTTTTGTTTTAATCATATGTGAGATATGGGACTACTTCAGATTGTCCACAGCAGCTGACTACGATTTGTCCAATGCACTTGCAGGAGTGTGATTCAGCCAGTTGAAGATAGTTTACATTAGGCTTTTTTTTTAAATTTATTTTTCTTGGATATTTTATGTATTTACATTTTAAATGTTATCCCCTTTCCCCTCTCCCCCTGCTTCTATGAGGATGCTCCCATTCCCACCCACCCACTCCAACTTCAACACCTTGGCATTACCCTACACTGGGGAAACAAGCCTTCACAGGACGAAGGGCTTTTCTTCCCATTGATGCTAGACAATGCCATCCTCTGCCACATATGTGGGTGGAGTCATGGGTCCCTCCATGTGTACTCATTGGTTGGTGGTTTAGTCCCTGGAAACTCTGGTGGGGTCTGGTTGGTTGATATTGTTGTTCTTGCTATGGTGTTGCAAACCCCTTCAGCTCTTTCAGTCTTTTCTCTAACTACTCCATTGGGGTCCCCTAGTTCAGTCTAGTGGTTAGCTGCAGCCATCCTCATCTGTATCAGTAGGACTCTGGCAGAGCTTCTGAGGAGACACCGATATCTGGCTCCTGTCAGCAAGCACTTTTTGGCATCAGCAATAGTGACACTTGTAATTCTGGGGTCTATTGAGAATATATAAAATGCCAGGGCCTCAGGAGACTGCGGTGGGTACTGCTATTCCTGCTGCTGTCCCTGCTGCTGCTGGTTCCTGTTTCTGCTTTTGCTGTTTGCTGAATTAATGGTTGCTGACTGCCATTTTCTGTTTGCTGTTTTTACTGTTACTGGTTGGAAATATCCTGATGGTGAAAATTGCATTTGCCCCAAGGAACTAGATCCCTCTAATCAGTAGGAAATAGTCTAAAGAGATCTATGCCACCTTTCCTCTCTTTCTTTCTCACCTATCTAGTGTTGAGAGGTTGGAATTGATTGGGGTAGAGAAGGGTAGTAGATACAAGAACCCAATGAAGTAGTCAAAAAGTATCGTTACATAGACCTATAACACCTAAGGAAATAGAAGAATTAAAAGTCTCTCATAAAAAAAAAAAAAAACAAACCCCAGAGCCAGATGGTCTTAGTTCAGAATTTACTGGACTCTCAAAGAAGGGCAAATGACAATACTCCTCAAATTATTGCACAAATTAGAAACAGAAGGAACATTCTCAAATTCATTTTATGGGGCCAATGTCACCTTGATACTCAAACCATACAAGGATTCAACAAAGAAGGAGAATTACAGACCAAATTTCCTTATGAACATAGATTAAAAAAATACTTAGTAAAATACTTGCAAACCAAATCCAAGATCACATCAAAAATATTATTCACTATGGCTGAGTAGACTTCATTCCAGAGATACAGGATGGTTCAGCACATAAAAATCAGTCAATAATTCCCACCATGTAAACAAACTAATAGAAACACACACACACACACACACACACACACACACACACACACACACACACTCTTCTCACTGGATACCAAAAAATAAAAAAAAACAAAAAAACAAAAAAACCTTTGACAAAATCCAAATCCTTTTATGATAAAAGTTTTGGAGAGAGTAGAAATATACCTCAATATAATAAAGGCAGTTTACAGCAAGCCTGTAGCCAACATCAAAGTATATATTCAATATAATACTTAAACTTCTAGTTAAATCAACAAGACAATTAGAAGAGATGAAGGGTATACAAATTGGAGTTGCTATTGGTAAATGATAGGATAGTGTACATAAACAACCCCAAAAATTCTAGCAGGGAACTCCTACAGTTGATACACTCCTTCAGCTAAGTGGCTGGATAAAAATTAAATAAAAAATATATCAATAGCCTTTCTACATGCAAATGACAAGTGGACTTAAAAAGAAATCAGGAAAAGAATACCCAACACAACAGCCACAAATAATATAAAATATATTGAAATAAATCTAACCAAACAAGTACACAACTTGTATAATAAAAACTTCAAATCTTTGAAGAAACAAATCAAAGAAGATATCAGAGGATGGAAAGATCTCCCATGCTCACAGATGTGTAGGATGGACATAGTACAAATGGCCATCCTACCAAAAGCAATCCCCACTAAAATTCCAATACAGTTCTACACAGACCTTGAAAAGATAACACTCAACTTCATATGGAAAAATCAAAACACTCAGGATAGCTAAAACTATCCTTAACATTAAAACACCTTATCGAGGTGTCCTTATCACTGATTTCAAGCTGTACTACAGATCTATAGCAATAAAACCCAGGTAGTATTGGCAGAAAACAGACACATTGATCAGTGGGATCAAAGAACCAGGCATGTATCGACACACCTATGGACACCTGATTTTGATTAACAAGTCAGAAATACACACTCAAAATGAGAAAACATCTTCAATAAATGCTGCTGGTCTAACTGGATGTCTGATGTAGAAGAATGAAGAAAGGTTCATATTTATCATCCTGCACAAAGCTCAAATCCAGGTGGATTAAAGACCTTAATATAAAACCAGAAACATTGTATCTGACAGAAGGGGGATAGCCTTGAACATATTTGGCAGAAGAGACAACTTCTTGAATGGAACATCTATAGCACAGGCACACAGATCAACAATTAATAAATGGGACTTCATGAAACTGAAATGCTTCTGTAAGGCAAAGGACACCACCAGTAGAACAAAATAACAGCCTACAGAATAGAAAAAGATTTTCACCAACTCCACATCCAGCAGAGGGCTAATATCCAATATATATTTTAAAAAGCTCAAGAAACTAGATATCAAGAAAACAATCCAATTAAATAATGTGGTACAGCATCAGAATGGCTAAGACAAAAACTCAATGGACAGCACATGCTGGCAAGGATGTGGAATGCTTCTCCATTGTTGGTGGGAGTGCAAACTTGTACAACCACTCTGGAAATCCATTTAGCAGTTTCTCAGAAAACTGGAAATAGTTCTACCTGAAGACTCAGCTATACCACTCCTTAGCATATACCCAAAAGATGCTCCATCATCCCACAAGGACACTGCTCAACTATGTTCATAGCAGCTTTATTTGTAATAGCCAGAAACTGGGAATGACCTAGATGTCCCTCAGCCAAAGAAAGGATTAAGAAGATGTGTTACATTTATACAATGGAGTATTAATCAGCTGTTTAAAATACGACATGATACTTGCAGGCAAATGGATGGAATTAGAAAAAAAAAAAAAAGTCACCCTGAGTGAGGTAACCCAGCCCCAGAGAGACAAACACGATATGTACTCACTTATAAGTGAATGTTAACTCTTGAATTCCCGACCCTCAGGGCAGTCGACCAGAGTCTGGGGTCCACTTAGGAAAGAATGGGGGACAAGAGACGGAAAGAACGGACAGCAAGTCAAGAAGTCTGATCAAGCTGACAATTTTTAATTTTTCTCAGGCAGAAGATATACTGGTAGAAGCAAAATGTGGGGAGGGGTTAGGTAACCACAAAAGAATGGGCCTGGCTCGATGACCAGGATATTGGCTGCATAAATTGGCCTAGCAGGGGGAACAGTAGGGTGGGTTGCTTAGTGACCTGACCACCAGTGCCTAACCACTGGTACTCAGTGACCTGACAACCAGATTTATTCTCTCTATTGAATTCAAGCAGAACTGTAAGTGCAGGCTTAGATATGGCTGTTTTGATCTAACATAAGGCTATTGCTTTTGTTCTAACATAAGGCTAGAACACAATTGCTTTCTAACATGAAGGCTGCTTCCACCATCTTGAGGCAGCTCCCAACATTGAATCAATGATACTCATGCCTCAAACCACAGACCCAGAAAAAATAAGTAAAAAGGAGAGCTCTAAGGGGATGCATGGATCTCCCTGGGAAGGGGAAATAGAGTAAATTTTGTGAATGGACTAAGGGTGCATGGGGATGGGAACAGAAGAGATCAGGCAGGGGAAGGAGAAAGGATTGGAATTGAAGGGCATTTGGTTTGGGAGTGAGGGATGGTGGGGGGATGTGGAAACCTAGTCCAGTAAAAATTCTTGGGGTTCTATGAGGGTAACCCTACTGAAAACTTCTAGCGAGGTAGGATTTGGAGCCTGAACCAGCCATCCTTTGTAATCAGGTGTCTCTGTTAGAGTTTTACTGCTGTGAACAGACACCATGACCAAGGCAAATCTTATAAAGACAACATTTAATTGGGGCTGGCTTACAGGTTCAGAGGTTCAGTCCAGTATCATCAAGGCAGGAGCATGGCAGCATCCAGGCAGGCATGGTGCAGGTGAAGTTAGGATGAGGGTCTTAAGCCCATACCCACAGTGACATACCTATTCCAACAAGGCCACACCTCCTAATAGTGCCACTCCCTGGGCCAAGCATGTACAAACCATCATATCAGGCAAGGCTTTTGAATATGGGAGTGGGACACCCACAAAATTTTAGGCCTATAATGTATTCCCCCTGCAATATGTATTGAGGCAATGGAGGCAAAGAACACATGAGAGTAGCTAACCAATGACAGGCCTAATTTAAGGCCCATGGCACAGAGGAAGCCAATTCCTGACATTGCCTGGATGACCAGGAACTAGAGGGTGCAAAGCCCAGAGACCCATGATAAAAACAACAGCAACAAAACCCAACAACAACAAAATGAATAAAATGATTCCAAATGATATTCTTACATATTCATAGATTGGTGCCTAGCCCAACAGTCATCAAGGAGGCTACTGCCCATAGCTGATAGGATCAGATGCAGAGAGCCATGGGGAAGCATTAGGGGGGAAGGGGGGGAAATTGGAGATTTCCATCAGGCTCCTCCCCTTGAAGTTCCAGAAACCCCATGGAAGAGGGCGAGGAAGAAATGTAGGAGCCAGAGTGGTGGAGGCTAGCAGGCGAACAAGTCCCACAGACTTAACTAACCAGGGCTCTCGGGGGCTCACAGGGGCTCACAGGGGCTCTCAGGGGCTCACAGGGGCTCACAGGGGCTCACAGGGGCTCACAGGGGCTCACAGGGGCTCACAGAGACAGAAATGAAAATCGTGAAGCTTGCATGAGTCTGTGGTAGGTCCTCTGCGTATATGTGATGGTTGGTAGCTTGGTGTTTGTGTGGGACTCTTAACAGTGGGAGTAAGAATGTTTGTCTCTTTCATCTTCTCTTGGGACCCATTTACTGCTACTGTGTTGACTCAGCCAGTCCTGCTATGAGGGTTTGTGCCTAGTCTTATTGTGTCTTGTTATGCTATGTTCAGTACATGTTTCTGGGAGGTCTGCCTGTTCTGTTTTGAGTGAAAACAGAGGAGGCATGGATCTTGGAACTGTCCAGGAAGGGGATGGGAGGAGTGGAGGGAGAGGAAACTGCAGTCAGGATATATTGCAAACAATAACAAACACACAAAAGAGTGCACACGGCTCTTGCAAAGAATTAGAATTTGCTTCCCAGCTCCCACATCAGATAGCTATAACTGCCTTTAACTCTAGCTCCAAGGAATCTGATGACCTCCCCTGGCTTCTATGGACATCCACACCTGTCTCTGTCTCTGTCTCCGTGTCTGTCCGTCTGTCTATCTCTCTGTCTCTCTATCTCTCTGTCTCCCTGTCTCTCTGTCTCTGTCTCTCTCTCTAACACACACACACACACACACACACACACATAACTAAAACAAATCTTAAAGGAAAAGAAAATACTAGAAAGTAACAAGGAAGGTTATTTATGACTTGAAGTAATGGAGGACATAGGAATCTGACTCTCAGCACAATGAAGGCTTTGAGAAGTCACTAGCAGATGGACCACTGCCTCAGACTGGGTATCAGGCCATTTGTATGAAGGATGGATTGAAAGATTAATCAGGGGTTGAGAACTGAGCAGACAGGACACCATAGTGCAGAAGCCGGTGGGATTTTGTAATCTATAGTATACAACAGGACTCAGAACTAATCCTGCAACTTAATTTTCAAAGAGTCCTCAATATAATCTAAGTCCATGTTGAAGAACGTGAACAAGGAGAATCCAATACTCAAATGTAAAGAGTAGAGAAACCAATGCAAAGAGGCCCCAGATGTTATACTCATTGGTGTTATGTTCAGAGCAATGACAGCAAAAGACTCTAACCTCCTCACAGCCAGAATGAATGTAGGAAGCTATAAAGAGGGACAAGAACATACACCATCCAGTGAGTAATGCATATAAAATTTCTTCAAAGAAATTAAACATTTATCCTAATTATATTTTCAAGTGTATTTATTGGGCTGGAGAAAGGGCTCAGCAGGTAAGAGCACTGACTACTCTTCTAGAAGTCCTGAGTTCAATTCCCAGCACCCACATGGTGGCTCACATAACTTGTCCCATGGGATCCAGTGCCTGTACATCCAGACATAACACTTACACCCATAGAAATAAATCTCCCTTGAAAATGTATTAATTCTTTTGTGTGCTGTGGGTGTACGTGTGTAGGGAGTGTGTGTGTGTGTGTGTGTGTGTGTGTGTGTTTGTGTGTGTGTGTGTGTATGCACATTAATGTGTGGGTGCGTTCAGGCAGGGCAGGGAGTACATGTGTATGTGTACACAAGTGGAGGCCAGAGATGAGCTTCAGATATCCTTCAGCAGCAGCCATCTACCTTCCTTTTTGAGGCAACTTTAACTTCTACCTGGGTTTTGACAACTGGGCTCTGCATCCTCTGTTCCCAGTTAACAAATGCATACCACCACTCCCATGTTTCTTTTCTTTTCTAGCTAGGATCAAACTCCAGTCTTTCATGCTTGCACAGTTAAGCAGGTTGTCAAGTGAGCTATCTCCCCATCCCCAACTTGGATTTTAGTAATAAGAAAGCACAATAATTAAAATAAAAGGCTCACTGTAGAAGCTGGAGAGATGGCTCAGTGGAGATCTTCCAGAGGATCTGAGCTACACTCCCAGCACCCACACAGTGGCTCATGATGGTCTGCAACTCCAGTTCCAGGGAATCCAGTGCACTCTCTTGGCCTCCTCAAATACTGTGTGAACAAACATACATGTAAACAAATCACCTACATGTATATAAAAAGTTAAAACAGCTCACTGAAGAAGAAAAATTTGTAAGCCCAACAAATAGTGTCAAGCATCCCAGTGCATATGTTATAGAAGCCCGTGGAGGGAAGACAGAGGAAGATGAGAAAGATAACTGGCAAAGACTTCACACATCAAGAAGCCCCTCAAATTCCAGGAAAATCAGCACAAAGGGATCCAAGACACAGCACAAACAGATTTGTCAAAACCCAGAGAGGGAAGTGTCAACAAATACAGGAGATAGTCTATAAAAGCAATTCCATTTTTCTCCAGAGAAGGTGGACTTCCATCTAGTTTCCAATAAAGTCATTGTTTCCATTGGGATCAGATGGGAGGCTACCTGTGCTCCACTCGGAGAATTTGTTTGCCTGGTTTGTCTAGTATAGGAAAACTTAGGCTGCAGCCTGGCTGTCACTGGTTGCTTTCAACCAGGTTTGTAGGGAGAACCTATAGGATTAGAAAAGTTGCAGTTTTGGCCAGAAAAGGAGTGCAATTAACCTTGCTGCCAAACAGAGTGTGGTTGCTAAAGAGCCTGGCACTAGGAAAAGAAGGACACTTTGAGGGCCTCCTGGGATTCCACCGGACCACAGCCACAGCAGGCTTAGAAGATAGAGAAGTTTGTCTCACCTCAGATGTGAAAAGAGAAGCCGGGGACTCTCTGCAAAAGAGATAGCCCATGGGAATAACAGCCACATAAAACGCAAGAGTTATGGAGTCACCAACACGTTAGCTTTTTAAAAAAATGGTCTGAGAAGCAGCAGGGGCCAGGGTTGGAGTCACTTCAAGGAGTCCCTGAGGCTGTAAATGAATCTGCCGGAGTAGAGCAGAAGCTGCCAGGCAGACCTTGTGGACTTAGGAATGACGTGGGCATGGAATGACAAGGAAAGCTGTGAGCAGTCAGTTCAGTGAAACCATCGAGGCCACAGTAGTGGTGGATCTGCCTAAGCCTCCATATCACCGCGCATGACAGACACGGAGCTACAAGACTGAGTGTACGCCTTGCTGCGGGTAACTGTTGCTTCGGCCTCTTTGTGATTGGCCTGTTTTTCTCTTGGGATGGGACTGTTGATTCTGTCCTGGGACTTTTTGGAGGTAGAGTCTAGTCAAAGTAAGTCTGGTCTTTGTAGTTTGACCGCCTTGCAGGAGTATGCTATGTGCTCCCACCAACTATGCTGCCACAGGCCCAGAGTAGGGTCTGTGACCTGGGCTCAAGACCTCTAAACCCCTGACTGAGACAAATAAAGCTTTCTTCTTTAACAGCTGATTAATCTCCGATATTTCGTTACAGAGGGCTGATTACACAGCTCTCTTAGTCACTTTGTAGCCACCCCAGGCATCTGATTAATTGATGTAATATTGATTTTCTTTTCTTTTTCTTTCTTTCTTTGTTCTGGTTTCTCTGTGTAGCCCTGGCTGTCCTGGAACTTGCTCTATAAACCAGACTGGCCTCGAACTTAGAGATCTGCCTGCCTCTGCCTTCCAAGTGCTTGGGGTTAAAAGCATGCCACACCACAAGTAGGGACTCTTCCAATACCGAAGTGTTCGAATTCAAGTAGATCTTATTTATCATGACTTCAAAGCAAGAGATCAACGACTCTGGTCATTCAAATGCCACAGAGGAACTGTACAATGATTACTTTTAAGTGAAAAGACAAAAGTGTGATATATGCGTGTAGGCGCAGTTTCAGGCATCTATTGTGGACCTTGGAAAGAGAAAAATGGACTACTATATTTGGAAATGGTGTTTGGGAAGGAATTTAGGTTCAATGAAGGCATGAAAGCTATGGCCTCATGATTCTTAGAGATCCAGACTTGGTGCCTCACACCCAAAGTGAGCTAATTTCTTTATCATTTAAGGAAGTTTAGGGTAAATACATTATTTGCCAACAAATCCCCGCCCCCACAGACACCAGATAGATTGCTTTCCTTAAGCTGTTTTTCTTTGCAGAACACTAAGCATAACCAACAGGTTTACTAGCTTCAAGCCTCTGAGGATGTTCAAAAAAAAGAAAAAGAAAAAAAAAAGAAAGAAAATAAATGAAAAAAAACCCACTACCTAGAATTTTCAGGGAGATTGAGAAATCTGTTTGTTTATCATTTTTCCCCGCCCTGCTCCTCCTCCCAGTGCTCGGTTCTTTTATGCCATAGGCCCTGGGATACCTTTTCTATTTGTACTTCTGTCCTGTTCAGAATCACTACTTGAAGCTTCAGATCCCTTCTCTACAATGAACCTCAGCACTGCAAACCACCACATACCCCTAAATGATGGTAACAGCATTCCGATCATCGGGCTTGGAACCTACTCAGACCCTAGACCGGTACGTGTGTGTGTGTGTGTGTGTGTGTGTGTGTGTGTGTGTGTGTGTGTGTGTGTAGGAGGGCGGGTGGGGGGAAGGGCTGCCTAAATGGATTTTAAATCAAAGGTCGAATTCTCTCTGGTCACCTTTTAATGTTTTTATAGTTGCCAGAGTGAAGCAAGGGACTCGGAACTTGTGAGTTTATGATTTACAAATTACTTTTTTATTTAAGAATTTTTAGTTCAGTCTAGCAAGTGTCTAATGAATACCTGCCACGGGGGTATATCTAATTTGAGATTTTTCCATTGCGACATGATGTCATCATCCACAGAGTACATGCTTTAAAAGATTGAAAATAAAGTCACAACATTATCAGTCTGTGAGTTTGTGGAGCGATGCATTGATGGTTCTTTGTCCAGATGTGGTCTGTTGCCTGTAGGCTAGACTCACCTGTAAGCATGAGTCTATAAAAGCTTCCAATATGAAGAGAGTTGTCCTGCTATGTAGGCATTTAAATTCTAAGAGGAAACAGACTCATTAACTGTGGAGTCAGGGAAGGTGGAGTTTGGTTCTAGACCTCTGCCTAATATCTGAAAACAGTGAAAGGAGAAGAATCAAAATCACCACACAGAAAGGTTCCCACATGGTTGCTTCCTTGAGTTGCTTTGATTCTGTGGTGATGCTGCCCCTCAAGGTGGTGAGCCTGGTGGAAAAAAACAGGTGGGCATTGTCTGGGAAGCAGGCTCAAAGCGAGGGTGTCAGAGGAGCAGCGCTCTTTATGAAGTCCACGTGTGATCACACATGCTCCTGCTCCTTATCAATTACAAATTCCTCATTCCTTACCTTACACGCCAAGCCTTTATAGGTTAGCTGGCTTGTCAATCCAGCCCATCAACCACCACTCTCCCTACGTGGAGATCATGATGTAAGGCTGGAGAGAGGTACAGTGGGTACACAAGTGTTTGCTTCACAAATGTGAGGACCTGAATTCACACACACACACACACACACACACACACACACACACACACACACTCAACATACTCATGCACGCACGTAAAAAGCCAGGCATGGTGGCATGTGCCTCTGATTCCAGTGCTATGGGGGCAGTGACAGGCGGGTTCCATTTCCTCATTGGCCAGCCAGTCTAGTCAAAACCAAGAACTCCAGATTCCCCTATTCTTTCATACGAGTCCCCAAGCTCCATCAACTGCTTGACTGCGCATGTCTGCATCTGTCTGAGCTAGGTGCTGAGTGGAGCCCTCAGAGGACAGCCATGCTAGATTCCTGTCTGCAAGCATAACAGAGAATCATTAATAGTGTCAGAGACTGGTGCTTGCCATGAGATGGGTCTCAAGTTGGGCCGGTTCTTTTTTAAAGATAGGGTCTCCCACTGAATCTAGAGCTCACCAGGTGCTGCGGTGGCTGACCAATGAGCTCTGTGAATCAATCTGCCTATCTCTGCTCCTCAAGCCAGCACTGGGGAGACAGTCACCCCTTTCATGTGTGGCTTTCATGTGGGGGCTGGGGATCCAAGTTCAGGCCCCCGTGTTACCATGCTATACAGTTTATCGATTGAGTCATCTTTCCAGTCCCCTCTAGTAAACTTTGAGGGATCAACTCAAAGGATACCTCTTCCCACTCACGACACCCTAACTTACACATGTTCACACACAGCCTCTTGTCCTGCTGACACTCTGTAATCTTTCTCCCTGGGCCTGAGAAGTTTATTAGAAAAGACCTGCTTGTTCAACTCTAGAGTCTCACATCAATGTCATGAATCTGATGCACGTTCACACGGTACTTACTAATGTAATGGAAAAGTTCGTGAGACAGATGTGTCCATCAGACAGTATGGAGTTATAAATGTACCTTTAAAAAATAATAGCTAAGTGTTCTAAACACTTAATGGTGTGCCCAGAACTCTGTACTGCATGCCTTTTCTAACATAACCCTCACAGTACAAAATCAATACCAGTTAAGCCCGCTGACAGGGAAAAGGAGATGGAACAATACATCACTCCAGGTTAGTGTGCCAAGGCCCAGGGCTGGAATGTGAACCCATATCATTCATGTCCAGACCTTGGGCTCTGCACACTGCTTTGGCAATACTGGTGAAATCACATTTCTGAAGCTCCAGTGCCAAGCCCAGAGAGCATAGATGGAATGCTGAATGAGGCAGTCCACCACAGTTTCTCTTACCTCTACGATCTTCCAATCATCAAAGTATGGCGTTGGGGACTGTTCTGTGAGCTATACATCAATGGATCATGGTATTTCCCTTTAAAACCCATTTCTGTCCTCCTCACATTTATCCCCCTTATCTCGTAAGGTACCCGGCAAGACCTTTATAGCAGTGAAGACAGCTATTGACGAGGGGTACCGGCATATTGATGGGGCCTACGTCTACCGAAATGAACATGAAGTTGGTGAGGCCATCAGAGAAAAGGTGGCAGAAGGGAAGGTAAAGAGGGAAGAGATTTTCTACTGTGGAAAGGTGAGTCATGCCTTACTATGTAGATACAGTGAATGGGGCATAGGATGAGGGCAGAGCTCAGTAAGATAGTCCTCACCTAGTGTGCACAAGGCCCCAGATATGATCTTAATCAAACACTGGCAAACAACAAAGGAAGGAAGGGGTTGGGGAAAGAGGAGGTGGTGGGCAAATTATCCTTTGGGATCCTTTAATTTGCTAAAAACAATATACCTGTGTATACACGTATATCAATTAAACACATATTGACATATGTGTTTAAGTAAACAGAAGGCCATGTGTAACTGAGTTCATGGAAGGGCTGGTGGCTTTGGCCCATAAACGTCTGCCTTCATTGCAGCTTTACCAACACCCAGGGGCAGTATGAGGTAGGGTGAGTGCACAGACTTTGTGGTAGATTTTTGTGGTAGTTTGGGTGAGAATAACCCCATAGGCTCATATCCTTGTATGCTTAGTACCCAGTCTGCCAACTCTTTGTAAGGATTGGGGGGGGGGGGTTTGAGGAGGGGTGTTCTTGTTGAAAGAGGTGTGTCACTAGGAGTAAACTTTGAGGTTTCGATACTCTCTGTGGAGCAGTAAGTAAAGCTCTCAGCTACTGCTTCAGTCCCATGCCTGTGTGCTCGCCACCATGATGATAATGGACTAAGCCTTTGAAACTGTAAGCAAGGTCCCAACTAAATGCTTTCGCTTACAGGAGTTGCTTTAGTCTCTGTGTCTCTTCATGGCAATAGAACAGTCACTAAGGCAGTTGCCCATGTTAGAACATGTTTCCCACAGCAAATAATACAAATAATACTTACAAAAATAGCTGTATGGCCCAGCTGTGAGGTACTTAGCATTTATGAACCTTGTTTTCCCTATGTAAGGTGGAAATGATAAAGTCAAGCACTTCCTAAGCTCGCGGATTAGTATTTGCAAAGCACTTGAACTGTACCTAGCACAAACTAATATTGTATGTCCTTGTTGAACAAAAGAACATTAAAGAGGGCCTATAATCCAGGCTACTCAGGAGGCCGAGGCAAAGGGATCACAGCTCAATGTTCTAGCTTGGGCGAGAAATGGAGTTAAGACAGACTAAGTAACTTAACAGGACGTTATCTCCAATGTTAGGAAGGGATTAGGCTGTAGCTCAATGGTAGAGAGTTTACCTGGCATGATTAGGCCCTGGGTTCAACCCACAGCATCACAGAAAGTAAAGGAAAAGGAAATCAAGATAGAAAACATACTTAGACGGAACGGCAGCGATAATGCCAATAGAGTCCATGGTGATAATGGACGCATACTTTTCTCTTCTCTCTCCCCTTTATGTTTCTTTTCTTTTCTTTTTTTATCCTATGCTCCCTCTCCCTATTACTAGGGTTTGAACCCAGGACCTTGTGCATGCCAGGCAAGCACTGACTCACTAAGCTACATTCCAATCTTTTTAATAGTATGTGTAGATGTGTACATATGCATGTTCATGTATATATAGGTAGGTGGGTGAGTGTGTGTGTGTGTGTGTGTGTGTGTGTGTGTGTGTGTGTGACTGTGTAGGCCAGAAGCCAACCTCAGCTGTCATTCCTTCATAGCTATCCACCTTGTGTTTTTGAGACAGGGTCTCTTGCTGAGATCTGGTGGTCACTATTCAGGTTAGGCTAGTTAGCCAGCAAGACCTATCTCTTCCTTTCCAGCACTGTAATTGTGCATGTCCTACCCAGCCTGGCTCTTTTACATGAGGCCAGGAGATTAAACTGAGGTCCTCATACTTGTATGCCAAGCCCTTTACTGACTGAACTACCTCATCAGCCTCTTCCTCCCCCAGTTAATCCTTTTTTAAACTATAGTTTGAGACAGAGTCTTGCCAAGTTGTCAAATCTGGCCTAGAACTCTGTAGTCCAGGTAGGCCTTGAACTTTCCACCCTTCTGCCACAACCTCCCAAGCAGCTAATATCACAGATGTATGTCACTGTGTTGTAAATGTGGCTTTTATTCTCCTGTTTAATCGTCAAGTCTCCGAGGCTTCTTGCCTCAATCTGCTAACTTAGGCCTAGTCCTGGAAGTTTCTGGCCTCTATACAGCCTTACCTAGGTCTAACATGTTTTCAGCCTCTGAGACTTACCACTGAATAAGCTCACCCTTTCTAGTTATTTCTGAGCTCTGGCTGGCTGATTCAACTCAGCTATTTAGGCTCAAAATTCTCTCCAAGCAGACTGATTCAATGTGGCTTCTCTCAGCTTCTGAATCGCTCTGCTTGGTCTCATAATAACTTTGGCAATTTATTCTAATCTGGTTCCTTCTCATTCTCTGGGTCTGTCTGTCTTCACCTGGTCTACCTTGTTCTCTCTCTGCAGCCTGTTTCTGTAAAACTGTTCTGGTAAAACTACCTTGTCCTTTCTCTCTGCACTGCTCTTTTAAGTAGCTTCCCTTTTCTCTCTTGTGAGAGTTGGTCATACTCTCTCAAATCTTTTGCTGATTCACTTTGTCTCCCACGCAATTAGACATCACTTTCAAACACGTGTTACTTCTTTCTTCAAACCAACTTTACTTTCATTGTTTAGGATTAAAGTCATGTCTGTATTCCAGCCAGAGGGATTTAAAGTGTGTGTAAGGCTGAGTCCTACAACAACTAGGCTTTTCAGTAAATAACACAATCTTGGGATTCACAGAGTGATCAAATACCCTGCAATACTATGTCTGGTTTTTTTTTTCTTTGCTTTTGAGACAAGAAAAAAACTGGGAGAGTCTGGTTTTCCAATTTTATATCCTATGATAAATATATAAGGTCAACCCCCCCCCCCAAAATGCACCAAAAACTCTGGAGCAAAATTTATACTACAAGAAGATGTACTAATTTATCTGATTACCACTCTGTTTTCTGCACTGGCATGAAAACTTGACCTTACTCATCCACCATCCAACACTTTGAACTCAGAGTAAAGCCTTAGCAAGGATTGGCAAAATTGCCCTGGGGTGTGAGACCAAATGAGACTGCTGACCCATGGACTGTCATAGCCGTGTCAAGAGAGTCTTCCTACCCTCAAGTGTAAACATACTTCCGTGATGTGAAAGGAGCGGATGGCGTGTGTGTAAAGGTTTTACTATGTGAATGTGGAAGTAGTAGACAGTATTTCACTAGCCTTCTTGATTTTCTTTCAGTTATGGAGTACAGACCATGATCCAGAGATGGTCCGCCCAGCCCTGGAAAGGACCCTGCAGACCCTCAAGCTAGATTACATAGACCTTTATATCATTGAGATGCCCATGGCCTTTAAGGTAAGCTCAAGTACCTAAGGTTTAGAGCTCTAGTCCATACTGATCATTCTTTAATAGCACAGAGTGCTGTAATGTTTGCTACCGTAGATGGGAGGATCCTGACCTTGCCTGACAAAAACTCAACGAATAACGCTTACAGGTTTGGGCCCACGTTTCTTAACGCAATGCAGTTTCTATAATACATGTTCTAACAGCTGTGGTTGTTTTTCATCAAAATAACACTGCGCTCCACATTTTAGTTGACCAGTGTCCAGACATATCCATCTTCTAACCCCACAGCCATAAAAATGTCTTCACATATCACAGAGCAAAGTACTATAATATAATAAAAAAATATTTCTTACCTTCCATCCCCCTCAACAGGAGACAACTAAAAAGAGGGATCAGATTTGTGAAGCCAAAACCAAGGCAGAGTATCAGGATGACATTTATTCCTGAAACACAAGCACAGTCCTTTTGGGACTTTTTTCCATCTGTAGACCCTGTTTATTTGATACCTTGATATGTTCAGTTGCTGAGTAACAAATGCTTTAAACTTTAATTGAAAGAGAAATTAAGAAACAGAACTGGACTTGGGAGAGTGGACCCTTCACCTTGCCTGGGCAACACAGAAGAACTGGTCCTGGTAGAGGGGGAGTGGGTGAGGTGAGCTGACCTTTCTCTTCACTAGATGTAGCATTTAAGAGGACTGGAGGGTGAGACCAGACTCTTGCCTGGGCAGCACAGTAGATCTGTCCCTGCTGGTATGTGTGAGGGAGAGCTGGCCCTGCTGGCAGGAGCACAGGAGAATGGCTGGGCTGACGAACTCAGCTACCACACATGCTTAGATTCAGGACTCTGAGTTGGCCCACCCCAACATCCACTCTGTCTATGACCTGCTGCAGCTTGTCACCAGTCCTGCAGATTCAAAGCCGTAGGGTCTCCATGACACAGGGCAGCAACAAGGTAACTGAGAGGCGTCCCATGAGGATCCAGGATTGATAGCAGAAGCCAGAGGCTTCAATCCAGACCAATGACTCATTGAAATGAACATTTGCAAGTAACCCTGTTTGGGCAAAAGGGTGTACTATGGGATACACTGCAGATTCCACAGAGAGATGTTCTTTTTGTTTGTTTTTTGTTTGTGTTATGTGAGGAGGTTTCAAAGGCAAGGGTGGATATGAAAGGATGGGGAGATATGTAAGACTGAGTGAATAATGTGAAATTCACAAAGAATCAATAAAAAAGTAAGAAACAAAAACCAGAACAGGGGATTAAAGTGACAGGTCAGGGACTAAACATGCTTGGTGCTCTTGCAAAGGACCCCAGTTTGATTCGCAGCACCATCTCCAGGGCACCTGGCGCCCTCTTTGGCCTCATGAGTGTGTATATATATAATTTTTCTTTTCTTTTGTAATTTTTGATTTTTCAAGATAGAGTTACTCTGTGTAGCCCTGGCTCTCTTGGCACTCACTCTGTGGACCACACTGGCCTGGAGTTCAGAGATCCATCGCCTCTACCTCTTGAAGAACTGAAATTAAAGGTGTGCAGTAGGTACAAGCAAGTCCTTTTAAAACAAAGAAGCAAAACTAGT